>NW_023458555.1:97498496-97504151 GCF_013731165.1 Rhagoletis pomonella | reverse complement strand
CCTGCAATCTCGGAGATCTATTCTGTCTTTATCCTTTATTTTTGATATCACTAGATGTTGTGGATTGTCCCTCCCTTCTGGAGCGCATCTATTTTAACATTCCTGCTAGAGTGCTTCGAAATTTTGACTTTTTCAATATTGGCTTCATAAGAATTACTTATGCAGCGAATGCACCCATCACGAGAGCTCTGATAGAACTCAATACTAAATATCAATCTTTTGAGATTGATTTTACCTCCTCAAAGCACTCTTTCATTACACTCCTTAATTTTGCCTATAAGTAAGTAATAGTAATAGATCTAATTTGTTATTTGGATCCTCTTGTAACGTTGTTAGCATTGAATAAGATATCCATTATGATATTGCTCTCAAATCTTTTATCTTTAATGTTTTTCGATTACAGTTTGTGTATTTATTAAGAATATTATTTTTTGTTATATCTCTGTTAGTCTGTAAGACAATTTGTTTTTGTTGACTAATTGTTTACTTGAAATAAAGAAATAAAGTCTAGACATCGGTTTAGAGGTAGATGTCGCCCTATGCACTACGTACGCTACAGCGGAAATGGACGGCACGCCATTTCTTTAAATGAGATTAATTGGTGCTCTTATGTATTTACATACATATTTATATGCATGTGTCTGCACCAATCTATTAATATCGTTGAATTATAAAAAAAAAAAACTTTTTAATATACAACGCTTTTTAAATGGGCTAAAAAGTAGAAAATAATATTTGACGTTTTGCATTTTCAATCTCATAAATGGTTTATAATAACTTTTGCTAAAATTTCAAAATCAAAACTTATTAAAACAAATTCTATGGGACCGAGAAATATTACTTTCTACATTTTACTCCATTTATAAAAGCGTGGTATATTAAAAAGTTTTTTATATTATTTATTTATGTAAGTGCTCAAAGCCACAACACCTAAATGCTTGGTGGGGTTTTCAAACTCACGCGTAGCCGAAGAAACAAATTTGTCGATTTCGCGTCGTTTTAAGAATTGGTACTGTCTATAACTCATTACGGTATATTTTGCCTTTAGATATACTCCATCCATATAAGGCTCATCCCAGAAAACCACTGAAGACTTCTGATCTTTCACAGTGTCATGGATACGCTTCATTGCAACAGAAGATTATCAGGCGCATAATTTCCCGTATAGGGAATATCATTTGTCCACTGAGATCATGCGATATGCCACCGATGGCCGTATAAACCTCGAATTTGTGAGCACCTTAAAATCATCATTTGTCTAGTTATGGCCAAGATACCGTCCAATATACATATACATATATACACAGTGGGTTGGAACTAAGTTCGACCCAAAGTTCTTGGCATTTAAAATTTTCTTGTGAATTATGTTTTCTAAGTAATTTAAGATTTAAAAGAAAAAAATCGCTAGGCAGGTTATTAAGAAAATAGAGTTTTTGTGGGTTTACTGCTGAATACATTGTTACTCAACAGTTACTTTAACCCAAACCCCTTTGTACTTTAAATTTTATTATCAATTTTATTTTCAAGTTTTCTTCTAAGAAATTTAGGTTTAAAAATTAAAAAAAAACGTTAAATAGACATTAAACATAATAGAGTTTTTATATTATTTTATGATGAAACCCCTATTTCTTAAAATAATTTGGTAATCGACCTTCCCGCTTAATCATGCAACTTCTCATCGCCTGGACATACATAAATGAGCACCGGGATTCCATCTTCGAATCACTTCGTACCTCTGCGGTTGTTGGTTATTACTAGGGCAACCAAAAATATGCTCGAGCAAATTGTAAACCATTTAACCATATTTTTTAGAGCCAGGGAACGGATTTTTAGGACCTAAAAACCAGGAAAAGGCAGGAAAAGGCACTAGGTATTGCAAAAAAGGCAAAACAAAATAGCGAAAAAGGCAGGAAAAGGCAAAAAAAAAGGTATTGCCAAAAAAGCAAAATAAGGCCCCAAAAAAACAGAAAATACGAAGAACAATCAAAAAATATATTTATTTTAGAAACTTTTATATTACAAGTAAAAAGAGAAAAACTATGAACTAGTTTCATTATATGAAAAATTTGTACTTCGACTCTTTGACTATTTTATCCTTTCGAGTTTCTAACTCATAAAACTTTAATCTGTATAGTTGTAGTAACATTGAACCACAAGATGCATTTTGAAGTTTTCTGGCAGCATTTTCATTCGATTTTCGCGAAGAAAAGCCTTGAATGTACTAAATGAGCGCTCGACGTAAGTTGATACAAATGGAGCCCAATTTAAATATGGAACGTTTGAAACGTTCATATTATCAGGAATAAGGGCGTTTTCCTCGCGCTTTACAATTTTATACACACCCCTTATTGTCTTCAAGCCTACGTTAGCTGAGAAAACGGCTTTGAATTTTTCCAACACCAATTTGGCAAGAGGTCCCTGCGCTTCTATAAGCCGCATGGGCATGTGTATAATTTTTAATCTTAAAAAAAAAAATTGTAAATGCTATAATCACTTTTTTAAAGGTAGAAAAGGCAAAAAAAGGCAAATATCCTAAAAAAGGCAAAAAAAAGGCAAATATCTTAAAAAAGGCAAAAAAGGCAACATCAAATGTGTATACATGGAATCAGGGAAAGCTAAATCATGGACATTCTTAATCGAATATACTCTATCTCTTTAGCAGAAAAACAGGCAATTTCCATAAAATCCGTTCCCTGGTTAGAGCATATTTCGCAATAAAGGCATTTTTTTCCATGTTTTAGAAATAAATGCCAAATTTAGTGCATATTTCATTATTATTATTTTGTACATGTATGCAGTGTTGCCAGAACTTCTTTTGTCGACCGTCTAAATTGGCCAAAACAAACGCCAAAAAACGGCTAAAATATTTCAATAAATCACAAGTACAAAGACTAGTAAATTTATTAAGTAAAATAGACACTAGTAAATTCATTACAAGTTAATTTTGATTACCAAAGGAAGCTGTCGTTACAAGTAGCTAAGCTTTACTTTAGAAGTCATGTTTGTATTACTTTAATCCAAAAAAAAGTAATTGAATACAAACTTATGACGTTTTTTATTTAAAAATGTTGTCTTCTTATATCACAACGTTTGCACTAGGTCACTCCTTGTCCTGCAAAATGTCTATATTTTCAGAAAGTATTGCACTTTTTATTAGTCAGAAGGCAATACATATTTTGAGAAATGAACACAAAAGGCTGTGAAAGGGCTGAGGAAAGCAAACGCCATTAATTTGTTTCGAAAAAGCCGGTCGCATTTAAAGTTTTCAACAACTAAACTATTCATTATTTTGATGTCCTTATATTCGAAACGTTCCTGTTTTGAGTGACCTGTTCACTCTCTGCACATGCCTGATACAATTATTCACAGGTATTGTCTTCCAAGTCAGTTTTGCCTTACATCGAAAATCGTGCTATTTTATTACGATTAGTTATTTTCTAAGTGTAGCGAATAACATTTCACAATTAAATTGAAGACAGTCGAAAAAAAAACACATTTTTTCCTTCTTTGGAAAGAATACAGAGAAACAAATATAAAGTGGGATGCAAATTTTTTGCAAATTTTGGCTATTTTTCCTTAGCCTATTTAATGTTTATTACTTTATTATTTGTTTTTCTTATTTTATGGCCTTATAACATTTATACTTAACAATTTTTATTGAGCTTGAGGCCGTTTTTAATGAAAAACTTATTGTGGAAAAGCAACAATAATTTTAAATAAATAAAATAAAATAAAACTTTTTAATATGCAACGCTTTTATAAATGGACTAAAAAGTAGAAAATAATATTTCTCATTCCCACAGAATTTGTTTTTATAACTTTTGACTTTGAAATTTTAGTAAAAGTCATAATATAAAATTCAAAGTAACGTCGCAAAAAATATAGAAAAGGTTTTTTCTTAACAGCGGCCGTCCCTCGGCAGGCAATGGCAAACCTCCGAGTGTATTTCTGCCATGAAAAACAGCTTCTCATAAAAATACAATCGCCCTTCGGAGTCGGCGTAAAACTGTAGGTCCCTCCGCTTTGTGTGACAACATCAAGGCGCACGCTACAAATCGGAGGAAAAGCTCGGCCAAACACTAACATAAGTGTAAGTATTATTATATTATTATTCATTATAAACTATTAGTGACATTGAAAACGAGAAACGTGGAGCGCATGCAGTACAAAGCATTCGATTTCATTGACAATTTGACTATTACCATAACATTCAACAGAGAAAGTACAAACTTGAGATCGATTTTGAGCGGTCGTTATTCAAATGCCCACATATATATGTACATATGTTACTTTTCATATCAATTCAAGTGTATTACATGCGCCCCAAGCCTTTCATTTTCAATGTCATTAATTGTTTATAATGACTTTTGCCAAAATTTCAAAATCAAAAGTTATCAAAACCAATTCTGTGGGACTGAGAAATATTTTTTTCTACTTTTTAGTCCATTTATAAAAGCGTTGTATATTAAAAAGTTTTTTTTTATACTTTTTAGTTTTGTCAGTATACAATTTTGCAATAGATACTAAAGTGATTGATTAAAGTTACTTTTTTATGAAAGTAACTTTTTCTTGCTGGGCATATGTATATACATACATAGTGTAAACAGTGTCATTTGCGCTAGCAACCACCGCAATACAAACAAGCAAAAGCATAAATACAATATCAAATACACACCTACAGCCCCCCACAAGCAATTATTATTGTTTTCGCAAAACACTGAATAAGTTAGAATAGAAATCAAATTTTATGGTGTTACTAACACATCTGTATAATTTTTGATTGGAGTGTCATCTATTGTTTTTTCGTGCAAGCTATCTTTTACATATGAGGAAGTAGTCAAGCTAATCTTTTCACATATGAGCAAGCAGGCAAACTAGTTGGTTTGAATAAAACTGAATTGGTAAACGTTAAAATTTACGTTGCATTGCATTCTTGCTTTCAACATACGCACATGCATATATGTGTGTACATACATACGAGCACCAATTAATTTCATTTAAAGAAATGACGTGTCGTCCATTTCCGCTGTAGCGTAGCGGGGCGACATCTAGAGTCTTCTATTTGTATCTCTTTGATATGATGCCTACAACGAGGTTGATATCTAGACTAGGTTGATATCCAGAATTTGCCATAAATAGTTTTTCTACATTTATAGTAGGTGTATTCTTTTGCAACCGAGCTACAAAAGAACACTCGCTTAAATTACGAAATACACAACAAAAACTCGGCTATTTATCGGAGCTCAGCCAGATCAGTTAAAAAATACGCGACCTGAAGGGTAGTGTAGGTAAGTGAAAAAACTGCTCTATTGTGAATTGTTAATGGGAAAGTGGAGAGGGAAATTTTGGAGGAGAAGCTCGGCCAAACACTAACATATGTGTAAGCGCCAATCTATTATTATTATTATTACATATATTACTCAAATACCTCGCATAATTACTAATTTAAATTGGTTTTTGTATCTAAATCCCGTTAAACTAATCACATTTTCTTGTCAGTACCAACAGGGTACAGCTAGTATAAATGGTGGTCTGGACATACAACATTGCAAGTTGATAAAAGCGTTGTAAAAATGGTAGAAGTGATAGCTATTACGGAAATCACCACATTTCCTCATCAGACTTCTTTCAGTAGGATTCGAACCGACGATCCCA
>NW_023458555.1:97492007-97498396 GCF_013731165.1 Rhagoletis pomonella | reverse complement strand
ACCAAACCTGCGGTGGAGAAGTTGGTATCAAAAGAGAATTTTAGTGTTAATTTTTATTTATTTATTTTATTTTTATTTTTATTTTTTTTTTGGTCAGCAATATTTGCCTCCTTTTTTAAGCGTTATTGTGTGTGGGCTAAGTGGTTGCCATGGGCAGCTTTTGCCTCTTTAAATTAGCCGTTAGTGTTAATTTTATTTTTATTTTTTTTTTTTTTATAATTTTTTTTTGTCGGCAGTATTTGCTTCTTTTTGTAAGCGTTATTATGTCTTGGCTAAGTTATTTGTTATGGGCAGCTTTTGCCTCTTTTTTAGTTAGCCGTTAATGCTTTGTGTTTCGTCTGTGCTATAATAGTTTTTATTATTTTGTCTTCCGACATTCGGAAAAATCTGTTTTTTTTTTTTTTTTTGTATTTTGCCTTTCCCGTCGTGCGCTTGATTTAATTAGTTGTTTGCTCGTGTTTTTTTTTTTTTTTTTACTTGGAAGTAGTTTTAATTTGTGCCTTATGGATCTTCCTACCAGTTTCTGTAACCAAGGTCACCCTATTATCCTTACCAACAATTTCCTTTTTGTAAAGTGCTTTCTGCTTCGCCTTTATCTGTTTATCCCTAACGTAAACCTCATCTCCTGGCCTAAACTTCTTAGGTCTTTTCCGTTTCTTATTCAACCGGAGATTTCTTAGCTCCTGGTTCCTCTTGATTTGTTCCCTGATTTCTTTGTGAACCCTGTTTTTGAAGTCAGTCAGTCCTTGGTAGTTAATTCTTTCAGTTCTATTGAAAAATATGTCACTGGGCTTCCTTTTCGTTACAGAATGTATTGTTGTGTTGTAACGATCGACTGCAATATACACCAATTCTTTAGGTCTAGCGTTATTAATTTCTTTCTGAATGCATCGATAGATCTCAATGATCGTAGAGTGGAATTTTTCAACCTGATCGTTTACCTCGCTTCTTTGAACTGGAGTCTGATATAGTTCAATCCCCAGACCTCTTATACAGTTACATACCAAAGGAGTCATGAATCCCTTCTCGTTATCGGTTACTATCATTTTAGGAGTTGTAAAGTAATGGACTAGTTTAGCTAGCTTGGCGCGAATAGTGACGGATGCTCGGTTTTTTATGTGGAAAAGTTTTGCAAATTTGGAAAATTTATCTATGCAGGATAAAAATTTTTCTCCTTGAATTTCGAAGATGTCCACATGCACAATCTCGCATGGGTATTTCGGCACCGGAGTGTCTTTTATCGGCGGTACTGGAGGATGCCTATCATATTTGTTTGCGAGGCAGGTTTCACAAATGGTGGTAAATTTTCTTATCCAGCTCGCCATTTTGGGAAAATAGTATTTTTCTAGGATTTGCTCTTTATTTTCCCTCGAGTTCCTATGAGCCCTCCTATGTTCGTCCTCTATTATCCTACAAATTCTATCTTCGTTGGCAACATCTTCGACCACCCTCTGCGTTATCCTGATTTTTTATAAAAGAAAATGTTCCAGATACACTTCTTGCAGAAGCTGTAAATGATTCTCTGGAATTTTTACTCCGTTTATAAGTGATGGGTTTAAACGTTCTTTTAAGGCCTCGGTTAAGTTGGTTTTTTCAATTATAGCTAAGCTGACATAGTGATGAGTGAAACCTGGATGTGGATTTTCCACGCAAATCATTGCATTCCCTTCCGTAAAAATAATTTGGTTTCGAAAAACGTTTAAAGGACTTTCTACATGTGGAATAAGGTCTGACGCATCCCGGTCCGCACTGTGAACTGTCCCCTCTTCGCTTCTAGCTTCTGTTGATAAATCGTTAGGCCCCAACGATGCTGTTAAATGGTTTGCCTGGCAAGGAATTCTCGAAAGAGCGTCTGCCACAACATTTGATTTACCAGGAGTGTAAATCAATTCGTGGTTATAATCTTCTATTCTCGCCTTCCACCTCTTCAACTTTGCGTTGTAGTTCCTACTTCCCAACGCAAACTTGAGAGGCTGGTGATCAGTGAAAATTCTAATTTTTTTCGCCCCATATAGGTAAGATCTCAAATTATCTAGAGCCCAAACTATTGCCAACATTTCCTTCTCGTTTGTGGCGTAGTTTTCCTCCGTTCTAGTTAAGGATCTTGAAATGTAGGCGATGGGCCGATCTTTTCCAGGTTCTCCTTGAGACAACACCCCACCAGTGGTAAGGTTAAATGGTTTTTCGAAATCTGGGAAAGCAAGAATATCTGAGGAAACTAGTAGTTTTTTTAAATTATCGAAAGCTTGAAGGGCTTCACGGTTCAGATTAATGCGTACTCTTCTCGATTGGCTGGCCTTAACTTGCGCGTTTTCCCCCCGCGTGAGATTGGTTAACGGTTTTGCAACTTTCGCGTAATCTCGAATGAACTTTCGGTAATACGACGTCATTCCCAAAAAACTTTTCAGTTCTTTTAATGTTTCTGGGGCCGAAAGGTTCTCTATAGCCTGGACCTTCGAAGGATCCGGTTTCATCCCATCAGACGTAATCACACTAACCCAGAAATTCTACCTCTGTTCTCATAAATTTAGTTTTTTCCAGATTCACTCTCAAATTAGCATCCGCGAGCCTTTCGAATACTATTTCTAAGTTTTTTTAAATGCTCATCAGTATTTTTCCCAAAGACAATAATATCATCAATGTACACATAGCATATCCTCCCAATATATTCTTTAAGGACGTCATCAATCATGCGTTGGAATATAGCCGGCGCATTTTTCAATCCAAAAGGTAGTCTCAGAAATTCGTATTTTCCATTCATAGTTGAAAACGCGGTTTTGGGTATATCTGAATCCTTCATCGCAATTTGATGAAAGCCTGAGGTAAGATCAATCGTCGTGAAATATTTAGCATTCCCTAGACTGGCCAGTGTTGCGTTAATATCTGGAATAGGATAAGCGTCTGACACGGTAACCGCATTCAAACGTTTGAAATCTACAACCATTCTATACTGCTTTTCACCGGACGGCTTAGGTTTTTTCGGAACTACCCAAATGGGAGAATTATACGGACTTTTAGATGGCCGTATGATGCCTTCCTCGAGCAATTCGGTTACCTGTTTCTCTACCTCTTCCCTCATGTTGGCAGGATATGGATAACTTTTTGTGTATATGGGCTCATCTGTAGTGGTTTTTATCTCAGCTCGAACTGAGGTTTTGATGTTTGTTTTTATATTCAGTGGTCCGAACAAGTGGGAGTACTTTTCTACAAGAGACTTTAAAATAGGAACTACTGCTTTAGGAATTTCAGATGCTTCAGAAAAATTAATGCTTCCAACTGTTTTGTTTCTCAGTGGAATTTTAATGTTCGGCTCGATTGTGAGAATGTGGTTTTTCCTATCTATCACCGCACCGAGTGCCTTTAGCGTATCATCCCCTATAATGCCGTCAAAAGATTGAAGTCCTGGTAATGTGTAAAAAGTTGTCCTGGTGTCGTTCCCTACATTATGGAAAAATTTTCCACAAATTTTCCTGTTTATTACTATTGGTCCTGCCACCGTCTGCACTGAGAAAGGTGGATCGACTGGTATTGAACGTGCAGCTAGAGTAGGCTTTATGAAATTTTTATTTGCCCCCGTATCTATAAGGAGTTTAACGCAGTACTGCTGTTGGTCAGGCACGTCAGGTAAGGTATGCTTGAATATGAGGCACTACTCCTCATATGAAATAAGCTGGTGGCCCGGTCGTCAAAAAATTTACCTGCTGTGAATCGTCCTCTGTACGTTCACAGTAATTTGAAGAATCATGTCCTTCTTCAGGACTAATGGCTTCTATATTATACAATTTTTGTTGTTTTGGGAAGGCACCTTTTGATGATGTAGGCCCCCTCTTAAAAGCGTTTGTGCCTGAGGGTCGGTTCATATAGTTGACCTGCCTCGTTTGGACACTACCGTCAACTTCCATTTTCTCGACGGGTTTTGGGGCAGTTGGTATGGCTGGAGCTGATGAACTCGTTCCTTGGTTGACCTGGAGCCTGTTGTACGGGATCCTCTTATATTCCGAATTGTGGTTCCTGTTCACCCAGTTATAACTCGAGCGTGCGCGTGGCGGTAGCGGTGGCCTCTGTGTTGATAAAATATTCGTTGGGACAACGACTCTGTTCATTGAGCCTGGGTGAACTATCGTATTCCGCAACGTTAAATTCTGAATGTCCAGGCAAGCTGAGTAAGCTTCTGGCAATGTTTTTGGTTTTTGTACGATGAGCATGCGGGAAAACTCGGGACTCAAACCCCGGATGAATACATCTAGAGCTCTGTTTCGATATGTTTCCACAAGGACTGATACTGTCTCTTGTGAGTAATCGTCACACTTAATTTTGTTTACAATAAGCGACAGTTGGTGGTTAACAGTTGCGTAGAATTCATCCAATTTCGAATTCCCTTGAGCTAACTGATTAAGTTGATGTTCGAGGGTGCGAATATCCCTCTTATCGGCGTAGTGAAGCGAAAGGACTCTTTTTATCTCTGTCCAGTCACTCTCAAAAAACGTTATACGCAACCAAGGCTGCATCCGCTCCACCCCGAATTTTTTGCCTTACATGCTGAAGGATTGCGCGATACAAAGGCTTTTCTTTGACCACTTCGTAATCAGTCAAAATGCCCTCGACGTTGTGAACCCACGAGATGTATTGAGAAGGACTACCCTCAAAAACTTGCAGCTCCTTCACACAATCAGGGAGTCTGCCAATGTCCCTCAAGTCCTGCTCCGATAGTGGTGTTCGCACTGCTGCCGGCACCCCTTGCGGCTGCGTTCTCATGCTAGCCTGTTCTACGCTACCTAACCGTCCATCAATCCTGCCCAGATTTTGGTCCAGAATTGCGCTATTAGACTCAATCCTTCCTAGCCTAGATTCCAGAGCGACACCGTTGCTTTCGATACCGCTAAGTCGTACCTCAAGCCTCCTAATCTGCTCGAGAAGAGCATTAACACCCCCATTGAGCGCATTAACTTTGGTTGTTAAGGCGTCCATTTCAATACAATAGTAAATTTTTCCTTTAATTAATTATTTTTAACAGAATCAAGGCACGGGGATACGCACTAACTATTTTTATAGAACAGTACGATAATGCAATAAAATTTTTCCTATTTGGCACACAGTGGCTCTTTAAGTTTATATTTATTTTATATGCGTTTTTTTTTGTTTGGTATTATTTTTCTTCTTTTTTGTTGTTGCCTGAGGTTACCGCTCTTTTCTTACACTTTGACAGTTTCCTGCAAAAGAACAAGAAAAGAACCGTAAATAGGTTTGTGAAACTTTTACCGTGTTCTGATGTGAACGGCGACATGTACCAGGTTGGCGTTTCACAGTACATTAGTCTTTAAATGCTTTTAGTTCTGGTCAAGGAAGGGCTGTGTTATCCGTTTTAGTCGTCAACAATCAGATTGAAGGCAACCTACTAAGGCACAGCTTGCTCCACAACATAATCTTGGACCTATCGCAATCTCCAGTGTGTTCTGATGTGTACGCTGGAAGTGCCATCGAAATCAAGGAATGGCTGCCGTGTTCTTATGTGAACGACAACGTGCACCCAAAACGGGCGTACCTAGACTAAGACTGGTGGCTATTGCAGGATCACAAAATATGTTAACCAATTGGCTTTGTGATGGTGGATTCCGGCCTAGGAGTATAGGGACGCGGATCCGCCTAGCCAATAAGATTGCGCAAGGATATCCAGTTCTGTGACTGTGGAGGCGTCAAAGGTTTTCACTTTCTCATTCTTTTGATATCGTTAAAATTTAAATGTGTCGAAGATTTCACTTCCTTTCCTTCTTTTGTTATACTATTTGATTTAAGTATGTACCTGAGGGTCTTCGGGGTCACAGGACATTTTACACTATTGTTATTCCTGTATCAGCCAACAATGACTGACAGGAGAGGACGTAGTAATTTATAGTCTAAGCCTGAGGTTCATCGGGGTCACAGGACTTAGCAGTGTTGAATTAATTAACTTATTGCACTTATGAGCCTATTTGACAGCTTTATTTTTTTTATTATTTAAGTTATTTGACCTCTTCTAGGAAGAGGAGCTTTTATACTCTGGAGTGCCCCGTGGGGATCGCAGAGCTAAGCATATATTATAAACCGGAAGGTGGTCCTGATGGACCGCTGTTTCGAAATATTTTGTTATGTGGATGTACAAGCCTTTTGTTATAATTTTAATTTTTTTATTTCACTTTTGCACTAACACTTTGCCACTACCACTTTATCACATCACTTTCCATCACCTGCAGCAATCATTCGGAACGGATTCCCACAATTAAGGGGATCCTTCCCGAAGGAGTCCCACGGTTAAGCAGGCTCCTCACAAGGACCCACATTTCAGTGGGTCCCTGCTCGGGCGCCACTTAACGAACACGCGGATGCGTGCTCGAAAAAATTAAAGTTGGGGG
>NW_023458555.1:97486538-97491907 GCF_013731165.1 Rhagoletis pomonella | reverse complement strand
CAGTAAGAGCAAATATGTGCTGCCATACGTTTTAAAAGTAAATACGCCACTATTAAAGGATTTTATTAAAACGCGGCCAACACAAAAAAAGGAGTTGTGCGTAAAATCGTCATATTTTTATGGCAACCGTATTCCAACGGTATTTCTTTTATTCTCTTCTTATTTTTTCGCATGCAGAAGCTTTTTTTTTAATATACTTTCATAAATTATGAAATTTTTTTATATAAAATCGCGTGATTTTATATAAAACACCCAGTAACCATATATTAATATAGTTCCATATATATCGTATTATTTCGTATTATTTCCTTTTTTGTTTCTTTTTTTAATATACTTTCATAAATTATGAAATTTTTTTATATAAAATCGCGCGATTTTATATAAAACACCCAGTAACCATATTTTAATATAGTTCCATATATATCGCCTGCGCGCGATTTTTAATTAAAAACTTTCATTATTTATGGAAGTATCGATTTTTAGAATATAAAGCGCCGCAGGCGAAAATTTGTAATAAAAAATCGCGCGATTTTTGATTAAAAATTTTCATTATTTATGGAAGTATCGATTTTTAGAATATAAAACGCCGCAGGCGAAAATTTGTAATAAAAAATCGCGCGATTTTTGATTAAAAATTTTCATTATTTATGGAAGTATCGATTTTTAGAATATAAAGCGCCGCAGGCGAAAATTTGTAATAAAAAATCGCGCGATTTTTAATTAAAAGCTTTCATTATTTATGGAGTATCGATTTTTAGAATATAAAGCGCCGCTGTTAAATTATGAAATTTTTTTATATAAAATCGCGCGATTTCCTCATCAGACTTCTTTCAGTAGGATTCGAACCGACGATCCCACTAACTCACCCAGTTGCCTACGCAGTGTGCTAAGTTCGCCTTGTGAATTCTTGTTGCTTTTTTCACTATTTCATTTGTTAAGTCAACAACAATCAAGCGCAGCTATTCCAGTGCCCACATCTACATAAACTCTTTTTTTTCATCAGAATCGTTAACGGTTGAGAAAGTATATTGAAGGTTTAAGACAAAAGATAATATTTAATCCTCTAACGGCGGATTCACACGGTTTCACGGCGGTTTTGTCAAGACTGGGCCAAAGTCCAACATTTTTTCATCATGCGACTGGGATACCAAGTTACACCAAATTTTATGTTACTAATATGTGTTCTAAAAGTGAAACAATTCTGATCATAAATATGATTTCTTAACCTAGCTGTCAATCCCTGCGCCACCTATCTAAAAACTTTTACACAAAACAACAATCATTCAATACAATTTTAAAATCTCGGAGAAAATGGTTCATAATTGAATGACTTTTGCGATTTTATATGTGTATAAATGTAGGTGTACAAAGTGCCATTACATTATAATAAGTGGTTCCAGAGATAACCGATATGAGAATTTCAGTTTGTGTGGGCGGTGCCACGACCCCCCTTTCCAAAATCGACCACTATTCGCAATAAGTAAGGTTGCACACATATGTTGCTGTGTCAAATTTCGGGACGTTAGCATAAGTGGTTCCAGAGTTAGGCGATGAGAATTTCAGTTTGTATGGGCGGTGCCACGCCTCCTTTCCCAATATCTACCACTTTCCGCCGTAAGTACGGTATTGACAACATATGTTGCTGTGTAAAATTTCAGGACGTTAACATAAGGGGTTCCAGAGAAAAGCGATATGAGAGTTTCAGTTGGTATAGGCGGTGCCACGCCCACTTTGCCAGTACCTACCAGTTTTCACCGTAAGTAGGGTATTTACAATCTATGCATCTGTGCTAAGTTTCAGTTCCCCAGCATAATTGGTTTGAGAGTTATAGTGGTTTTCACATTTTAGTCTATATGTCAGATGCCACGCTCCCTATGTATCGGGATTAACATTTATGGATTAGAGGAAGTAATATCCTTTAAATCGGTGTACGTTTCATTGAAATCGAGCCAACGGTGCCTTCAAAAAATGGATTGCCAAATTTTCTTGTGGCGTATTTATATATAGATTATATTCAACAATTTTAATTGAGCTTGAGGCCGTTTATAATGAAAAACTTATTGTGGAAAAGCAACAATAATTTGAGAAAATGGTAGCAGTGATAGCTATTTCGGAAATCACCACATTTCCTCATCAGACTTCTTTCAATAGAATTCGAACCGACGATTCCAATGACTCAGCCAGTGGCCTATGCACTGTGCTAAATTCGCCTTGTGAATTATTGTTGCTTTTTTCACTATTTCATTTGTTAAGCCAACAACAATCTAGCGCAGCTATTCCAGTGCTATTTAAACTTGATATGTGGTTGTTGGTTTTGGTTAATAATTCTATTAATAGAATGTTTAATTTTAGGTGTGCTCGTCCTTATGTTACTTGTTTTTGTTATCTTATGGCCTTACAACAATTATATTCATCACTTTTTTATTGAGCTTGTTGTGTAGCTGGCTGTTCGGGCAGAGGTAAGTGGCAGGTTGGCATGCTTGTTGGCCCAGGCTAGCTCGATGGCCAAATGGGGGGGGTTGTTTGCCACTTCTCTACCCTCAGCTACAACAAACAAAAATTTTCTGTCATGTCAATGTAAAACGAAGGAGAAAAAGAAAGAAATAGAAGCCTGTCCGGGTCAGTTGGAGCCATCCCACCCCTTCGAAGTGCCGACGGCATTTAGCCTTGAGTTCCGTCGGGGCTCCTAGTTCATCATGCGAAATTCCCTTTACCTGACCTAGTCCGTCAGTCAAACGCTTGCACCTGTTAAATCGTCATGTCACCTGTAATATAGCCACGTCCCCTCCGTGTTGCGCCTAAGCAGCACCCACACCAACCTAAAAATTCCTAGCATTCCATGTTAAATAATAATGCTATGTTCAACTGAACTTCATTGTAATACAAATTCATTTATTAAATTAAATTAAAACAAAACCTAACACATAAAATTCCTCTTATAACGGGTGATTTTTTTGAGGTTAGGATTTTCATGCATTAGTATTTGACAGATCACGTGGGATTTCAGACATGGTGTCAAAGAGAAAGATGCTCAGTATGCTTTGACATTTCATCATGAATAGACTTACTAACGAGCAACGCTTGCAAATCATTGAATTTTATTACCAAAATCAGTGTTCGGTTCGAAATGTGTTTCGCGCTTTAAATTTTGTTCAGCGATGAGGCTCATTTCTGGTTGAATGGCTTCGTAAATAAGCAAAATTGCCGCATTTGGAGTGAAGAGCAACCAGAAGCCGTTCAAGAACTGCCCATGCATCCCGAAAAATGCACTGTTTGGTGTGGTTTGTACGCTGGTGGAATCATTGGACCGTATTTTTTCAAAGATGCTGTTGGACGCAACGTTACGGTGAATGGCGATCGCTATCGTTCGATGCTAACAAACTTTTTGTTGCCAAAAATGGAAGAACTGAACTTGGTTGACATGTGGTTTCAACAAGATGGCGCTACATGCCACACAGCTCGCGATTCTATGGCCATTTTGAGGGAAAACTTCGGAGAACAATTCATCTCAAGAAATGGACCGGTAAGTTGGCCACCAAGATCATGCGATTTGACGCCTTTAGACTATTTTTTGTGGGGCTACGTCAAGTCTAAAGTCTACAGAAATAAGCCAGCAACTATTCCAGCTTTGGAAGACAACATTTCCGAAGAAATTCGGGCTATTCCGGCCGAAATGCTCGAAAAAGTTGCCCAAAATTGGACTTTCCGAATGGACCACCTAAGACGCAGCCGCGGTCAACATTTAAATGAAATTATCTTCAAAAAGTAAATGTCATGGACCAATCTAACGTTTCAAATAAAGAACCGATGAGATTTTGCAAATTTTATGCGTTTTTTTTACTATTTCTTTACTTCTACTACTAACTGAATCCAAATTTTATGATTATTATTATTATAGGTATATATGTATATATTTTTTTTTCTTCCTTTTTTTCTTTGCCTGATTATCTACTTCTATTAACAATATCTTACTTATTCCATTACTCACAAATATCTATCTTTCTTTTGTATTTCTTGTATTTTTTTCCGCGCTTTCCACTGTAATTCTTTAAAGTTTTTTATTTTGTAATCGTTTTTTGTATTTAACTATTAAACTCTCAAAATTATGCGTAGACATATGCACATATATGCTTAACAAGCGCAAACATGTATTTATGTGCTTTTGTTACCTCACATAAATATATGTATGTATGTATATATGTATATGCACGTTTTATATTACTTTTTGTTTCTACCGTCGGTGACACTTCCTAATGCTACTGAGTATGTATGTACATATATATGCAAATGTTAAAAACAATAGTGACTTCTCACTTACCAATATGTGTGTATGTTGTATGTCCACCGATGCTAGCGCCAGCATGCAGACCATGGTGAAATGAACTGAAGTTGGCGCATTCCCGAAACCGCTACTTTGGTTTTGTCGACTTTGACATTTAAGGCAATACGTAAACAAACTTTTTGTTTAGAAACAAGTGCAAACGTATTGCAAACGTATTGTGTACTTTCAAGTGAAAAATCTAAGTAATTCGTGTGTTCTGAAGTAAAAAACGTTTTATTTGTAATAAAAACTTTATAAAAATGTCGTGTCGTGTGTTGAATTGCAGCAGCCGTAGGCCAGAAAGTGGGTAGAGTTCTGCCGGCAGGAGAAGCCATAAAATTTAGACACCAGCGTAATATGCATGAAGCACTTTACGGACCACTTTTAAACACGACATGTTAAGTTGAAAACATTGAAATACCACAAATTACAAATTAAAATCGGTGGTAAGCAAGCATCGACCACTTTCTGCAGGAAAACATGCGCTGCGACAAGATATTAGGGGTATTCTCTGAGTCTTGCAAAGGCCTTGCATGGTGCACATATTGCACGGATTGCCCGGTAAAAACCGGTTTTCGTATGGGACAGCTTTGCAAACCGTGCAATCCGTGCACCGTGCAAGGGCTTTGCAAGACTCAGAGAATACCCCTATTATCACTTTATCGGCACCTGCAATACAAACACAAAAATTCTAAATAGTTAATTAATAACACCTATTCTTTTGAACACATTTCAAGAGTGGTTGTATATTTTTTGTTAACGTAGTGCTTAATTTGCTATATTCAAAGATGGCTTGAGAAATTGGTGAATCGAGAAGAAAACACGTTTTCTCACTGCAAATTCACAACTGTCAACTCATTGTTCTTCGCCATATTCTTTGTTTACCCGTTGCCACAAATGTCATTCTGCGGGAATGCGAAATGTTGTATTCTATCGTTCTTGCATGCAGACTACCTGGGAAGTGTTGGGGGAGAAAAACAAAGCATTCATATGTACATATAACTACTGGAAACAAGAGTAACCAAGCAAACAGAAACAGGTGGTATAG
>NW_023458555.1:97483019-97486438 GCF_013731165.1 Rhagoletis pomonella | reverse complement strand
TTTATTTAACAATCCAGCGATACGAGCCCGAGTATATTTGGGTAATCCCTCAAGGTTTCGAGGATAATCGTAACAATACAGTAATAAACCTTTTTGAGTACTCCTCGGGGGTAAAATCTGATCAGGGTTGATAATGCGAAGGATCATTCATTTTGTTCATTCAGAGTTGTATACAAAATTACTGTGGTATGAAAGGAAGCAACAACCGTACTATGGCAGAGTGGCACAAGTCATGACTGTGTAATAATGACCGAAATTAATTGCAAAAGTGTAAAAATATTGCAAATTATTAAGGGTATTCATCAAACCTTATAAATGCATTGTAAACCGTATAAACATATAATTGTGTAAACCTTATAAATGAACTGTCAAAATTTGTATGAAAACACGTTTACACGTTTCTGATAAATTTATCCAGCGATTTCACTGAATAAACTTGATAAACTGAAGCCAATGCAACTCTGTCGCAACTCTAGCTATGTTTTCTTGGGCAATAATCGGGATCCTCATACAAATTTTGCACGCAAATTCAACAACGATATGATCCTGATAGAGATCTGGTTCAATTATTATCCCGTCTGTTTGTTTTGCTTCACTGATAATTTGGCCGCAAAGTTAGTGAGGTAGTTTCTATAATTTCTTTATCCCCGTGCTAGTATTATAAAGTTAGTGATACTGAGCTCTATGACCAAAGAAAACGCGACTATGGTCGCATGTGTAAACGAAAAGAGAGTGTGGGTCGTTCATGTAACAGAGTGCGTAAACTTATAAGATTATCTGCTTGATAAAGTTATCGGTTTAGATGAATACCACTATTGTCTATTATTATAGATACTAGTACAGATTATCATAGTTCAGTGTACAACTTGTTATATTACACCGTACATGATAATGAACCTTTTAAATGCTGAAAACCTTTATAACTTGTAGATCACTCAAACTTGAGGCTTAATCAATTGTCTGGGCGGATGCGCTGGCAGGCCTGGGTCTGCATAACTATACAAACCTTTTTTTTTTTAATAAAGACTTAAATATATTCGGAGATTTAGAATTTTGCTTGATAAATTCACAAAATTTACGTTTTTCATAAAAATATAATCTCATAATGAACTTTTTTTTAATTTTAAACTTACATTTAAGAAAACTCTATTCAGTGCTATAATTACGATTTGAGTTTTCCAGTTTATAAAACACAAGTGTTAATTATGTACGTAACTATTGATATTATTCTTCATTAAGCATACATTAAAGATGAATATTATACTTAACCTACATTTTGTTCACAAATAACACATAATTATGTATATTTTAACACCGAAATGAACTTTTCTAATCATGAGGCGAAATTCCCCACAGTAAGTGTTGCCGTGCGCGCAAAACGAAAACGCTGCACACAACCCAAAAGTACTCCTCGGGTACCAATTGGTGAAAAACTGAGAAAAGGTTTATTACTGTATATACTGTGATGTGCACATCGCGAATTTAATACGGAAATTTATAAATTTTTAGCAATATATCATCTTTGTAGCGAAGGACCAAAAATAAAGCATAAAGACTTTCTAATCGAATTATGCCCGTGGCAATGGGGTAATTCCCGATCGTAATTGGAGGAGCGAACAAAGTTTTGTTTTTGGGCTGCCGCTAGCACCTTTTTAAAATACGCCTTCAGAGGGAAACTTCAAGAATCAACGGATTTACTCAATACTCTTGTATAACGTGGCATATACATTACAGTATTAGTGCCAACAGTCTTGTACTATAGGGCCCATAAAGCCTAAAAAAAAAACGCCTTCAGATTGAATAGTGTAAAAAAAAAAACAAAAAAACGAATAGCTTTACACGGCTCCACTCCAAATATTGCAAAATGATAAGCGGTGTGCATGATAACCAAGAGCTACAACACGGGACAGAAGAATCGCGAAATGCGGCTGAGTTCATTAATGGCACGGTAAGTTATTCGGGTTCGCTTTCCTTTACGACCGATTTTGGAACACATCAAGATAACCAACCGTTCAGCTATGGGAAAACCAAAAATGCAGACCGATAGTGCCTTTTTACGCTGATTTCAACTTTATAAATATAATTTCCCGCAATTAAAAAGTAAAGAAGATATAAAAGGTTAAAGAAAATTTTGGGAAAATTTTCCAAAACGGATCCAGGCTTTGAAAAAAAAAAAATATTAGGGAGTATAGAGGAGCTTTTTCAGATTCTAAATCTGAAGACCCCACCTTCCGGAGGCTTATAGTTTTAAAGTAATTCGCATTTAAAGTTGCAAAAAATACCGAATTTAACCTCACCTTTTGCTTTGTACACCAATTGAAGTGAAATGTCAGTGCTGCCATAGATATGAAAAAATGCCTCAAAAACACAAAACGGAAGCAATAAAAAAATGCAGATAATGGTTGCGTTTCTTTATACATTCCGGATAATCCCATTTCACAGCCGGAATAAACAGAATGCGTTTGAAATATACGTTAACATATCATCAAGAACGTTCTAAAGAATAAACAAAAAAGTCTATTCCAAACATTCGGAATGAATAAAGAAATGCAGCCAATGATCGCGCGATATTTAATAAAAAGATTTAATTATTTATTGGTCGATTTTTGATTAAAAAGTATCGAAGTATCGATTTTATAATAAAAAGCGATGTTTTATTAAAAATGTTCATTATTCATCGAAGTATCGATTTTTAGAATATAAAGCGCCGCAGGCGAAAATTTTTAATAAAAAATCGCGCGATTTTTAATTAAAAATTTTCATTAATTATGGAAGTATCGATTTTTAGAATATAAAGCGCCGCAGGCGAAAATTTTTAATAAGAAATCGCGCGATTTTTAATTAAAAATTTTCATTATTTATGGAAGTATCGATTTTTAGAATATAAAGCGCCCCAGGCGAATATGTATGGAACTATATTAATATATGGTTACTGGGTGTTTTATATAAAATCGCGCGATGTGCATGCGAAAAAATAAGAAAAGAATAAAAGAAATACCGTTGGAATACGTTTGCCATAAAAATATGACGATTTTATGCACAACTCCTTTTTGTGTTGGCCGCGTTTTGATAAAATCCTTTAATAGTGGCGTATTTACTTTTAAAACGTATGGAAGCACCACGATCCAGAAAATAAAGGTCGCGCCATTCGCGGACCGCTAACCCTCTCTTCGTCGATATGACAGCATCCACCCAATCGCTGACGTCATAAAATACTTTTGTTTACATTCACTGTTGCCAACTTGATGCTTTTCGCACCAAATTTAGTGGGTATTCAAAACGTGAAAATTTTTGAGTTTTGCGCTAGGTGCGTTTTTGGTGGTTTTGTTTTTAGTTTGAAGACACCAAATTAGAAAATCTCAAAAAAAATTTAGCAAAATTTATAGCAATCGTAAGTGTGGTAAGCAATTTTACAAAAA
>NW_023458555.1:97481119-97482919 GCF_013731165.1 Rhagoletis pomonella | reverse complement strand
GATACTTCCATAAATAATGAAAATTTTTAATTAAAAATCGCGCGATTTTTTAATAAAAATTTTCGCCTGCGGCGCTTTATATTCTAAAAATCGATACTTCCATAAATAATGAAAGTTTTTAATTAAAAATCGCGCGATTTTTTATTACAAATTTTTGCCTGCGGCGCTTTATATTTTAAAAATCGATACTTCCATAAATAATGAAAATTTTTAATCAAAAATCGCGCAATTTTTTATTAAAAATTTTCGCCTGCGGCGCTTTATATTCTAAAAATCGATACTTCGATGATTAATGAACATTTTTAATAAAACATCGCTTTTTATTATAAAATCGATACTTCGATAAATTATGCCACATTTAATCAAAAATCGACCAATAAATAATACAATTTTTTTATTAAATATCTCGCGATCATTATCTGCATTTTTTTATTGCTTCCATTTTGTGTTTTTGAGGCATTTTTTCATATGTATGGCAGCACTGACATTTCACTTCAATTGGTGTACAAAGCAAAACGTGAGGTTAAATTCGGTATTTTTTGCAACTTTAAATGCGAATTACTTTAAAACTATAAGCCTCCGGAGGGTGGGGTCTTCATATTTAGAATCTGAAAAAGCTCATCTATACTCCCTAATATTTTTTTTTTTCAAAGCCTGGATCCGTTTTGGAAAATTTTCCCTGCAAATGCAATCCAATTTGATTTGAGTTATTCAGTTTTAGATACATTTATATTTCTGTTCGTATGGAATAGTAGTTTATGTCGGGAAGCTGGCTTTAGTATAATCCGGCATTCCCTTTATTATTTACAACACAAGTTTTTGATGACCCTTAACAAGAATATGGACGTGCTAGTATCGGAACTATTTCTTGCACGTTTATTTATTCAAAATTTCTTCAACGGCTCGGCGCCAGTGAGGGTATGCTGCGAATGCCGCATTATACTAAAACCAGCCTTTCGACATAAGCTACTATTCCATACGAGTGGAGCACGTGCGAAATGCGGATTTTCCCAGTTGCAGTACAGCAGTAACTCGACATCTTCCTCACCAACCGCTCTGTCCTCTATGAGCTTCTTAATGTAACTGCAAATAAAAGATGAAAATTTGAGAAAAAATACTATCACAGCGTTTCACTCGTAGCGTTTCACTCTTGTCGTATATTGGCTATCAAGCACCAGAAAATTTCCATCACGCATTCCATATGCCACCGATTGTCGTGGATCAATTAAAATACTGTCATCACAGCTTTTTGGTACTCCAGCAACTGGTGTGTCTATGGCGGAGTTATGTGGAGCATGACTAAAATCAATTTGGGCTCTTTGAGAACTGGTTTGTTTGTTGCGCGCTATTGGCATCAAATGTATGCAAATTAGATTTCCAAACGGGCAACTGTTGAATACAGGAAAAAATGTATATTATATGGTTCCGCTAAAGTGCACTACTACCGTGTATAAATTGGCAGACCTTCTAATAAATCAAGCAATCTTATTGTATCGTCATCGTCGCCAGTCACCAAGAAATTTCTACTTGGGTGAAATGCACCATCATTCTCCGGCGACGAATGCACTGTATTAGCTCGCCTTCAGCTTTGTCAAATATCTTAACGCGGTTACAACTTAATGCTAAAGCCACCAGATTGCCGTCTGGATACCATGCCAGCTGTCGTCCCATACCTCTTCCCACGGTGAACGCTCGCATACATTCGCCTGAAAATGTATCGCAAATTCTTAACTTGTCATCGCCGCACGATGAAATAGAAGGAGAAATCAGCTGACACGGAAAAATCTAAATTCCGCAGAT
>NW_023458555.1:97477601-97481019 GCF_013731165.1 Rhagoletis pomonella | reverse complement strand
TATCATAAATTTTGTGTTTCTAGTTCAGCTTTCGTCACTCGAAAATTTTACCTCAAAGAGGTGTTTTATTTGATATCAATTATTTTGGGGTAGCAAATTTAAAATCGACCAAAATACAAACAATAATCTAAATGTTTTATTTTTCTCAACTAAATTGCTAAAAATATTATCTAAATCTAAATTATGTATTCAAAGCGATGTGTCCATTGAAACATATAATTCTTCGTATACGGAATTAAGCAAAAAGAATGATCATATCCTCTGTATATGAAAAAAATAAAATTAAAAGCAAATTATGAGAAATGATAAAAACTTATCAACTTGGTACCAACTTTGGATACAATAAACAACTGTATTCGTCTGATTGTCTCGTAGTTTATTTTTGTTAAGATATCTACCGGGTGTGTTATTTCTATCACGTGTACGTGCTATTAAACTAATGCTTTTCTCTCAAGTAGTTTTGCTCAGTGCACGATTAAAAGTTTTGGTTTTAATTTTAAACTTTAAACTTTTTGGACTACATACATATATGACCAAACTAAATTTAATTACAAACTACAAACCTTCCAAGACTAAAAAAAGAGAGCACCTATGTTGGGTTTCGAATTTAAACAGTTCGGTTTAAATTTTAAACCCAAATATTTTCATAATTAAGAATAAAAAAAGGTCTTAAATTTCATGCTCCGTCTGATGGGGATTGAACCCGGACAGCCTTGGTAGCAACCAATTGTATCAAGCATCTTTGCACACTCAGCTACAGCTACGCATGTAAACGTGCTTTCATATGTTGAGTTTGAATCAACACATTTCGCTGTGTGCAAACATTTTCTATTTTGTTTAGATTTTAAACCAAATTTTCTATATTTATATTTATAATTTTGGGTTGATTTTTAAACCGGGAACTTTTTCGACTAAAATTTAAACCAGAACATATTAAAAATTGCTTAAAACTATTGACTGGTTTAAAAAGTAGTCCCAGCGCGGTTTAAAAATTAAACCCAAATTTTTGACCGTGTGGCAATTTATACATATGTATGTAAGTAGTAGCGGCACATTGGGTGAACTAAATGCATTCATACATACATTTTTATGTACAACTGTAGGTAATATTGAACGCGTCTTCTTGGTAGGTGCGGGTGATAAACCCATGTACCATAATTAAATGCTGTTTACATACCTGCAATTAAAATGAGGAAAAATGTTACAATTTCGGCAAGTGACTGAAAAAAACTCCAAAATACACGCAAATTGTGGTTTCCAAGACATGTACGAAGTGATTAGCACAGCTGCATCCTTCAACTTGTCAACTCGCGGGAAATTTCCCGATTTGCAGAGAATTTCGGTTTGAGTAGCAATCGGGCAAATGACAATTTTTTTCGGGGAACTGGGTATGTTATTTTTATATCTTAAATTAACCAAATTAGACGGATATGTTAATTTTTAACCACTTTACCCTTTTTGGAGCGACATTTTTTCAATTTGAATCGTAATATCTCCACAACAAGAGTTTTCCCAGATATAAGCTATATACCAGATGAAAGCTAAGGCTTTGGGCTAGACTTGGGGAAACTTAGAATAAAATCGACTGACCAGTTTTTGAGAAAATTCTCGAAATCTATATCTTCAGCAGCCCGATTTTTAGTTTTCAGGCGATAACGTTATAACATATCTATATATTTCATAAACACAAAAGATAGCGTTAGATAGCTTGTTTGAAGACCCTTCTACTGATATCCACATCAATGACATGGACTGAGTAGTGCGGCCTCAGTGGTAGTTTAAAAAATTGCATTTTTTCGAATTTCAGGCAACAGCCACGCTCACAAAGGCATACGAATCAAAACATCCTGGAACAAAACCTTCTTAGTTTTTTGTGTACTTTAATTCCTGAAAGTTTGAAAAAAATTAAATGATGGTACGTACAGACGCCACATACATACCAAAGCATCTCGTAATGGAGACACGAACCAAAACACATTAATCTTTCACACATATCTTTCCAACTAGTGGCCGGAACTTAATATTTAAGGTATCGTTTGAAAGGTATTGGCCTATAGAATAACACTAAAAATGTTGGGTGTGCCCACATGCCTCCTTAAACCGGCAAAAGCAAAAATACGTTTTTTGTTTCGCAACACTTTAGCCTAATTTTTAAGAATCTGGCTAATCGCTTATGAAGCTTGATTACATTTTCTGGACACACTCTGCAAGACCTTTCCAACGATATATCAAACATGTCGATTGAATGTCTGGACAAAAACTTCCAAATCTCGTGTATATATAAGCGAGTCATTTCAGCTTGCTACTGTGGATGCTTTCACTCGCGCGCACAGCCGTGCGCTGTGATTCCACAACTTATTAGTGGCGGAAATTGGATGAACCAAACATCTGTATGACGGTATCAGTGTTGCCAGAACTTTTTGGGCCGACCGGCTAGATTGGCAAAAAAAAGCGGCTAAAAACGGCTTAAATGTTTTAGTGAAAATTCACATGCTTTATTTAAATAAATCGCAAGAAACGAAAGACTAGTTAACACCATTAATTTATATCGAGTGTATATTCCTCATCATCAAATGAATCACTATTGTATATATCACCTGAATTCATTAATTTTAAGAGATCGTCATCTACAGTAAAATTATGGCAGCATTTTTCTTCAAGTTTTAAACCGTATCTTATATATGTATAAAATAGCGTTTAACGTTTTAACGCACATTGGATTTCTTTGCTTAGTTTTTATTACATTCATTGAACTAAATATTCGCTCTACTTCTGCATTACTTATAGGCAAAACAAGAAAACTAAAAACTAGGTTGGAAAGGTCAGCAAAAGGGTTTTCTCCTAGGGCATTTCGAAATTGATAAACTTAAAATTTTACAGTTGAGTCTAAATTACTCCAGGTATGTAACGTTAACCGTTGCCATTGCATCTCTACGGATGTTATTTCGTCGGCATTATATTTGTTTTTGTTGCTGTAGTTGAACAAATACTTTTGGTTTAATTACTCTTAATGCATTTCCAACCGAAAAAAAAGTAAATTTTTTTAGTGTGGCAATATTTGAGGGGGGCGTTGGCGTAATTCCTTTATTAAAGTGATAATAAAATAGCGACCATTTTCTCGAATTATTTTCTCGGCTTCGTGGTCAAAAGCGTTTGTGCTTACTTTTGTTTTTAAATACTCTTCAAAACTGTGATAAAACTGAGGAAATGGAGCAAGGTATGGTTCCAACGGGGAGCATATAGGATCAAATGTGTCCGCGCTAATAACCACTAGAGAGGATAGATGCGAAAGTAAAGCATTGAGTTCATTAAAAATCTTCATTGGGTCTGCATTATTGCTTTCGAACAACTTGTTTACTTTTTACACCTGAAAATTAGGCAAATAGTAAAATCGGCTAAAAACGGCTAACTTTTTTTT
>NW_023458555.1:97470627-97477501 GCF_013731165.1 Rhagoletis pomonella | reverse complement strand
AGCCGGCAAAATGTTTACGCAGCTTAAGTGAAAAAAAGTCATTACACTTAGCACTTTGAATTTTCTTTTTAGATTGCGAGCGTTCTACTCTTTGACCACACACACATGGCATAATAAACTCTTTTGTTGAATAACAATATTATTTTGTTTTGAAAAGTGTCACTGTCACATTTGACTAGGCATATATTGCAAATAGCCACTTCAGTTAATAAAGGTTTAATAATACGGCATGCAGATACCAAAAGAGCACAGAGAAAAACACGTTCGCACTGTACAAACGTTCGTACTTCATTGAATTTAGGCGAATCCTTTCGAGGAGTTCTATACCTTTGGGATTCTGGACCATGAGCGGATGGGAGTCGCTTAAGCTACTCCTCAATACTCATTTCCCAGCAAACCCCACACCGTGTGAGCTTTAGGGTATCGGTACGGTTGGCGCCCAACCTTCTTCGGTGAACTACTGGAGAAACGTCGACTGCTTTGGGTGATTGACTCTTTCAAGCCCTTCAAATCCCCCGGACCGGATGCCATTATTCCCGCGCAGCTGCAAAAGGCTGTCGATGTCTCGGGTCGCTGGCTCACCCCAATCTACGCAAGCTGCCTAGCAAGGGGGCACATCACGGGGGCCTGGAGGAGGGTGAGGGTCACCTTTATCCCCAAAGCAGGAAAAAGCTCTCGTGTGTCTCCGAGGGACTTCAGGCCAATCAGTCTCTCCTCCTTCTTACTGAAGACTTTTGGGAGGCTCGTTGACTTGTATATAGAAAGAGGATTCCTCGAGAGCGATTGAGCCTCTCCCAGCATGCGTATCTAAAAGGCAGATCCGTGGAATCTGCCTTGCACTCAATTGCTAAGGTCATAGAGGAGTCTCTTATGAACAAAGATTTTGTAGTTGGGGCCTTCCTTGATATCGAGGGGGTTTTTAATATTGTGTTACCTGGGGCGATAGTAAGAGCGCTAGCTGAGTTTGGAGTCGAGAGCCTCTTAGTTGGGCTCATCTCTCGCATGAACACTTTGTATGATGTCTTGCAAGGGTACCTGAATTTGGTCACACACTGGTCTTCTAGCGGTGGACTTGCTATAAATCCTGGAAAGACGGAGCTCATACTATTCACCAGGAGGTATAAAGTGCCTCATGCGCAGCTTCCCTCAATAGGAGGTATTTCCCTTGTTCTTTCTGACAGGGTAAGTTCCTGGGTGTGATCCTGGGCAAGAAGTTATCATGGAAGCCAAATATCGAGGAGCGAGTAAAAAAGGCATCAGTGGCTCTTTCTTCTTCTTCTTCTTCTTAATTGGCGCTGTAACCGCCTAAGCGATTTTGGCCGAGTCCAAAACAGCACGCCAGTTATTTCTCTTCTATGCTAACTGACGCCAATTGGAAATGCCAAGTGAAGCCAAGTCCTTCCCCACCTGGTCTTTCCAACGCAGAGGAGGCCTTCCTTCCGCGTTGAATATTTTCAGAGCAGGAGCGTTTCTGTCCATTCGAACGACATGGCCAAGCCAGCGGAGCCGCTGAATTTTAATTCGCTGCACTATGTCTATATCGTTGTAAAGCTCATACAGCTCATCGTTAAATCGTCTGCGATATTCGCCATCACCAATGCGTAAAGGTCCGTAAATCTTTCGCAGAATCTTTCTCTCGAAAACTCCAAGAGCCGCCTCATCATATGCTTTCATTGTCCATGCCTCCGCGCCATACACCAGCACAGGCATGATGAGTGACTTATAGAGTGTGATCTTTGTACAACGAGAGAGGACTTAACTTCTCAATTGCCTACTCAGCCCCAAGTAGCACTTGTTGGGAAGAGTGATTCTCCGTTGGATTTCAAGGCTGACATTATTATTGGTATTAATGCTGGTTCCCAAATAAACGAAGTCGTCTACTTTTTCAAACTTGTAACTGTCAACAGTGACGTGGGTTCCAAGACGCGTATGCTCTGACTGTTTGTGTGATGACAGGAGATACTTCGTTTTGTCCTCGTTCACCACCAGACCCATTCGCTTTGCTTCTCCATCCAATCCCGAGAAGGCAGAACAGGCGTAGCCCTTTTTTTTACCGATAATATCGATGTCGTCGGCATACGCCAGCAATTGTACGCTCTTATAAAGTATTGTGCCTGAGCGGTTCAGTTCTGCGGCTCTTATTATCTTCTCCAACATCAGATTAAAGAAATCACAGGAAAGGGAGTCCCCTTGTCTCAAACCTCGTTTGGTATCAAACTCGGAGAGGTCCCTATTCTGACGGAGCTGGTGGTATTGCTCAACGTCATTTTACACAGTCGTATTAGTTTCGCGGGGATACCAAATTCAGACATCGCGGCATAAAGGCAACTTCTCTTCGTGCTGTCGAAAGCGGCTTTGAAATCGACAAATAGATGGTGTGTGTCGATCCTATTCTCGCGGGTCTTTTCCAAGATTTGGCGTATTGTGAATACCTGATCTATGGTGGATTTTCCAGGCCTAAAGCCACACTGATAAGGTCCAATCAGCTCGTTGACGGTGGGCTTCAGTCTTTCGCACAATACTCTCGATAAGACCTTGTAACCTATGCTTAGAAGGCTAATTCCGCGGTAGTTGGCGCGTATGGCGGGGTCGCCTTTCTTGTGGATTGGGCAGAGCACACTTAAATTCCAGTCGTCGGGCATGCGTTCATCTGACCATATTCTGCATACGAGCTGATGCATGCACCTCATCAGCTCCTCGCCCCGTACTTGAATAGCTCGGCTGGCAGGCCATCAGCTCCAGCAGCTTTGTTGTTTTTCGGCCGCGTAATCGCTATTCGTACCTCGTCATAGTCAGGCGGTGGGACAGCTACTCCATCATCATCGACTGGGGACTCTGGTTCGTCTTCTTCACTACTTTCAGCGCTGCTACCATTCAGTAGGTTATAAAAGTGTTCCCTCCACAATTTAAGTATATTCTGGACATCGGTCACTAGGTCGCCATTGTTGTTCTTACAGGAGTTCGCCCCGGTCTTGAAACCTTCCGTAAGTCGCCTAACCCTCTGGTAGAATTTTCGGGCGTACTCACGTATTTCGGTCTCTATCTTCTTATTGTGGCAAATACGTCTCGCTTCCTTCTTCAGTTCCCTATAACGGTCCCACATGGCTCGCGTTGCGCCCGATCACAGCGTGGCCCTGTAGGCGGCATCTTTTTCCTCTGCGGCTTCTTGACATTCCTCATCATACCAGTTGTTCTTTCGGGCTCGCTGAAATCCAACTACTTCTTCGGCGGCGGTACTTAATGATCGGGAAATGTGGTTCCACTGCTCGCGTACGTCGGGTTGTTGAAGAGTGCTCTCAGAGAGCAGGTGTGTGAGTCGAGTGGCGAATAAATTGGCCGTCTGTTGTAATTGCAGCTTTTCGACGTTAAGCATTCCTTGCATTGTTGGGCGCACATTTTTTTGCTGCACAGAGGCGGGTGCGTATCTTGGCTACAACAAGACAGTGGTCCGAGTCGATGTTTGGCCCTCGGAGTGTACGTACGTCCAAAACGCTTGAAGCATGCCTTCCGTCTATCACAACGTGATCGATTTGGTTTCTCGTTTTTCGATCTGGAGACAGCCATGTAGCTTGGTGGATGTTCTTATGCTGGAACCTAGTACTACATATTACCATATTTCGGGCCCCGGCGAAGTCGATAAGCCTCAGTCCGTTATCGGACGTTTCGTCTTGGAGGCTGAATTTTCCGACAGTGGCGCCAAAGATCCCTTTCTTGCCCACCTTGGCATTAAAATCGCCAAGCACGATTTTGACATCGTGTCGGGGGCAGCGCTCATATGTACGTTCCAAGCGCTCGTAGAAGAGATCCCTGGACGCCTCATCCTTCTCTTCCGTCGGGGCATGGGCGCAGATGAGCGAGATGTTGAAGAATCTAGCTTTGATGCTAGACGTTCGTCCACCGGGGTGAACGCCAGTACTCGGCCACGGAGTCTCTCTCCTACCACGAATCCAGCACCGAATTTGCGCTCCTTTACGTGTAAACTGTAGTAGACGTCGGAAGGCTTCACGCCTTCCTTGCCCCGTTCATCAGGGGCGCACCCAGGAATATATTTTAGGGGGGGTTTTATATTTCTGAATATATATCGCCGGAAAATACTGAAAATTTGCTTCAGATAATACGCTCTTTAAAATACATTCATGCAAGTTTTATGTACAGTATGTAATAAATAAATAAACGTTTTAAAATCCATAAACTGCACTTTATTAAAATAAGATTAACGGAACTCAAACACTTTTAACCGACTTCAAAAAAAGGAGGTTATCAATACGTCGGAATACATAACTTTTGACCACGTGAACCGATTTCAATAATCCTTTCTTTAATCCGTAATTTGGTTTAGAGAGCCGATGATTAGATCATGTGTTGTGTTCTTTCCTTAAAAACTACTTTTTTAATAAAAAGTTCTATGAACTCAAGATGCGCTCAACTTTTAAAAGTTCCTAAAAAAAAATTTAAAAGACTCAGTAAAAATAAATTTATTGATTCCATAAATTTTTGCACTTTTATGTTCATTTTTTCGATTTCTGGTTTCTGGTTTTCGATAGAGATGGTGAGTTTTCACGATTGCTAAATTTTTTTAATATTTCGAATACCGAAAAAATTAACTGAACTCTCAAGAAAAACAAAAAATTCGTATAAAACGACGGACGAGAAATGGAAAAGAAATTTTCTTCTACCAAAATTTCTTAAATCAGTTTGCAGCTCTCAAGAAAAAAATGCTCATAGAAATTTACAGCAAAAGCAAAGCGCTTTTTCAGGCAACAGAAATAATAATAAATATTTCTTATAATTTCCTTGAGAGCTGGATTCTTAGCTTTAAGATACAGTTTGTATTTGAGGTTATTAGCTTTAGGGGGGGGTTTGAACCCCAAAACCCACCCCTTGTGTGAGCTAATGCCGTCCATCGCATTTCTTGGATGGCGGTGATGTCAGCCTTTGTCTTTCCGAGGACATCAACCAGCCGGGCAGAGGCACCTTCCCCATTAAGGGTCCGGATATTCCAGGTGCATACCCTTAAATCATAGTCCTTTATACGTTTGCCGTGGTCGTCATCAGAAAAAGGTGGTCTCATCCGAGGCTGTTTTTTTCTTTTCATTGGGCGGGGTTTTAACGTGGCGGGACCCAAACCCAGCGCACGCGAAGTGTTACGCCTTCTCACTTTAGCTCGCTCCCAAAGGGGTGTTTGGTTGCTACCCAGAGGATACGTGGATATAAATATCCGGACGTTGTGAGCTGCGATTTGAACCGTACGCACAAGAATCGCTTCTGGGCACCCCCAGGTGAGTGGCAGTCAAAAGTTTTCCACTTCTGCGCACGGAACCATCCTCCAAGTGGCTCTTTACTGCTGTAAAAATGCTATAAGAAAGAGATGGGGCTTCTCTCCAAAGCGATATATTGGCTGTATGAAACCATAGTGAAGCCAATCATGTTATATGGGGACATTGTCTGTTGGAATTCACTGGAAAAGTATACTCTTCTTAGGAAGCTAGAGCACGTGCAGAGAGCGGCCCTCATTGGAATCAGCGGGGCGCTCCAGACCACTCCAACTCTAGCACTAAACGCTATGCTCAGCGTCGCACCTGTTGCCATCCCGGGAAGAGTAGCGGCGGTTCGCTCGGCCATTAGGCTCAAAAACTCTGGGTTCTGTTTGAACACAGCACACGGCCACTCGACGAATCTCAAAAGTTTCGATTTCCTACCGGAAGAATTGGACTGGCGTGTTCCGAGGCTAGCCCCAAACGGATCGTTCTCTACGCACATTCCTCCAAGGAGCGAATGGGAGAATGGCAGTCTCTGGAACAGGGGTCCAATAAACATATTCACGGACGGAACGAAGCTGGACGGGAGAGTCGGTGGAGGGGTCTACTGTCGGGAACTCTTGATAGATCTTATGTTCAGAATTCCGGACCTCTGCAGCGTCTTTCAAGCAAAGGTGGCCGCTATAAAAGAAGCAGCCGATTGGCTACACACCAACCCCGTGCCAACAAGGAGGGTGAATATCTACTCTGATAGGCAAGCGGCAATTAAAGCGTTGGGATCGCTTATGGTGCGATCGAAACTGGTCGGGGAATGCCTGACCTCTCTCTCAAGTGCCACGGAATACTTCCAAATCAAGCTGATTTGGGTACCGAGACATAGTGACATTACTGGAAACTGCAGGGCTAATGAATTGGCTAGACAGGGCACCCTCGAGGCCATGATCTCGGATAGGGAGGCCGTAGGAGTTTCGTTGGCAACCTGTGGCCTGCTTCTGGCCAGATGGGCTCACAGTCGGCTCCGCGAGCGCTGGGAAAAAAACCCCGACATGCAAAGTTGCAAGGTCCTTCTGGCCGGTTGCCACCTCTCCATCTCCTCGCCACCTCTCATTTCTCACAGGTGTACTGACCGGACATTGTCCTTTAGGAACCCACGAGATGCGACTTATCATCGTCACAGATCCCTACTGCCGCAGCTGTTTGGGAGATGAGGTGGAATCATCTCAACACTTCCTTCTCAGCTGCCCGGTATTCGCAATACTAAGGTTTAAGCACCTCGGTGCTCATTTCTTCAACACTCTTGAAAAGCTCTCCGGAGTGGACATCAGCTGCCTGCGGAACTTTGTTCTGAGCACCCAGCGCTTCTCTTAGTTTGTAGCACAGAATGTTTTAGTTGCCGTTCTAAGAAATTGTGTAAATGTGGTAGCACAATGGACAATGCAATTAATGTGCCACAACAACCTAACCTAACCTTGTGTTCCTTAATGCCAATTTTTGTATCGGCTATTTTTGTGGAAACTTTTTTTTCTTTATGTCCCTTGATGCCAATTTTTGTATCGACTGGTTTTTTGTAAACTTTTTGTTCCTTGATGCCAATTTTTGTATCGGCTGGTTTTTTG
>NW_023458555.1:97468717-97470527 GCF_013731165.1 Rhagoletis pomonella | reverse complement strand
GGCACGCTATACGATAGCAGCTGGGAAATCGCAGAGCATTTAAACAAATGCTTTGTGGACAGTATTATTGAGATTAACAGTAATATACAACACATTGGTGATGGCCCAATCCAGCCGGAAAAATTCCAAACGACATTTAAATTTGAAGAAGTTAGTGCGGAAGATATCATCCAAATTGTTAAGAAATTTAAGAGAAAAATTGGTGGAAATAACTTACTATCGGAGGGTGTCACTAAAGACTCAGTTGAATACATGGGCCATTTTTACGCGTTATTAATAAATAAGAGTCTGCAATCTGGAACTGTACCGAACGAATGGAAAACTTTGACAATAGTTCCAGAGAAAAAAGTAAAAAATGCGATAAAAGCTGAGGAGTTTAGGCCAATTAATATCCTTCCCAATATGGAAAAAATCTTAGAGACGGTTGTAAAAAACCAATTGGTACATTATGTTGAGTGCAATAATGAACCCATAAAAGAGCAATCAGGGTTCGGGGCTAAGCATTCTTGTGAGACTGCACTGAACTTTATATTGTCACAATGGAAGGAGGACCTTTTCTCCAAGAGGAATGTCTTAGCGGTGTTTATTGACCTGAAAAGAGCCTTTGAGACTATTGACAGAACTAGAATGTCGAAAAAACTTGAAGCTATTGGTATAGAGAACTGGCTTGGTGTCGAAGTTTTCTCTCAGATCGTAAGCAACAAACAGTGATTGAGTCAAAAATGTCAAAAACGGTTGCAGTAAATATCGGTCTGCCTCAAGGATCGGTTCTTGCTCCAATACTTTTTAACATTTACATTAATTACATACATACGGTACTGAAATACTGTAAAATAAAACTGTTCGCGGATGATACGCTTCTAACCATCTGTGACAGAAATTTACCAAATGCCATATCTAAGATGCAGGAAGATCTTGCCTCTTTATATAATTGGTTATGTTTAAACAAACTTGAAGTGAATGTGAAAAACACAGTTCATGGTCTTATCTAGGGTGGCTAATGCGAACTCATTCAACTATATCTTAAAAATCAGATATGAAAAGCTAGAGGAGGTAAAAACATTAAATACTTAGGTATATACATTGATAATAAGTTAAAATTCGATGAGCATTTTGATTATGCAGTAAATAAAATTGCTAAAAAATTGGTCTCATGAAAAGATCATGTAAGTACCTAGAAAGAAGTTATAAAACACTAGTGTATAGGTTCATAATAGAACCACACTTCATATATTGTCCAACGATCTTTTTCCATGGCAAGCGATACACAAATCGACAAGTTACAAATAATGCGAAACAGAGCAATGCGATTTATACTGAATAAGCGTCACGATGCACCTACACGAGAGATTCTCGCCGATATGAACTGGCTGAGTGTTAAGCAGCAAATTTTTTATCACGCCATGTAATTCGTATTCAATATAAAGAATGGTCGGTTGCCGGACTACCTGAGCGACAATCTCAGATATATAAATGAAACTCATTCATACATACTCAGGGAATATGTATGTATGGAGCTTTTCGGTATTTTATTACAAATAGAATAAATGTTTATTTTGCTTCTACTTGTTTTGAGGCATATTCGCGTCTTCCTCAGGGAATCTATTTATAAATACGAGAAACATATATGCACATTAGGGTGGTCCAAAAATGCATGTGAAAAAGTAAAGTCGAAATTTGTATGCTCTCACCATCTAGGATTGTTCTATACCGAAAAAATACCCCTAATTTTTTATTTTGAAATCAAAAAATATTTAGAGGTCGCTCAAAGCGCCCAAAGTTTTCCATGTATTTTATATGGGGAAAAAAA
>NW_023458555.1:97468473-97468707 GCF_013731165.1 Rhagoletis pomonella | reverse complement strand
AATGGTTAAATAAATAATTGGGTATTATTATTGTAAGTCTCCTGAAGAGAACCAGGGTTTTACGATCGAAAAATATTGATTTTCAAGAATTCTATACCATTTCTACGAAAAGTTGTTTTTATCTCATACAAAAATACATGGAAAACTTTGAGCGCTTTGAGCGACCTCTAAATATTTTTTGATTTTAAAATAAAAAAATAGGGGCACACTTTTTTTCTATATAGAACAATCCTA
>NW_023458555.1:97465418-97468463 GCF_013731165.1 Rhagoletis pomonella | reverse complement strand
GACACAGCAGCGCCGACGTCGCATAGGAGCAGAGCGCCGACATCGCACACCAGCAGAACGCCGCCATAGTGGCACCGACGTCGTCCATCAGCGGAGCGCCGACAGAATACCGTCGACGTCACCCAGCAGCAGCGCGCTGGGAATTCACCGTTAGAAATTCATACACCGTTAATCGTATTATGTTCATAGAAATTAAGCAGTAACACGTTCTTTAGAGGATAAGAAATAATTAAATAAAGCACTATTTGCAAAGTCCCCACAATATAAATTTATTGTAACGGACCCTGGGCACGGCGAGTACACCTCAGCATAGAAAACAGAAGCGTCGGGGCCTTCACAGAAAAACGCTTCGTTACAACTTCCTAGAATTTAAGACAAAAGTCTTGTATGTAGGGGTAAGCAAAAATAATATAAAGAAGCATGGATTAAAAATAAAGTGCAGCCTTACTCAAAAGTTTGAAACTTACTCAACTTGATTTTTCCGCGAGGCCGCGGATTAAAATATATTTTTACTGTTTCCCTAACGGGAAAACATATTTGGCGCCCAACGTGTGGCTCGCGCGTTTCAATCAACGCAAAAAGAGAAAAAACAAGTATCCTTAAGGATTAACCGCGAGTGTTTCGAATTCACAAGAATTTTGACTCGCGCCTTTCAATCAACGTTAAAGGAGAAAAAACAGGTATCCTTAAAGATTAACCGCGAGTGTTTCGAATTCACGAAATAAAAAATCGGGCATTTTAAGATTATCCTGCAAAGGATTAGCCGCGATAAATAAAGGTGTTAAGGTTTAGGCGCGTCTGCTAACACCAGGCGCCTAAATACATGCTATGTACTGCTGCATGTGCAGAAATTTCCTTTATGCAATTTATGAAATTTTTGCACATGCACTTCTCAACTGCCATGTAATTGAACTTTCTTAAATTGTAATTAAATGACACTTCAAAGTATGCTCGGCCTAGTCTGATGCATCCTCCGGACGCTGCTTCCGGATTCTTTTGCGGACTCTGCATGGCTTAAAACTATCCAGAAATGATAATAGTTGACTACCATTGGCCACAGTGCCTACCCACTTTTTGGTCCAATAAATATGTTTTTATATACATACATGTAAACATACTGAATTTCCCATCTCACTGAGTTAATCATGGTCCTTCGCGACGGATATTTGCGGCTTTTGTTGTATACACTAGACGACCAAGTCGCCTAGGGGGGCCGGTATGTTTAGGCGCGTCTGCTAACACTAGACGCCTAAATATATGCTATATACTGCTGCATGTACAAAAACTTCCTTTATGCAATTTATGGAATTTTTGCACATGCACTTCTCAATTGCTTCACTTCAAAGTATACTCGGCCTAGTCTGATGCATCCTCCGGACACTGTTTCCGGAGTCTTTTGCGGACTCTGCATGGCTTACAACCTTGCAGAGGTGGTAATAGTTGATTACCATTGGCACAGTAGTGCCTACCCACTACTTTTTGGTCCAATAAAGGCTTGTACAGCCAATAACAAAAAATTTAGGCCAATCTATAACTCAGCTCTATTCTGCGATTCTGAATTCCAGACCCTCTGGAATAGAAGAGCCTCCCTTCCTAGAAGAAAATATTAAATGATCGATAACTACAGTCACCAAGCAAGGACGACAAATATTTCATCTGGAATTAAGTGATAACACCGTGCGACAAAAACCAAAATTTTTTAAAGCACAAGAAATCTATATATATAAAATTAAGTGGCAAAACTTCCTGTTCGCATACTCCTCCTAGACGGCTTGCCCGATATCAAAGAAATTTTCAGGGGTGATTGGGGTCTGTGTGGAGGGTGCACATAAGAAATTTCATGTGTGTATCTTTGCACGTTTTGCAAAAACAAAACAAAAAAATTAATTCTGTTTGGCTTTACGTGTTTTTTTCGGATTTCTATCATTCCTAGACGGCTTGCCCGATTTCAATGAAATTTTCAGGGGTGATTGGGGTCTGCGTGGAGGGTGCACATAAGAAATTTCATGTGTGTATCTTTGCACGTTTTGCAAAAACAAAAAAACAAAAAATTAATTCTGTTTGGCTTAACGTGTTTTTTTTTCGGATTTCTATCATTCCTAGACGGCTTGCCCGATTTCAATGAAATTTTCAGGAGTGATTGGGGTCTGTGTGGAGGGTGCACATAAAATGAAATTTTCAGAAGTGATTGGGGTCTGTGTGGAGGGTGCACATAAGAGATTTCTATCATTCCTAGACGGCTTGCCCGATTTCAATGAAATTTTCAGGGGTGATTGGGGTCTGTGTGGAGGGTGCACATAAAATGAAATTTTCCGAAGTGATTGGAGTCTGTGTGGAGGGTGCACATAAGAGATTTCTATCATTCCTAGACGGCTTGCCCGATTTCAATGAAATTTTCAGGGGTGATTGGGGTCTGTGTGGAGGGTGCACATAAAATGAAATTTTCAGAAGTGATTTGGGTCTGTGTGGAGGGTGCACATAAGAAATTTAATGTGTGTATCAATGCACGTTTTGCAATTAATTCTGTTTGACTTTACGTGTTTTTTTTGTATTTTTATTATTGTTTTGCCGCAAGATTGGCAGTCCTGCCTTTTACTAATAAATAAACAGAAACAGCTGGCGAATGTTTACAATTATTAAAAAACATTGATAAAGTCATCTCAGCGGAAATTCCAGGTGAAGCAATCGACCCACAATGGTTCGGCGTTGTAACAAAAAATATGATTGAATTAGCACACGTTTGAGGAAAGGGTGCGATAGTAGACTCCAGTTATAAGATTATAAATTAAATTTCCAAAAGAAAGTGTGTACTTTACATATTTTCTAATTACCTTCGAAAAGATATTAATTAACACCCACACTCAAAAAAGTAAACAATGCTTCATATATCGAATATTTTTTTTAAATCTTACTTCATAAAGCTCTTTAATACTTCATAAAGCTCTTTAAATATATTGTATAAATGAGGTCATACGAGTTTTGGGAGAGGGTTACAACACAAAAATACATTTATGGCGCAGCGAAGCACGCCGGGTAATTGCTAGT
>NW_023458555.1:97462077-97465318 GCF_013731165.1 Rhagoletis pomonella | reverse complement strand
TACGTAAACAAACTTTTTGTTTACAAACAAGTGCAAACGTATTGTGTAAAAAATCTAAGTAATTCATGCGTTCTAAACTAAAAAAAGTTTTATTTGTAATAAAAACTTCATAAAAATGTCGTGTCGTGTATTGAATTGCCGCAGCCGTAGGGGTAAAGTCCCTAAATGCAGTTTTTTTTTGTTTCCCCGCGACGACGCCTTGGCCATACAATTTAGACACCAGCGTAATATGCATGAAGCACTTTACGGATAAGGTACAATTGATAGCACCACTTTTAAACACGAAATGTTAAGTTGAAAACGTTGAAATACCACAAATTACAAATTAAAATCGGATCGACCACTTTCTGCAGGAAAACATGCGCTGCGACAAGATATTATCTTTTTTTCGGCACCTGCAATACAAACACAAAAATTGTAAATACATAGTTAATTAATAAGACCTATTCTTTTGAACACATTTCAAGGGTGGTTGAATATTTTTTGTTAACGTTGTGCTTAATTTGCTATATTCAAATATGGCTTGAGAAATTGGTGAATCGTGAAGAAAACACGTTTCCTCACTGCAAACTCACAACTGTCAACTCATTGTTCTTCGCCATATTCTTTGTTTACCCGTTGCCACAAATGTCATTCTGCGAGAATGCGCAATCTTGTATTCTAACGTTCTTGGCTACATATTGTGTGCAGTCTAGAGTATTTTAACTTTTGACATCTCTTGCTACATTGCCACATTCTGGGTAGCGAGTTAGTCCTGATCATAATAGCTGAAATACAATGCCGGCGAACGGCGAACTCAAGACTGCGAAATTCCCGGTTTCAAAATTAGAACACCCGCAAGCATGAACCAATTAAAACAGATCTGATCGGTTGAAAAGCTGCCATTTGTAATAGCAATTTAAAAAAGTGTGTGACGTTCGAAATTTTGAAGTTTGCTTTTTTCTTTATGTGTATTTTGTCGGTAGTTTATTTCAGTGATTTTTAAGCGATTTTCAAAAAATTTTTTGTGCAAATGTAATTAAAATGAAGTGCACGGTGATTGGTTGCAAAAACATACAAAAATAATAAATTGGTTAGCACAAACATGTGCCACAAAATTGCTTGCATTTTTTTCTTTATGCTTCGTCTTCGTATTCTTTGTTTCCTTTTCAAAGAAAATAACATGGCGCCGAAATTACAAACGTCGGATAGAAAAATTACTTTTTTCATTTGCTTCATCTTGTCAGATCTTGTGTAATTGGATCATGACCATTGTTGCCGCGCCGTCTCAAGAAAATATGTCACTAACCAAGCCAAAAATGTATCCAAATGTATCCAATTTTCTTTTTTTAAGTATACATCTCATAATTTGTAAGAAACCAAACATTTTGAAGAAGGAGATAATAATAAACATTAGGGGCTCACATTTACTCTATTTTAAACAATTTATGTGAAATTTCACTCTTCGCGACAAATTGGGTATGTGATAGTAGACAGGCAATGTTTAATGTGCAAATTTGCACACATTAAAAGAGGAAACTGGTTACCCCCCTTAATATGCGCAAACAAACAAAGTCTTTTTAGTCTATTCAGTAAAATTCATACAAATTTCCATAAACAAATCAAATTTAGTTTTTTTAACAGTGTATTTTTAACTACATTGAAATCTTCTTTCTTTTTAAATTAGAAAATGAAAATATGTGAAATGAAAGAGATTACTACAGAAAGAGTATATATTTAGTATATATTAGAATATATATTTTTATATACATGTATATTAAGATCCGCGCTTATATCATATGTTCACTGCTTCGTTAACAAAAAATAAAATGCTTGAATTTCCCGCTTAAGTAACGATTTTTAATAAATTTAGAAAACGAATTGCTTTCTACCATCTTTAATGAAAATCGATTTTACAACGAAAAAAAACTTTATAGAAAATATAAAATTTTGGCCTATTTAAAAAGTATCCACCTTTATACTGATCGGAAAAAATAAGTATCGTCTAAAAATGTATCCAATCTTTGGATCTATTTAGATCCAAACGGCATTCCTGATCATATGAAAGCATATGAAATTGGACACAGTCAAAGCGAAATGCGAAGTTCGCTCGGCAGGGTTTCATGGCAATACATTTATTTTTATCGCCCTGCTGGGCGATGACAGCTATATGTGCCAAATGTGGCCGTATTTCTTTTTTGCTTTCAACGTTTTAAAAGCAAACAACATGAGCACGAATTATTTTTGTTCTTTGAAAAATATAATTCTGAATCCGTTACATCTGGCTTGAAACAAAATAATTTATAATAATCTCTCTTTGTTTTACATTTATATTTGTTATCATTTCCTCATTTCATTTCTAAATGTGGTTTATTTGTTTCTAAATAAGGTCACCCAAATTATGTCAGCTGTTTTCGCAACCGCTCCAATTCTGTTAAAGTAGGCGAAATAGCTGGGCGGACGGTGAACGACAGCATAAATAATAATAAGTGGTGTTATTGTAGGTCGAAAAATCAAATTGTAAATTTCTTTAATTGGAATAATTAAAAAACTACTGCATTGAATTAACATATTTTGATGTCGTTTGAAAGGTTTAAAAATATCTTTTTTTTATATATAAATGTTTTACTTTTTTGTGAGGCTTATGAGAAAAAATAAGCTTTCATAAAAAAACCATTATAAAATATAAAAAAAATATTTTTATTATTAAATCACGTTATTGACAATATATACAAATTAGCTGCAAAAGGTGTTCAGCCCCTCCTCTTTGGCAATGCAGAGCGGAGGAGAGGAGGTGTGCGTAAAAATACTTGCGTTTGTTTAGATAAAACATGTTGTATATCAAATAAAAGCACTATTTACCATGGACCGAAAGTAATCGTTATCATGAAGGATTTTTATTTAAGAATTATTGTATAGTCGTAATTTTTCGATTTATATAATTACGATCATTTTTGATCGTTGTTTAAACGACTCACGTCCGCTTAAAACGCAACCCTGTGCTGCATTGAACCCCACACGCAGCCCAGCGTGAGCATAGCTTTCGACCTTCCAGTGCTTCGCTTCGCTTCGTGTAAATGCGCTGAGCGCACTTTCACTTCCTTCTTCATCGGAGAATCCAGCACCACCAACATCGGAGTTAACCATCAGCGTGGAAAACTAATAATCGCCATCTGCAACGTTATTGCTTCATAACTGCGCTGAGAACATCTGCGAGCCTTTAACAACTCTATTCAATTTGTCACTTAAACATGGCGTTTTT
>NW_023458555.1:97461457-97461977 GCF_013731165.1 Rhagoletis pomonella | reverse complement strand
ATCAAGGCCAGGCAAGAGGTCTCCTATAGAAATTTTAAGAGAACAAATTGGGACCTCTACAGCCAAAAATTACGGGAACTGCTCCCAAAGGCCCCTACGTAAACTTTAACACTGAAATCTTGATTGAAGACTCGGTAGAGAAATTTACATCAGCCTGTAGGTGTGCCATTGAAATCTCATGCCCGCTGAGCAGGCCCTCGGGCAAAGTCCGACCGAAATGGAACTTAGGGCGTCGAGCAGGTGCCTTTTCAACAAAGCTAGGAAGAGTGGACAATACTCCGACTGGGAATTCTACAAGGTCGGACTGGGACTGAGTTGTGGAGAAATTTCTGCGAAGTAGTAGAAGGTCTCGATTATTCAATTCAATTCAATTCAATTCAATCTTTATTTAGTCTATGACTTATAAAAAATCTTTCAGACTAGATTACAAAAAACACCTTAGAATTATATTAACAGCAGCAGAAACATGTTACATAGTACACTTACTCATATAGGAGCAAATTAAATCAAAATGACTAAT
>NW_023458555.1:97440582-97461447 GCF_013731165.1 Rhagoletis pomonella | reverse complement strand
TATTTGTGCGCGCTGCACAAGTCGGACTCAAACCTAAATATTAAACATGGTCCTTCGAGCCGGATCCCTCAGCTCTCGGAAAGAGTTGCCACTATGGTCAGAGATGAACAAATTCCTCACTTGCAGGTACGAAGTGGTTGAACGGCTTGGTACGTATCGACCGACTAAACCCAAACCACAGTTTACCCCCTTCAACCCTAGAGCTGGCAGTCACAGCTCCACATTTATTAATAAAAATCGCACCCAAAGCTTCCACGTAGATTCCGGGAAACCAGTTTCATGCAAGCTGTGCAACTCCAATCACGCAATGAAACTTTGCGTTAGATTCAAGAATCTCTCTGTACCTGATCGTCTCAAATTCGTACGTGAGCACAAGTATTGTGAAAACTGCCTCTCTTGTTCACACTTAAAAGGTCAATGTCAGAGCAAATTTACCTGTGTATACTGCCAACAACGTCATCACTCATTACTCCATTTTCAAGCAAACCAGCAAAACTCGAAACCCAACCCAAAACCCCAATCATCGACGACGCAGGCAACAACCACAGTGGAAATAGCAGACGACATGCCCTCCACGTCAACAGGAATCATTCACACCCCACCAACCCACAAAAAAGCAGTCAACAAAGTTTCAACTCACTTCTCGTGCAGCAAAGGAACCACCCTATTACCCACAGCGATGGTACCAATTTACTTCGCGGGAGAATATCACCAGATCCGAGCAATGATAGACCAAGGCTCACAAAAAACCTTTGTCACGTCTCGGATCCAAAAAATATTAAATTTACCCACCAAAGAAACCCATTATGAAATATCGGGAATGGGAGGGCTAGTGGTCCAAAACTCGAAAAATGTTTGCGAGTTAACCCTTTGTTCTGCGGACTTAAAGCAAAAAATTCAAACCCAGGCAATTATTTTACCCCATCTGACCCATTTTCTACCCAGTCTCATGGTGTCATACGTAAACCTTCCAGAATTAGCAACTTTAACTTTAGCAGACCCTAATTGTTTCACTCCATCTGGAATCGATATGGTCATTGGGAGCGACGTTATTCCCCAAATTCTCACACAAGGACTATATCATGTTGCAGACGGCACACTCCTGGCGCAGAACACGATATTCGGATGGATAATTAGCGGACCAATAGCTGAAAAGGTGACGTCATTCACAACCCAAGTCATGGAACCCTCGAACGATGCTCTCAATACGCTATTGAAGAAATTCTGGGAGCAGGAGGAAGTATACCCTACCCAACCCCGTTCAAAGGAGGATGAATACTGCGAGAACCTGTATGTAGCGACCACAACCCGTCAAGAAAATGGAAGGTACGTTGTAAAACTGCCTTTCAAGCAAGAATTTCCTACCACTACAGCACTTGGCCATTCTCGTCCGGCAGCACAGCAGCAGTACTTAAGCGTAGAGAGTACGCTGCAACGAAAACCCGAACTGCGCGACAAATATAACGAAGTGCTAGAGGAGTACGTAACACTAGACCATATGACACCTTCCTCAGCCACTGAAATAATTCGAGAAGGAAAGTATTTCTCGTTTTATCTCCCCCATCATGCTGTCTTAAAACCCGACAGCAAGACCACAAAAGTTCGCGTTGTATTCAATGCCTCCAAAATGTCCCATTCTGGTCACTCTTTAAATGATGTGCTACACACAGGCCCCGTACTTCAGAACGACTTAATGGTAGTGATATTAAATTGGCGACTCTATAAGTTTGTGTTTAACGGTGACATTGAGAAAATGTACCGCCAAATACTCGTTGACGAAGAAGACCAAGATTTTCAACGAATTCTATTTCGAAGAACCCCAAGCTCGCCGATTCAAGACTTTAAACTCAAAACAGTCACCTTTGGAGTTAACTGCGCCCCTTATTTAGCAATTAGGACTCTGCATCAGTTAGCAGAAGACTCAAAGAGCTCATTTCCTCTCGCCCATAATATTTTACTACGAGAAACCTACGTAGACGACATACTGTCGGGGGGCCACGATATACCGTCCACTTTTAAATCGATGTCACAAGTGATGGATGCTTTAAGGTCAGCAGGATTTCCTTTACGGAAAATTACAGCAAATCACCCCAGCTTACTTAAATCAGTCCCCGATTCTGCTCTGTTAGACGTAGATTTCTTAAAGTTTCAAGACGCAAGTTCTACAAAAACCCTAGGAATACAATGGAACGCTCTGACTGACACCTTTTCCTACTCTTATGACCCCATTCCTGCTGAGAACTCAAAAACTAAGAGACAAATTCTGTCAGCGGTAGCGAAACTGTTCGACCCGGCAGGATGGCTATCGCCAATAATGGTCATGGCGAAAATCCTCCTCCAACAACTCTGGATGGAAGGGACCGGGTGGGATGAAGCGGTAAAACCAGGCTCTCTAACAAAATGGAACTCATTCCGAGAAAGCCTTCCAGCAATAGAAGACATAAAAATACCCAGGTGGGTGCAGTTCACGCCAAAGCAGTACATTGAATTGCATGGATTTTCGGACGCCTCCGAAAAGGCATTCCGTGCCTGCGTCTACATAAGAGTCCAACTCGGCGAAAACTCGTTCGCGTCCTCACTACTTGCCGCAAAAAGCAAGGTTGCACCCCTTCAGACCGTAAGTCTGCCCCGCTTGGAACTCTGCGGAGCTGTTTTACTCTCAAAACTGAGTAAGCAAATCCGATCCGAACTCAATCTGCCCTCTCATGAGTTAATCCTTTGGACAGATTCCGCGATCGTGCTGGCCTGGATGGAGAAGCCTCCACATACGTGGAAAACATATGTGGCTAACAGAACTTCCCAAATTGTGGAAAATGTAAATAATGCCCCTTGGCGCCACGTTCCCAGTCACGAAAACCCTGCCGATTTAGGCACCCGGGGGTGCAAGCCTCAAGATCTTGCCGCAAGCACTCTCTGGTGGAAAGGTCCAGCCTGGCTATGCAAGGCCCACACACACTGGCCGTCTAACACCAGAGCTTCAACTATTAACCCTCCAGAGGAGAGACGAATCGAAGTTTTTCATACCCTAGACAGCACGGATATACTCGAAAGATTCTCTTCTTTCCCACGCGCCCTCAGAGTCATTGCGTACATGTATCGCTTCATAAACCATACCAAAGGGCTACTCATCTCCAACGTGCTTATATTATCCCAGGAGGAACTCAATCAAGTGAAGTACAAGCTGATAGCAAAAACGCAACGAAATCATTACGGAGAAGCGATATCGTTACTTGAGTCCTCGAAGTCACTCAGCAAGAAGAGCCCTCTGCTCACCCTCAATCCGATGCTCGACAATGCAGGCATAATGCGTGTAAATGGACGCCTTAAATATGCCGCACTAAGCTACAATGAGAGGCATCCTATAATAATACCCGATAGCTCCATATTTTGCTCTCTTCTCCTAGATTTTCTACACACAACATTGCTTCATGCTGAGAAACAACTCATGATCCGGATGATACAACAGGAATACTTCATCCCACGCCTGAAGCAGAAGGTCAAAAAGTGCATTTTTCACTGCAAACCATGCACGATATACAAACAGCGGATGAAATCCCAAATAATGGCTGCATTACCCCCTGAAAGAACCACCTTTACTCTCCCGTTTCACACTACTGGCGTTGACTTTGCAGGCCCATTCCTCATCAAAACGTCACCTCTTCGAAAAGCGTCGTACACAAAGGCATATGTATGCGTTTTTGTGTGTTTTTCTACCAAGGCCATTCATTTAGAATTGTGTTCCGACTTGACTATGGAAGCGTTCAAAGCGGCTTTTACCCGATTCACTGGCCGTCGTGGCCTGCCGCACAAGATTTTATCGGACAACGGAAAGGCGTTTGTGGGAGCACAGCGAGCCCTAAAAAAGGACTTCGCTCTTTTCTTAAAGGAAGCGGCCTCTGATATCGCAGAAACATATGCGTTGCATGGATTCTCCTGGCACTTCATCCCACCATATGCCCCTCATATGGGTGGCCTTTGGGAGGCGGCCGTTAAAAGTTTTAAAACGCATTTCACCAAAGTTGCCGGAAATCAAAAATTCTCTTTCGAAGAGTTCGCAACCCTATTAGTTCGAACTTCTCTCTCCCATGACACAGGGCCCGCAAGATTTATTGGCACTTACTCCCGGGCATTTTCTACGAGGAGCTCCCATTGTCTCACCACCGGAACCGGATGCCAAAGAACTTTCACTCATAAATAAGTGGCAGAGACTCAAGGTTCTTCATCATCAGTTCAGCGTACGATGGAAAAACGAGTATCTACACGACTTACAACGGCGATACAAGTGGAAAACTTCCAAAAAAAAACGTTCAAGAAGGAGATTTGGTTGTTGTTAAAGATGACTGGCTCCCTCCGACCGAGTGGCGACTGGGTCGCATCACACACTTGCATCCCGGCCCCGATGAAAACATTCGGGTTGTAGATATAAAAACCCAGCAGGGAATCATAACTCGAAACATACATAAATTGTGTGTGCTTCCCCCTGCCTGACGTTAGGATACTCACCAAACCCGACACAATACTCTAATTAAATTTATTCTACCTATCCTACCCAACTCCCATTGTTCTACCCGTAGAATATATAACCCATGCGTATATGTACTTCTACTCATTACAAAGCCTCACAATATACGCTGACCCAGTACTAAAGTCTCTCCTCAATCCGTATATTTACAGGTCACGAAAGGATTCCCCCAAGTGCAGACTGTGTGGCCGACTCCACCCGCTGCGCTTGTGTACCGTTTTCCGCGCTATGGATGCCCACGACCGCTATGAGTGTGCACGCTTGCACAAATATTGTGTGAACTGTTTGGCGACTTCACACTCCACCGGAGCCTGCGATTCCGAGGACAGCTGCCATCGATGTGGCTTAGGGCACCACACCCTACTCCATAGAGAGAAGCGGGGCACCACGCGCCAGAAGAAGGGAAGTGTTAGGGCCGAGCTACACAGCCGTTCTGCTCAGCAACGGGCTCGGAGGTTGCGGCGACTGATTGCTGAAGCCCGAAACATCATGGACAAACTCGAAAGGGAGCTGCTGCATTTGGCACCGAGGCAGGCGGGGCGCCATGTTGGAGACATGAGCCCTTAACCCTTTGATTCGTGCCCATTTTAATTTCATCTGGCCAGGCGGGTATCAGAGTAGTTGGCAACGCGCGCCTTGCCCGATCCGCCCACCACCGATTTAGTTATTAATTGCTCAACAGCCGCCCAAGCGACAACATCATCAAATCAAATTAGCTTAAACTCGTGCATCTACATATACATATACCAATTAAACTCTAACGTGTAATCGCATTAAACCAATAAATCTGAATTTCGATAGTTGAATTTGTAATAAACAAATCCCTATCTCTTTTTATTTGTGCGCGCTGCACAAGTCGGACTCAAACCTAAATATTAAACACTACGCAAAAACGCTAAATTGCTAAACGCCTTTGGAAGTAAATAGCACACATGGTTCACAAAAGAAAAAGCCGAGTCAAAAGCAACACCCAAATCCACAAAATCATTAACTTTGGTAAGCTGGTGATTTGAGATTTGAAAGAACCGTATTATGAGTTTTTGAAAACGTCATGTGGAAGCATTTCTTTATATTAAGTTCCAACTTATTGCGACAACTCCAGTCAACAAGATTGTTCAAATCCCATTGCAAGTATACAATATCAGACACATAGGTGATTTTCCGAAAAGGTTTCAGATCATCAGCACAAAGTAAAAAGCTAGTATTTAAAACATGAGCCAATATCATTAATAAATAGAACGAACAAAAGAGGACCAAGCATATTACCCTGCGGTACTCCCAAGGTGGCGACAAATGACTTCGATTTGTGATGTTCAATTTCCACAAATAGAATTCTATTCGAGGGATAAGATTAAAAAAAAAAAACAGAAAAACAGAATGAAAGCCAAGACAACACTTAAGTTTATACCGCAAAATAGAATGAGACACTTTATCAAGTGCCTTCGAGAAATCTGTGTAGATAGAGTCAATCTGATACCCACATTTAAAAGCCGATACGCAGTACTCAGAAAATAGTGCTAGTAGGACGACCGGACACAAAACCATGCTGGTGAGGTGACAGGATTCGTTTGGAAACAAAAGACAACTTCTCGTAAATGACTATCTCAAAGAGCTTAGAACAGACCGTTAATTTAGAAATGGGTCTATAATTTGAAACATCATTCCTGCTACCCGATTTAAAAACTGGTGTGATGGAAGCAACTTTCCACCGATGGATAAACACTCCAGAGGAAAGGGAGAGGTTATTGGTTAAAACAGTGGATCTACAACATTTTAGGAAATATTCACAAAAACCATCATTATCACACTTAAAAGAGGATTTTAGAGAGGAAATACCATTAATAACATCTGTTCCAGTAATGGACAAAGACCCAAAATCTAAGGACTAGGGCAGACAAGGTCAGGGGAGGGTGTTGACAAAGTCATCATCAAGGACAAAATTGGATTTGAAAAATTCAGCAAACAGTTCCACCGAATCATTAAGAGAATGAGAGGACCTACCGTTAAAGTACATGCTTGAAGGAATGTTTGAAGAACCCCTTTTAGAACGAATGCATCTCTAGAACGCCTTGGAATGTTCTTTTAATTCATGTTCAAATCTGCGGATATATTGGTTATACAAAAACTTATCGAGAACATTAAATTGCTTCATATAATACACATATTTATCTTTATGGCCAGTATCATACTCTCTAGCTTTAAACCTTTTATAGTATTTATTTCTTTGGGGTTTCAACTTTTTAATAGTTTTATTGTACCAAGGTAATTTATGGATTCGGGTAGGAAGATGAGAAAGCTTGCGTGAGAATAAAACAGTCATTTCGTGTAGAAAAGCCTCAAAACACACACTAACATTGTCCGAACACAGGATAGCACCCCAATCTATATCAGAAATAGCAAGATTCAAGTCGTGGTAATTCGCAGACCGGAAGGTGAAAGAAGATGGCCTATTACTATCAATTACAACGGCGTCATAATATTCCAAAGATACGATTAGAGCAACATGATGCTTATCAGTTTTACTAATCGGAAAGTCAGATTCAGTTAGATTACATATTGAGTTCTCATTTACAAAAACTAGATCTAGTATTCTTTGCAGCTTATTAAAAGTAAAATTACATTGGATAAGATTCAAGCTAAATAAATTATCTAGAAGAAAAATCTCGTGAGCTCTATTAATATTAGTAGGTGTTAAAATACCGTTCCCTTGCAGATCTGACAATATTATATCCTTAAGATTATAGTCGCCAAGAATGCAGAAATTACAATCATTATTTTTATCATATAAATCAAAAATATTATTAACATGTGAGCAATATAAGTCTTCAGCACTATGAGGCGGGATATATGAGACACAAATAAATAATTTTTTAAAAGAGCTAAATAGACAAACTCACAGCTGATCAAGTAGAGGGTCGTGATTATTAAACTGATACCAAGATGACCGTAGGCTGCGCTTGACATCAATTAAAACACCACCACCCTTAAGGTGGCCTGTTTTCACGGCATCTCTATCCTTGCGGTATACTTGAAATAAGTCCGAATCGAAAAACTCCTCATTAAAGAAATTATTATTTAGCCAGGTTTCAACGAAAATGCAAATAAATTTCCTTTGCTTTAGTACGCATTCCAGACATGTTTTGGAAGTAAAGTTTAAGGCCAGTGCTTTGTTGCAAGTCTAAGGCTTCTTGCTGGGAAGACCCTCTTTTTGAAAAAATTTTAAAGGCCGGACTTTAACATCCGCAGGCCAGAGCATCGGGTTCAAAATGGCATCCAACAAAGATGCAGCAACGCCCAGTTTACAATTAACCTTTTTTAAGACACTAGCATCCACATCTTTTTTTACTAGTTTATAACAAGCCAATTGATTACGGTCTATTTTGGCGTTTTTAGCAACATATTCAATAATATTTTCTTCAGTGACTGAAGGTTTGAATGACGCAATCTGAACCCATTTTTTTATAGCAACAACCTCCAAGTCTTTGTTTGCGACCGATCACTAATTCATTATACTTTTTTTGTTTTTTGGGTCTTTTGTTTTGCACGTTTGTCCACTGTGCATCAGGCAGCGTATGGGCACCCGAAGATAACGAAGAGATGGGCGGCAAAGCAGCCACAATATTAGGCAAAAGTGTTGGCGTTAGCCGAGGCGGCGGCAGCAGTGGCAGCATAGGTACGGGAGCTCAAAAAAGAATTAAAAACAACTGGTGTAGTGCATGTTTGATCAGCAGTAACGGCTGGTAAGACAGTAACGGCTGGTAAGGCAGGTGAACGCAAGAAGATAACGAAGGGTTGGCCGGCAAGGCAGCAATAATATTAGGCGACGCGCCGTTGGCGTTAGAGTAGTCAGAGGCCAAAGCAGAAGATGTACAAGAAGAAGAGAAATCCGAAGTTATAGCGCAATTAGATTTCTTCTTTACGCTTGAAACAAAATTGTTGTTAGTTGGAAGCACATATTATAGTGGATAGATTTAATTTGATTAGTTAGCGATTTAATAGTCGAAGACGTCTCGTCACAACGAATTTTTTCTCGTAAAGAATGAAGTTCAAATTGTAGAGACTCCGTTTTAATTATTAGCTGATTTTTGTCTTCAAGCAGGGCACTAAGCAAAGATAAAATATGCGAATTTTCCTCTCTAAGAGCGACAAGCTCCTTTAGAATAGATTCCATATTAATTTGCTGCTTCACACCACTTGCATTTTCTTAGGGACTATTTCCTTCTCCATTGGTTGTGATGTCGAAATTAATTTAGGCATATTTTGCGGCTGACAGAGATTAGTATTGTTATTACTTGGTTGGTTTGTGACATCCGAATTGAACGAACAACTAGCACCAACACTGTTCTCAGGAACGAAGGTCAGTGGAGGCGAACGAAGCGAGTCACGACGATCAGCAGCTCAACCATTACAAAGAAATGGCTTATTGGCTTTTACTAAGAACTCAGCATCAGCCGGCAAAATGTTTACGCAGCTTAAGTGAAAAAAGTCATTACACTTAGCACTTTGAATTTTCTTTTTAGATTGCGAGCGTTCTACTCTTTGACCACACACACATGGCATAATAAACTCTTTTGTTGAATAACAATATTATTTTGTTTTGAAAAGTGTCACTGTCACATTTGACTAGGCATATATTGCAAATAGCCACTTCAGTTAATAAAGGTTTAATAATACGGCATGCAGATACCAAAAGAGCACAGAGAAAAACACGTTCGCACTGTACAAACGTTCGTACTTCATTGAATTTAGGCGAATCCTTTCGAGGAGTTCTATACCTTTGGGATTCTGGACCATGAGCGGATGGGAGTCGCTTAAGCTACTCCTCAATACTCATTTCCCAGCAAACCCCACACCGTGTGAGCTTTAGGGTATCGGTACGGTTGGCGCCCAACCTTCTTCGGTGAACTACTGGAGAAACGTCGACTGCTTTGGGTGATTGACTCTTTCAAGCCCTTCAAATCCCCCGGACCGGATGCCATTATTCCCGCGCAGCTGCAAAAGGCTGTCGATGTCTCGGGTCGCTGGCTCACCCCAATCTACGCAAGCTGCCTAGCAAGGGGGCACATCACGGGGGCCTGGAGGAGGGTGAGGGTCACCTTTATCCCCAAAGCAGGAAAAAGCTCTCGTGTGTCTCCGAGGGACTTCAGGCCAATCAGTCTCTCCTCCTTCTTACTGAAGACTTTTGGGAGGCTCGTTGACTTGTATATAGAAAGAGGATTCCTCGAGAGCGATTGAGCCTCTCCCAGCATGCGTATCTAAAAGGCAGATCCGTGGAATCTGCCTTGCACTCAATTGCTAAGGTCATAGAGGAGTCTCTTATGAACAAAGATTTTGTAGTTGGGGCCTTCCTTGATATCGAGGGGGTTTTTAATATTGTGTTACCTGGGGCGATAGTAAGAGCGCTAGCTGAGTTTGGAGTCGAGAGCCTCTTAGTTGGGCTCATCTCTCGCATGAACACTTTGTATGATGTCTTGCAAGGGTACCTGAATTTGGTCACACACTGGTCTTCTAGCGGTGGACTTGCTATAAATCCTGGAAAGACGGAGCTCATACTATTCACCAGGAGGTATAAAGTGCCTCATGCGCAGCTTCCCTCAATAGGAGGTATTTCCCTTGTTCTTTCTGACAGGGTAAGTTCCTGGGTGTGATCCTGGGCAAGAAGTTATCATGGAAGCCAAATATCGAGGAGCGAGTAAAAAAGGCATCAGTGGCTCTTTCTTCTTCTTCTTCTTCTTAATTGGCGCTGTAACCGCCTAAGCGATTTTGGCCGAGTCCAAAACAGCACGCCAGTTATTTCTCTTCTATGCTAACTGACGCCAATTGGAAATGCCAAGTGAAGCCAAGTCCTTCCCCACCTGGTCTTTCCAACGCAGAGGAGGCCTTCCTTCCGCGTTGAATATTTTCAGAGCAGGAGCGTTTCTGTCCATTCGAACGACATGGCCAAGCCAGCGGAGCCGCTGAATTTTAATTCGCTGCACTATGTCTATATCGTTGTAAAGCTCATACAGCTCATCGTTAAATCGTCTGCGATATTCGCCATCACCAATGCGTAAAGGTCCGTAAATCTTTCGCAGAATCTTTCTCTCGAAAACTCCAAGAGCCGCCTCATCATATGCTTTCATTGTCCATGCCTCCGCGCCATACACCAGCACAGGCATGATGAGTGACTTATAGAGTGTGATCTTTGTACAACGAGAGAGGACTTAACTTCTCAATTGCCTACTCAGCCCCAAGTAGCACTTGTTGGGAAGAGTGATTCTCCGTTGGATTTCAAGGCTGACATTATTATTGGTATTAATGCTGGTTCCCAAATAAACGAAGTCGTCTACTTTTTCAAACTTGTAACTGTCAACAGTGACGTGGGTTCCAAGACGCGTATGCTCTGACTGTTTGTGTGATGACAGGAGATACTTCGTTTTGTCCTCGTTCACCACCAGACCCATTCGCTTTGCTTCTCCATCCAATCCCGAGAAGGCAGAACAGACGTAGCCCTTGTTTTTACCGATAATATCGATGTCGTCGGCATACGCCAGCAATTGTACGCTCTTATAAAGTATTGTGCCTGAGCGGTTCAGTTCTGCGGCTCTTATTATCTTCTCCAACATCAGATTAAAGAAATCACACGAAAGGGAGTCCCCTTGTCTCAAACCTCGTTTGGTATCAAACTCGGAGAGGTCCCTGTTCTGACGGAGCTGGTGGTATTGCTCAACGTCATTTTACACAGTCGTATTAGTTTCGCGGGGATACCAAATTCAGACATCGCGGCATAAACGCAACTTCTCTTCGTGCTGTCGAAAGCGGGTTTGAAATCGACAAACAGATGGTGTGTGTCGATCCTATTCTCCCGGGTCTTTTCCAAGATTTGGCGTATTGTGAATACCTGATCTATGGTGGATTTTCCAGGCCTAAAGCCACACTGATAAGGTCCAATCAGCTCGTTGACGGTGGGCTTCAGTCTTTCGCACAATACGTTCGATAAGACCTTGTAACCTATGCTTAGAAGGCTGATTCCGCGGTAGTTGGCGCGTATGGCAGAGTCGCCTTTCTTGTGGATTGGGCAGAGCACACTTAAATTCCAGTCGTCGGGCATGCGTTCATCTGACCATATTCTGCATACGAGCTGATGCATGCACCTCATCAGCTCCTCGCCCCGTACTTGAATAGCTCGGCTGGCAGGCCATCAGCTCCAGCAGCTTTGTTGTTTTTCGGCCGCGTAATCGCTATTCGTACCTCGTCATAGTCAGGCGGTGGGACAGCTACTCCATCATCATCGACTGGGGACTCTGGTTCGTCTTCTTCACTACTTTCAGCGCTGCTACCATTCAGTAGGTTATAAAAGTGTTCCCTCCACAATTTAAGTATATTCTGGACATCGGTCACTAGGTCGCCATTGTTGTTCTTACAGGAGTTCGCCCCGGTCTTGAAACCTTCCGTAAGTCGCCTAACCCTCTGGTAGAATTTTCGGGCGTACTCACGTATTTCGGTCTCTATCTTCTTATTGTGGCAAATACGTCTCGCTTCCTTCTTCAGTTCCCTATAACGGTCCCACATGGCTCGCGTTGCGCCCGATCACAGCGTGGCCCTGTAGGCGGCATCTTTTTCCTCTGCGGCTTCTTGACATTCCTCATCATACCAGTTGTTCTTTCGGGCTCGCTGAAATCCAACTACTTCTTCGGCGGCGGTACTTAATGATCGGGAAATGTGGTTCCACTGCTCGCGTACGTCGGGTTGTTGAAGAGTGCTCTCAGAGAGCAGGTGTGTGAGTCGAGTGGCGAATAAATTGGCCGTCTGTTGTAATTGCAGCTTTTCGACGTTAAGCATTCCTTGCATTGTTGGGCGCACATTTTTTGCTGCACAGAGGCGGGTGCGTATCTTGGCTACAACAAGACAGTGGTCCGAGTCGATGTTTGGCCCTCGGAGTGTACGTACGTCCAAAACGCTTGAAGCATGCCTTCCGTCTATCACAACATGATCGATTTGGTTTCTCGTTTTTCGATCTGGAGACAGCCATGTAGCTTGGTGGATGTTCTTATGCTGGAACCTAGTACTACATATTACCATATTTCGGGCCCCGGCGAAGTCGATAAGCCTCAGTCCGTTATCGGACGTTTCGTCTTGGAGGCTGAATTTTCCGACAGTGGCGCCAAAGATCCCTTTCTTGCCCACCTTGGCATTAAAATCGCCAAGCACGATTTTGACATCGTGTCGGGGGCAGCGCTCATATGTACGTTCCAAGCGCTCGTAGAAGAGATCCCTGGACGCCTCATCCTTCTCTTCCGTCGGGGCATGGGCGCAGATGAGCGAGATGTTGAAGAATCTAGCTTTGATGCTAGACGTTCGTCCACCGGGGTGAACGCCAGTACTCGGCCACGGAGTCTCTCTCCTACCACGAATCCAGCACCGAATTTGCGCTCCTTTACGTGTAAACTGTAGTAGACGTCGGAAGGCTTCACGCCTTCCTTGCCCCGTTCATCAGGGGCGCACCCAGGAATATATTTTAGGGGGGGTTTTATATTTCTGAATATATATCGCCGGAAAATACTGAAAATTTGCTTCAGATAATACGCTCTTTAAAATACATTCATGCAAGTTTTATGTACAGTACGTAATAAATAAATAAACGTTTTAAAATCCATAAACTGCACTTTATTTACATAAGATTAACGGAACTCAAACACTTTTAACCGACTTCAAAAAAAGGAGGTTATCAATACGCCGGAATACATAACTTTTGACCACGTGAACCGATTTCAATAATCCTTTCTTTAATCCGTAATTTGGTTTAGAGATCCGATGATTAGATCATGTGTTGTGTTCTTTCCTTAAAAACTACTTTTTTAATAAAAAGTTCTATGAACTCAAGATGCGCTCAACTTTTAAAAGTTCCTAAAAAAAAATTTAAAAGACTCAGTAAAAATAAATTTATTGATTCCATAAATTTTTGCACTTTTATGTTCATTTTTTCGATTTCTGGTTTCTGGTTTTCGATAGAGATGGTGAGTTTTCACGATTGCTAAATTTTTTTAATATTTCGAATACCGAAAAAATTAACTGAACTCTCAAGAAAAACAAAAAATTCGTATAAAACGACGGACGAGAAATGGAAAAGAAATTTTCTTCTACCAAAATTTCTTAAATCAGTTTGCAGCTCTCAAGAAAAAAATGCTCATAGAAATTTACAGCAAAAGCAAAGCGCTTTTTCAGGCAACAGAAATAATAATAAATATTTCTTATAATTTCCTTGAGAGCTGGATTCTTAGCTTTAAGATACAGTTTGTATTTGAGGTTATTAGCTTTAGGGGGGGTTTGAACCCCAAAACCCACCCCTTGTGTGAGCTAATGCCGTCCATCGCATTTCTTGGATGGCGGTGATGTCAGCCTTTGTCTTTCCGAGGACATCAACCAGCCGGGCAGAGGCACCTTCCCCATTAAGGGTCCGGATATTCCAGGTGCATACCCTTAAATCATAGTCCTTTATACGTTTGCCGTGGTCGTCATCAGAAAAAGGTGGTCTCATCCGAGGCTGTTTTTTTCTTTTCATTGGGCGGGGTTTTAACGTGGCGGGACCCAAACCCAGCGCACGCGAAGTGTTACGCCTTCTCACTTTAGCTCGCTCCCAAAGGGGTGTTTGGTTGCTACCCAGAGGATACGTGGATATAAATATCCGGACGTTGTGAGCTGCGATTTGAACCGTACGCACAAGAATCGCTTCTGGGCACCCCCAGGTGAGTGGCAGTCAAAAGTTTTCCACTTCTGCGCACGGAACCATCCTCCAAGTGGCTCTTTACTGCTGTAAAAATGCTATAAGAAAGAGATGGGGCTTCTCTCCAAAGCGATATATTGGCTGTATGAAACCATAGTGAAGCCAATCATGTTATATGGGGACATTGTCTGTTGGAATTCACTGGAAAAGTATACTCAGCGGGGCGCTCCAGACCACTCCAACTCTAGCACTAAACGCTATGCTCAGCGTCGCACCGGTTGCCATCCCGGGAAGAGTAGCGGCGGTTCGCTCGGCCATTAGGCTCAGAAACTCTGGGTTCTGTTTGAACACAGCACACGGCCACTCGACGAATCTCAAAAGTTTCGATTTCCTACCGGAAGAATTGGACTGGCGTGTTCCGAGGCTAGCCCCAAACGGATCGTTCTCTACGCACATTCCTCCAAGGAGCGAATGGGAGAATGGCAGTCTCTGGAACAGGGGTCCAATAAACATATTCACGGACGGAACGAAGCTGGACGGGAGAGTCGGTGGAGGGGTCTACTGTCGGGAACTCTTGATAGATCTTATGTTCAGAATTCCGGACCTCTGCAGCGTCTTTCAAGCAAAGGTGGCCGCTATAAAAGAAGCAGCCGATTGGCTACACACCAACCCCGTGCCAACAAGGAGGGTGAATATCTACTCTGATAGGCAAGCGGCAATTAAAGCGTTGGGATCGCTTATGGTGCGATCGAAACTGGTCGGGGAATGCCTGACCTCTCTCTCAAGTGCCACGGAATACTTCCTAATCAAGCTGATTTGGGTACCGAGACATAGTGACATTACTGGAAACTGCAGGGCTAATGAATTGGCTAGACAGGGCACCCTCGAGGCCATGATCTCGGATAGGGAGGCCGTAGGAGTTTCGTTGGCAACCTGTGGCCTGCTTCTGGCCAGATGGGCTCACAGTCGGCTCCGCGAGCGCTGGGAAAAAACCCCGACATGCAAAGTTGCAAGGTCCTTCTGGCCGGTTGCCACCTCTCCATCTCCTCGCCACCTCTCATTTCTCACAGGTGTACTGACCGGACATTGTCCTTTAGGAACCCACGAGATGCGACTTATCATCGTCACAGATCCCTACTGCCGCAGCTGTTTGGGAGATGAGGTGGAATCATCTCAACACTTCCTTCTCAGCTGCCCGGTATTCGCAATACTAAGGTTTAAGCACCTCGGTGCTCATTTCTTCAACACTCTTGAAAAGCTCTCCGGAGTGGACATCAGCTGCCTGCGGAACTTTGTTCTGAGCACCCAGCGCTTCTCTTAGTTTGTAGCACAGAATGTTTTAGTTGCCGTTCTAAGAAATTGTGTAAATGTGGTAGCACAATGGACAATGCAATTAATGTGCCACAACAACCTAACCTAACCTTGTGTTCCTTAATGCCAATTTTTGTATCGGCTATTTTTGTGGAAACTTTTTTTGCTTTATGTTCCTTGATGCCAATTTTTGTATCGACTGGTTTTTTGTAAACTTTTTGTTCCTTGATGCCAATTTTTGTATCGGCTGGTTTTTTGGAAACGTTTTGTTCCTTAGTTTTAATTTGTTTAGTCGTTTGTTTATTACTTTTATTTTTTAAATCGCCGGTAAATTAATTGGCGTACGCCCTGGAAACTTTTGGTTCCAAAGGGTTTATTTTTTGTATGTTTCCGGTATTAATATCGGTAGTTACCTGGGAAGCTTTCTGTTCCAAAGGATTTATATTTTTTGCATGAATATTAATGGTCGTGCTATTTTCGACATTTCGGGCACTTCGATACGCGCCTCAATTTTTTTCAATAAATTATATCCCAAAAGGAGATCGGATTCCATGTTTTCTATTTCATAAAAAAACCTGTTTGACTCTAAATAGGGTTATCAAATGGTAATATTTAATGATTGAATAACCATCCACGGTGTTTACCTTTTTGTAAATGGCGAAGTCGTTCCTATTTTCATATACCCCCTGCCTAATATAACATGAGGTAGCCCCTATATCGACAAGAGCTTTTAAATGTTTGCCCAATTTGGCATCGTAGAGGTTGATGTAGGGGAGGGCATCCCCTCCTCCTCTAAAAAATTACTTTCGTTTATATGGTCGTATGGTCACTTTTCTTGGTCGCTTCGGGGCGTGAGCATTTTGGATTTGGTATTCATGGGCTCTGGTTTTGTCATGTTGTTCCTTAATGGGAACCTCAAGTTATTACTTGAGAATTTTGGTAACCTAGCTCCTATTTTTTCATTTGTAAAATTTTTAGCAAATAATGCTCTCTGATTGTTTGCTTCGAACTCCTGCGATCGCCTTGTCTAAGGACGCTTAATTCTTGCTCAATAATGTGTATCGGGCGTTTGTCCGAGTAGGCGAAGTCAAGGCGAGCGACCATCGCATCGAAATTTAACACGGCGCCGTGGTTTGTTAGGACATCATTCGCGTCCTGAGTTACTTTTTTTCTCAAAATTGTAAGAGCCGCGAAGTATTTTCTACTGCCTCTCACGTACAGGCTCACTGCGTTATGATCTGCTTCTCTCCAGCTAGGGACTCCTGGCACGCTATATTTTCACTTGTTGTTTCGGCTTCATAATCTGTAGCCCTATGAGTATTTACTTCTAATTGTGAACATACATGTTCAATTTCTTGCCTTATGTCTATATTGCTGTTAGGGATTAAGCGTGCAATAAGGTCAACTGTCAAGTCACCGTTCACCATATTTCTCTTTGGTATTTTTATTGTTTTCCGTATATAAAAAAAATTAATTATTCTATTTATGTTTTCTAACGTTTTTTGTTAAGGTATGGGCAGTTACTTAATTTGTGAGCCTCGTGGCAGTATTTGCAATAATACAATCGTTCGTATTTCGGTTTACGGGGACTATTGCCCATTAAAATATTTTTTATGTTTTATTTTATTGTTGATCCCTTCTGCTTGACTAAAATATTTTTTTTTTTATAATAAATGGTATTTTTTCCTTTTAAATGTTTTTTCTCAAATTTTTACATACAAAGTGTACAAATACGCATATCAGAAGAGAAGAAGGAGGTGTAATCACTTTAACAACGATACTAACTTTTTAAAAATCAGTTCAAAATTGTTTGAAATATAAGATTTTTAAAAGTTATACACCATTTAAATAAGAGCAAATGTTGTCTATGACAGTATTTTTAGTTTTTTAGTTATTTACATATAATAATAAAAAATAATTTTTTACCAAAGCTCCTATTTCGAACTTCGAAGGCCCATACATATAATAATAAAAAATAATTTTTTACCAAAGCTCCTATTTCGAACTTCGAAGGCCTCGATTTCGGAGGCTAACTTCGAAAAACGGAGAAATTACTTTTTTACCTGTGACTCAATCTCTTAAAAAAAAATTGGTTTGGTCCAATACCCACCCGAGTGCTGCACAGTGTAATGACTCCAGTATCTTCAATTATGTACATTGTAACTATCAATCCTTACTAATATTATAAATCCGAAAGTGAGTTTGTTTGTTTGCTATGCTTTCACGCTTCAACTATTCAACCGATCATCATGAAATTTTGTAGACTGTTGTTATTTAGCCCAACTTAAAATATAGGATAAATTTAATCTCGATTAGGCAAACGGAATTTTTCATACTGTATTTCTCAGGAAATATTTTTGGTAGATTACTGGAACTTGGCATGGAGATATATAAAATCATTATCTACTCATGGATGAGGGCTGCCACCTTTTAAAACATCTAATTCAACTTCAATTAAGGGAGTTATTTATTTGAAAATTATCTTAAACAAAAAATGGATGTCAAAAGGCTTAAAAAGCTGTAGTTTAATATATTTTGAAAAGGCTTGCCACCTGTTTGAAAAATAAAATTTAAATTAATTATACGCAAGCCATCTGAAGAATTAAAATATGGTTGTCAAACAAAATATTGTTAAGAAACCTTTAGTTTTAAAGTTTTTAATAATATTGAAGTCTTTCACAAGGGTTGCCACCTTTTTGAAAATTCAACTTAAATGAAATATTATAATACTAGCAGACCCGGCGAACTTCGTCCCGCACAAAATTTTTATTTTTTTTATTGAAACTTTTTGGTCCAACATTTTCCCCAACAATTCACGTTTACGTTTTCCATTGGCACGCTCATCGGCTAAGATTATGATTTGGTGGTCGTTTTCTGCCTTAAATAACCTAACGAAAGCGTTATGTCCATGATGAAGTTCTTGAAATTCTCTAACATTTCATAGAACGGTTAATCTCACAACGAAATAAATTTGAAGAACATTTCCTCTTCACTCCTTGGCGCCAACAATGATCCGGTTCTATGGTAAATCTGTCCAAGAAACTTTATCGTATAATTAGTGGCAATTTCAAAATGGATGCGTATAATTGTTCTACAGAAATCCAATATTCATAGGCTTATTTCAGACGAAATACCTTAAAAGTAAGTTTCAGTAAAGCAATTTAAGTGAAAATAAACTTTTTTTCCTGGAATTTATTACAGTAAAAAGCGAGCGCTGATTTTGGCGGTTGATTTATCGGTGGAGATTTGAGATTTACCCCTGCACAACTCGACCCTACGAATGAAGCTTTAAGACATAACAATACTGACAAAAATCACATACATTGTGCCAATCGTAACACATAACAAGTAATTTTTAGCAAAAAAAAACCGACTTAAAAAAATATATATATCTGTATATATTTTATGATCCAATGATCGGATCTGAACTAAATTAGTACGGATTCACCTCTGAGACATTACCTTTCCGATGCAAAAAGAATTATTGAAATCGGCCGACGTGATCCAAAGTTATGTTAACTACATGTAAAAGGTTTCCATCTGTTTAAAATCTCAATTGAGTTGAGAAAGTATGACAAGTAAGAAGTTTAAGAAAGTTATAGTTTGAAAATATTTTGAAGATGGTTAAACAAATTTTGAACCTCCTGTTTTTGAATTGACTTTTCTTGAAATAGATTTTACGCAATGTAGCACGCAAAAATTTCATACACTCAGCGAAGCGGGTGAGGGCGATCTAGTATCTTATAAAGAGAAGTGTACAATTTTTTTTTATCTAAAACTAATAAAGTTTTAAGGACGAAATTCGAGGATGTGGTAGTTTACATATTAGGCCTTGAAATGTATTTTTTCAAAAATAAATATTGGAAATTTCCAAGGAGATTCAAGAATAAAGTTTTAAAAGGACATTTTCAACTTTTATTCGTCCGGGTGCAACAAAAAATTAATTTTTTTTAAATCTACAGAACTTTTCCTTTTGATACTCTACAATGCACCAAATCTTTTAAATAATTTTGTTATTCAATGAATCCTGGAAATTTCAAAGTCCTTAAAAAAATCCTGACGTCAGAGAGAAAAATTAAAAACGCAGTTATACTATATTTGGCTATTAGGTTTGTAAATATATGGATTTTTCGTGTGCTTTAAAAAATTTTTGTTTTTGTCGCACGGTGTTATCACTTAATTCCAGATGAAATATTTTGTCGTCCTTGCTTGGTGACTGTAGTTATCGATAATTTAATATTTTCTTCTAGGAAGGGAGGCTCTTCTATTCCGGAGGGTCTGGAATTCAGAATCGCAGAATAGAGCTGAGTTATAGTTTGGTCTAAATTTTTTGTTATTGGCTGTACAAGCCTTTTAATTAACTCAGTGAGAAGGGGAAACCAGTATGTTTACATGTATGTATATAAAAACATATTTATTGGACCAAAAAGTAGTGGGTAGGCACTACTGTGCCAATGGTAATCAACTATTACCACCAACTTGGCTTACAACCATGCAGAGTCCGCAAAAGACTCCGGAAGCAGTGTCCGGAGGATGCATCAGACTAGGCCGAGTATACTTTGAAGTGAAGCAGTTGAGAGGTGTATGTGCAAAAATTTCATAAAGGAAATTTTTGTACATGCAGCAGCATATAGCATATATTTAGGCGCCTGGTGTTAGCAGACGCGCCTAAACATACCGGCCCGGTTTTCAAACTTTTGAGTAAGGCTGCACTTTATTTTTAATCCATGCTTCTTTATATTATTTTTGCTTACCCCTACATACAAGAGTTTTGTCTTAAATTCTAGGAAGTTGTAACGAAGCGTTTTTCTGTGAAGTCCCCGACGCTTCTGTTTTCTATGCTGAGGTATACTCGCCGTGCCCAGGGTCCGTTACAATAAATTTATATTGTGGGGCCTTTGCAAATAGTGCTTTATTTAATTATTTCTTATCCTCTAAAAAACGTGTTACTGCTTACTTTCTATGAACATAATACGATTAACGGTGAATGAATTCCTAACGGTGAATTCCCAGCGCGCTGCTGCTGGGTGACGTCGACGCTCCGCTGATGGACGACGTCGGTGCCAATATGGCAGCGTTCTGCTGCTGTGTGATGTCGGCGCTCTGCTCCTATGCGACGTCGGTGCTCTGCTACTATACGACGTCAGCGCTCAGCTACTATGCGACGTCGGCGCTACTGTGTCGGCGCTCAGCTACTATGCGACGTCGGCTTCCGTGCGGCAGGCGTCGCCGTTGGGCGCGGGCTCACCGTTGACTGTGGGGCGGCGGCACTCTACCTTTGAACAGCCAGGCCTTATATTGCGAACAGTGTACAAAGCAAGAGCTGCTC
>NW_023458555.1:97433434-97440572 GCF_013731165.1 Rhagoletis pomonella | reverse complement strand
GTATAGTATTTCATCAATTGAGAACGGTTGGGCCGATTTGGTTAAAATTTTTTGTCAGTTGTTCGTAATTGGCAGGAGAAGGGTTTTACGAAAGAAAATTTCTGGGGAAACCATCCGGGAAAGTCGGGAAATCGGAAAAATCGAAAATTAACTTTTTTGTAGGGAAGTTTTTGTGCAATTCCTTTGGAATGGCTTTCGAATGGAAAAATAGAAAACTCTAAACTCGGAAAATTCGGAATTCCGCGAAAAATTTGAATTTTTTTTCGACGAAGTTTTGCATTTTATCGCATGAGTTTGATGATGTGAAGCTAAGATAATTTAGGATGATTGTGAAATTCATTTTGAGCGTAATCAATTGGGACCAATTTTGTCCTATGTTTCATAACCGATTCGAATGGTTGCTGCTTTTTTGTAAAGGTGTTTAGAAGGAGGAGGGCACAAAGTTTTAATTTGTCCGATAGGTGATGCAGGGGTCGAGCTACGCTAAAAAAAATGCATTTGGTACGTAGGTAGCCTTTTCCTGGATTAGCAAATAGGATCAATTTTTTCCGTTAAGTGGTCCAGTGACCGATCTATTCGAAAAAATTGAAATTCGGCACGTAGGTAGCCAGGATTAACATATAGGATATTTTTTCTGATAGGTGAACCAGATATCGATCTATTGGAAAAAATCGTATCTATGGTGCGACTTGCTGGAAATTCAATACCCGTATTGTAGATGTGCGCAGAATAGAATTGAGTCATTGTTTTACAGTTCGAAAGGTTTTTGAACACACTGATTTTTACACTTTTTTTCAACTGCATAATTTTCTAGTGTTTCTTTTTCATTTTAGGACGATAAGACGTAAATGATTAGAGATGACCATCAGGGCAAGGTGCAAGAATAGTATTTTGAGGGAGTAGTCTGTAGTTCTAGCTTTAATTTAAGCCTAAGTGGAAGGTTCTATCACCTTTTGTTTCCTTGCAAGAGCTTCTAAAATATTGAAAAAAAAACTCGATTTTTTGACACTTTCACCACGTTTTTCTCAAAATCTGGAGCTGATGAAAACTTTATACTTACAGATTCGTAATCAGCACGAAAATGTCTATCAAAAACATCTTTAACATTTGCCGCGTCAAAATCTGTGTTGCCTGGTGTTACCTACACTAAATTTATGAAGAAAAGTTCCTTCTTTTTATAAGAGGTGATCTCGCGAACTGCACAACTGAACCGCTCAGCAACACTTTACTACAAGAGCGTGCAATTGCTGGCTTATGCCGGTGACATCGACATCATCGGTAACCAAAACCGCGAATTCTGTTCTGCCTTTTCCAAGTTGGATACGGAACCAAAGCGAATGGGTCTGGTGGTAAACGAGGACAAGACGAAGTATCTCCTGTCATCAAACAAACAGTCAGAACATTCGCGCCTTGGCACCCACGTCACTGTCGACAGTTATAATTTCGAGAAAGTAGAGAATTTCATTTACTTGGGAACCAGCATTAACAACGATAATAATGGGCCGTGTGAATAAAAAATAAGCAATTGCTTTTTCTTAAAATTTCCTACACTTTACTCGATTTATTCAAACAAAATTGAAGTAAAAGGTATGCAATTTTAAAAATAACCAATTGCTTTGTTTTTATTCATTCGGCCCAATGTCAGCATAGAAATCCAATGCAGATCACTCTTGCCAACAAGTGCTACTTTGGACTGAGTAGGCAGTTCAGGAGCAAAGTCTTCTCTCGACGTAAGAAAATCACGCTCTAAGTAACTCATCATGCCTGTGCTGGTATATGGCGCAGAAGCATGGACAATGACAACACCCGATGGGCCGGCTCTTGGAGTATTTACGCGTTGGCGACGACGAGTACCGAAGACGATGGAACGATGAGCTGTATGAGCTTTACAACGAAATGGAAATAATGCAGCGAATTAAAATACAGCGGCTCCGTTGGCTTGGCCATGTCATTCGAATGGACACCGACGCTCCAACTCTGAAAGTATTCAACTCGGAACCCGCTGGTGGTAGCGGAAATGGAGGATATGCCTTCTGTCGACCAGGAAACCAAACGTGAACGTGAATTGCTGGCGAAAACATTCGACTAAATGTTTCAATAAATAATAATAATTTTGGGCGGGACGAAGTTCGCCGGGTCTGCTAGTTATGTATAAAAATCTAGTGGTAGACTTCGATTGTTGTGAAGTTTTGTTGCATAAAATCTTAAGAAACCTTTAATTTTCTTTATTTTTTCCACTTTAAACATCGCTTCAAACATTATACTGTTACTCGGTAGGGTCGAAAACCTGCCTGAAAAGTTTTGTTGCTTGCTAAAAATTTCTAGTCAGAAGAATAACAAAGTTGTTTGTGAAGCAATCAATAAATAGGACTAGTGGAAATATGTGCTGCTGTATTTGATGTTGTTAAAAGTCCGATTTTTTTGCTCGCCAAAGAAATTTGGGCGTACGGAATTTGTACGGATTTTTCACCCACGACTTTTTGTCCGTGTACGGATTTTATACTCTAAACGTCTGGAAGCCCTGGTCGGTAAAGAACATTAAGTCAGAAAGCCAATTTTCATTCTCCAATTGCGGGAAATGTTCCGATCTCAGTTTGCCTATGTGTATATAAAAATATCAAATCTAAAAAAAAACACAATGGAAAAAATGTCTAGCAAAGAAATATGTATTTTAAAAAGTAAAAAGAGCCAAAATGTTCTAAGCAAATAGAACGTAAAAAGAGCCGCACTTTTCTAAGCAAAGAGCCGCATTTGGCACCAAGAGCCGCGTTTTCCCACCGTTGGAAGAGAGATACAATTGAGAAGATGATAAAGTGGTTCGATTTGTTTCTTTCCCCTATAATTTTTTCATAAACAATTTCTCCTGGTTGGAATGGTTTTTCTATTCTTTTCCTATAATGAGTCGAAAGCATTTTTTCCTTCACCTGTTTGAGAATATCGGGTCAATTTTCATGATTTATTTTATTGTGAAAGGCAATCTTCGGCTTCTACTTTGTCACCGAATGTATTGTAAAATTGTACTGTTGACTTGCTCTAAAAATTTGTTCTAAATCGCTGACTATATTTTATTCTTCCTTTATGGGTCTAGCGACTTCTATTATTGTAGAATGAACTCTTTCTATCTGTCCATTGGTTTTACTGTGACGTAGATCACAAAAATAGATTTCCACATTTAATCCTTGAATTAACGATTTAAACTGAGGTGTGGTGAAACTTGGTTCATTATCTAACGTTATGCGTTTCACATCTGGGAAAGCTTGGAGCAATTCCAAAACTTTTTCCTCAATATTTGATTTATCTTCAATATTTTTTGGTATTAAATATTTTGAGTACACGTCTATACACGTAATGAATTTCAATTTTTGAGCGTAAAAAATATCTATATGCAACTGTTCTCCCTCTTTATCCGGAGTCGGTGCTTTTCCTATCGGAATCTGTTTACGATGACGGTCATATTTATTTCTGTTACAAGTTCAGGCCAGTAGTATAATTTTTCTATCTGGTTAGTATTTTCTACATGGTTTCGATGCGCTCTATTATGGGTTTGTTCGCTTGATCTTCTCTATTTGGAAAGTTCTATAGGAAATAACCTGGTATATACAAATCTGTTCTGAAATGTTTCTTTAAGAGGTCTTTGTAACTCGTGCAAATCTTCTACTGTGTAGTGTATCGCTGTTACTAAGTTAGGTCTTATATATTCCTTTAAAATTGTGAGAAGATTCTCACCTGTATCGTATTCAATTAAGTGTCTTTTACTTTCAAAAGTTTCGATTACTTCATGGATAGTGAATCTATTTTTACATAATATTATTTGTTGTTTGAATTGATTTACAGTTTTTTGCGTTTCCTGTATACAAAAATTATCGCTACTGTGAGCAGAATGGTGTGATTCATCACGTGGTGAATCCCCTGATTCACTTGATAAATGGTTTTCTTCAAGGCGTGATAGTGCATCAGCTACAATGTTTTTTTACACAAATTTTGGAGAAAACTCTTCGATAAACGCATGCCACCTTTTCATTTTGGAATATGGGTTGCAGGTGGATAATGCAAAAGTTAGTAGCTGATGATCTGTATGAACTTCAATGGGCCGATTACGGATAGCAACACAACCACCGTTCGGATGACAGCAATAAAGATAAATACATCACAATTATTTGATTAGGAGGAAGAGAAATGCATGACCGCGGCCTCAACCAGGCGATACTTAAAGGATAATTCCAATCTTATAGAGGTACCGCGTGCGCTGTAAGCTAAAGTTAATGCTTTCTTTTGTTATCGTTTTGTGTTCATTTTCAAAGCATATTGAGGACTTCCAAAAGAAGCTGTAGTATAATTGGTTAATAAACAGATGAACCACTTCGTTCATCTTCAATACCTCCGCTCATAAAAGCTTGCGCACATCTTCGACTTTTGGCAGAAGGAAATGCCACCGCAATGACTTCAATTTGGAAAACTGGGTGTGTCAGTAGTTTTAAAAGAGGTGCTTCAATTGATAAATTTTATGTGGATCTGTTTTGATCATATTTTGGGCTATGATGTTACCCAAAAATTTTATTTCCGTTTTGAAAAATTTTGTTTTTTCAAGTGAGATTTTCATATTAACTTTTCTCAGTATTTCAATTATTAATTCCAAATCTTCTATGTGTTGTTCTAACCTTTCTGAAAAAAATAATTATATCGTCCATAAAAAATTACATATTTTCCTAATTTGATCGCGCAATATATCGTCCATTGCACTTTGAAAAATTCTGGGAGCATTTTTAAGACCGAAAGGCATGCGCAAGAACTCATAGCCGGACTCTAAGTCAATACGTGATAAGTACTTTGCTTTTCCCTAAATTTGACAAAATTATATTCGTATACGGTATAGGACAGCGATCGGGAATGGTTTTCTCGTTTATTTTGTTATAATCGATGATCAGTCTAAATTTTGGTGAGCCATCGTCATTTGAACCCTTTTTTGGTACCTCCCAAAGTGGTGAGTTATAAGGACTTCTACTTGCCCTTATAATTTTTTCACTCAACACAGCATATATGGATATGGATACTGCCTGCTCCATATAGGCTCCTTGCCCTCTGTCCTTATTTCTCTTACATAAGTTCTAAATGGAAAACTTGCATCCACTTAAGGATGTGATCCACTTATTTTATATTTTACGTATTCTTTCAACTTTGACAATTCGTCGTCTTCATGTTCACATTTCTAATACGTTATTTCTGAGCCACTTTCGCCCAGTATTGAACAATTGTCGATATTGCTGGTAAACTCATCAGCTGGTGCTAAAGGATCTTCATGTCCTAAAGCAAAATATATTTCTAATAATATATTATGGAATCTTTATGTTCCTTAATTCTTTCATCGGAAGCTTTGTGTTTCTTAGGGAGTGTAGAGCAGGTCGCCTCCGCGTGGTGCACCCTTGGTAATGCCAAATGGCCTGCGGTCTTCACGGCCTCAAAACCTCAACGGTAACGACCTTGGCTTCGCCGTCGGACTACGATTGTGGAAAACGTTTGGATTTGTTGATCCCTGAGATGGTGGTTGTTGTATTCTACCACCTGAGTATGCTGAGGTGACACTCAGCAGAGATGGTTGGTGGGCTAATGCTGCAACTGCCCCGTCCAGTTAAAACCCTAGCAGGCCTCAGAGTACGTTACAACTCCCGTCGCCGTTAAGTTGGTGGTGTAGGTACGGTTGAGACGACTCCCGTTTTTGCGCTGGTCGGCTTTGAACTCATGACCCTATAAAGGCATGTCTCAACCCTTGCCATAGTCTTGTTCAGAGGTAGCTATGGGATCATTTTAAAGGCGACTACGCGCTTGGGTTTTTGGATAGCGGTCCTGAGTGGGGACCCAGTGAAAATGAAAAATGAAAACACAAACAAAAACCCAAATAATAATAAAACAAAACAGAGTTCGAGCGGTGGCGGGCAGTCGAAGCCGATCCCCAAAGCTGGCTCATCAGGGGCTCATCAGGGGGCAGGGGTGAGTGAGCGGTTAAGGGGGGTGCTTGACGGAATCGCCAGCACCAGGTCCGGCTCCTGACCTAGTTTTCCTGGTGCGTCCTCGATGGCTCCCCAAGAGCAGCCTTCTGGAAAGCCCAAACGGCAGGCTTCGTCGGGTCGAAAGGCGTACTCAGACAGACGCATGGAAACCAAGATTTTGGCGCGCTATGGTGGTCAGGATGTTTCTCAGTTGTCTGAGAAGCATGCTAAAACGCTCGCGTGGGCCAAAGCGGTGCTATGTGGTCTGGGTGGCTGTACAAAAGGTTCGACCAAAAGAGATGCGAGTGAATCTCATGCAGCTCCTAAGTGACCGAGGTCTCAAGAGGGAGAAAATTCCGGGGCAAAGAGACCTAGGACTGGGGCGCACCTGTCCTGTTTAGCGCTAAGAAGGCGGGATCAATTATCCTGGGGGTCATTGATAGAAGCAGGGAAGATGGCGGACATATCCAGGGATAACTGGAGGCGCGTGGAAACAGCCATCTCCTCTGTCTTCTTAAGGGTGGTTAGAGGAAGCTCAGGACCACCTCCAAGATGAGAGGATGCTGGATTGCATCTCGGCATCCATAAGACGATTGTTTGCGCCGATGAACGGTCTGAGGAATCGCATCGGCAAGCGCTGATTTTACTTAGCGCGGAGCCCCTCGGTCCCCTCGCTGAGTCAGCGGGAGTCATAACTTATGGCTTCGAATTGGTAGTCCTTAGGGTCTACCAATCCGATGCCAGGAGGGATGGCTCTCAACTCCCGGAGGTCCCGATGATAGGCCAGCCCGAGGCGGAGGAAACCCCCATGAGCATGGTGATAGGATCCGCCACGTCAGAAGCTGAAAGTGCTGGGGATGCTCTCTCAACCGAGGGATCCGTCATCAGTATCGGATGGTTTTATGACAGGTTGGAGGAAGAGAGGCTTCTAGCCTAGGTCAACGAGGACGCCGAACTGGCGTGGCTGAAGAAAACTTTGGACGATGAAGATCCTGCTGATAAATCTCCAACACTCTAAGGCGGTGTCCGCAAATCTCCTCATCCACCTTGAGCAAGGTGGAGCCGACGTTTAGCGTGGAGGGAAGTGCCAGAGAGCTCTGGCTCGTTTCCGCATACATTGCTGCGTGAGACCATAGCCAAAGCGAGGCGACGAA
>NW_023458555.1:97432247-97433334 GCF_013731165.1 Rhagoletis pomonella | reverse complement strand
GTGGGGACTCAGTGAAAATGAAAATGAAAACACAAACAAAAACACAAGTAATAATAAAACAAAATAGAATTCGAGCGGTGGCGGGCAGTCGAAGCTGACCCCCAAATCTGGCTCATCAGGCGCTCATCAGGAAGCAGGGGTGAGTGAGCGGTTAAGGGGGGGTGCTTGACGGAATTGCCAGCACCAGGTCCGGCTCCTCACCTCACCTATGGCACGCTATGGTGGTCAGGATGTTTCTCAGTTGTCTGAGAAGCCTAGTGGGCCAAAGCGGTGCTATGTGGTCTGGGTGACTGTACAAAGGGTTCGACTAAAGGAGATGCGAGTGAACCTCATGCAGCTCCTAAGAGACAGAGTTCTCAAGATGGAGAAAACTCGGGGGCAAAGAGACCTAGGACTGGGGGTGCACCTGTCCTGTTTAGCGAAATCGAAGCAGGGAAGATGGCGACATATCCATAACTGTCCTCTGTCTTCTTAAGGGTGGTTAGAGGAAGCTCTGGAACACCTCCAAGACGAGAGGATGCTGGATGGCATCACGGCATCCATAAGGTGTTTGTTTGCGCCGACGAACGGTCAGCGTCAATATATAAGGCGGCAGTGTCACTGGTGGGGGAGGTTTGGAAAGTTGCCAAGCTAGAAGCCGTGGAGGAAAAGGACCTTACTTCCCGACCGTCTGGCCGTCCCTGGTCTTTAGGGTCTACCAATCCGATGCCAGGAGGGATGGCTCTCAACTCCCGGAGGCCCCGATGATAGACCAGCCCGAGGCGGAGGAAACCCCCATGACCATGGAGGTAGGATCCGCCACGTCAGAAGCTGAAAGTGCTGGGGATGCTCTCTCAACTGAGGGATCCGTCATCAGTATCGGATGGTTTTATGCCAGGGTGGAGGAAGAGAGGCTTCTAGCCTCGGTCAACGAGGACGCCGAACTGGCGTGGCTGAAGAAAACTTTGGAGGATGAAGATCCTGCAGATAAATCTCCAACACTCTAAGGCGGTGTCCGCAAATCTCCTCATCCACCTTGAGCAAGGTGGAGCCGACGTTTAGCGTGGAGGGCAGTACCAGAGAGCTCTGGCTCGTGTCCGCATACATT
>NW_023458555.1:97429772-97432147 GCF_013731165.1 Rhagoletis pomonella | reverse complement strand
TTGTGTTTTTGTTTGTGTTTTCATTTTCATTTTCACTGAGTCCCCACTCAGAGCCGCTACCCAAAAACCCGAGCGTGTAGTCGCCTTTAAAATGGTCCCATAGCTACCTCTGAACAAGACTATGGTAAGGGTTGAGACATGCCTTTATGGGGTCATGAGTTCAGAGCCGACCAGCGCAAAAAACGGGAGTCATCTCAACCGTACCTACACCACCAACTTAACGGCGACGGGAGTTAGAACGTACTCTGAGGCCTGCCAGGGTTTTAACAGGACGGGGGCAGTGGCAGCATTAGCCCACCAACCATCTCTGCTGAGTGTCACCTCAGTATACTCAGGTGGTAGAATACCACAACCACCAGCTGCTCAGGGATCAAGACATCCAAACGTTTTCCACAATCGTAGTCAGAGGACGAAGCCAAGGTCATTACCGTTCAGGTTTAGAGGCCGTGAAGGCCGCAGGCCATTTGGCATTACCCAGGGTGCACCACGCGGAGGCGACCTGCTCTACACCCCCTAAGAAACACAAAGCTTCCGATGAAAAAATTGAGGAACATAAAGATTCCATAAAGGCAGCTGAAGATTTTACTGGCAATATATTATTAGAAAAATAGTTTGCTTTAGGACATGAAGATCCTTTAGCACCAGCTGATGAGTTTACCAGCAATATCGACAATTGTTCAATACTGGGCGAAAGTGGCTCAGAAATAACATATTAGAAATGTGTACATGAAGACTACGAATTGTCAAAGTTGAAAGAATACGTAAACTATAAAATCAGTGAATCACATCCTTAAGTGGATGCAAGTTTTCCATTTAGAACTTATGTAAGAGCAGAAATAAGGACAGAGGGCAAGGAGCCTATATGGAGCAGGCAGTATACATATCCATATATGCTGTGTTGAATGAAAAATTTATAAGGGCGAGTAGAAGTCCTTATAACTCACCACTTTGGGTGGTACCAAAAAAGGGTTCAAATGACGATGGCTCACCAAAATTTAGACTGATCATCGATTATAACAAAATAAACGAGAAAACCATTCCCGATCGCTATCCTTTACCGGATACGAATATACACCCCTATGCTGTAATCCGAAAGTTCGTAGTTTCGAATTCGTAGCTCCGTTCCGAAAATTCGAAAATTGGTATGCTGTAATCCGATCGTAACTTTCAACGGCGTTACCAACTAAAATAGTGAAATTCGAAGTTCTTAATCAGCTGCTTTGACAGAAACAAATCAAAATAAATATAATCGCAAGTGAACAGTGAAATTAAAAAAAATTGTTTAATCGTATTTGAAAAAGCTTTTCCTTAATTAAGTAAAATAGAATGGATTCAGTGGCCGGTGCACTTTTGTCTCAGGAGGAAGAACATGCTGCAGTCAACTGTTGCATTAATATACAAAGGAGATTGCTACGAGACAGTTCTGATCCATTTAGCTTAAATGATAAATATATGCTCCCTCTCTTTAAGGGCGTCCATTCAACTAAATATTGTGTTGCTTTAAATCTTGCAACGCTTTCCCAAAATTCCGCCACATCCTCTTTAACTATTACAAAGCCTCGGGCAATGTCCGGCCTTTCGCTCATGCATTCCACCAGTTTTTCGTATTGCGAGCGATTTGTTGTGATTGTCGACTTGATAATTTTGTAAACATTTAATGATACATTGGTTTTTATTCACACTTCAACTTACATACATATTTTTGCGTTTCCACACTTTATTTTATTGATATTTTAAAAGAATTCGCTTCGCTCCGACACCAGTTGCTCTTCGTAGAAAATTTCCGACAAATACATACAAATTACAGCTACGTCGGATTCAGGCATACCAACATTACGAATTTCGAAGATGGTCTCCGAATTTCGAAATTACGATACGGCAACACGGATTACAGCATACCAATTTTAAGATTCGTAGCAAAATCGAATCTACGACGGATTACAGCATAGGGGTGATAATTTTGTCAAATTTAGGGAAAACAAACTACTTATCACGTATTGACTTAGAGTCAGGCTATGAAAGTTTAGAACAACACATAGAAGATTTGGAATTAATAATTGAAATACTGAGAAAACCTAATATGAAAATCTCACTTGAAAAAACAAAATTTTTCAAAACGGAAATAAAATTTTTGGGTAACATCATAGCCCAAAATATGATCAAAACAGATCCACATAAGATTGAGTTAATGCATAACTATCTGCTACCCAAAAGTTTACGAGAATTAAGAGGATTTTCGGCCATCACAGGTTATTATCGCAAATTCATTAAAGATTACGCAGCGATTTGACAATGGCAAGCTCTCAAAAAGTATGTAAAAAGAAGTATTAATTGAAATTGATGAGGCAGGGATATCCGCTTTTAATAAGCTAAAG
>NW_023458555.1:97428454-97429672 GCF_013731165.1 Rhagoletis pomonella | reverse complement strand
CTAGAAATTTTTAGCAAGCAGTGTGTTCTTAGTTTATGTACACGCAACAAAACTTTTCAGGCAGGTTTTCGACCCTACCGAGTAACAGTATAATGTTTGAAGCGCTGTTTAAAGTGGTAAAAATAAAGAAAATTAAAGGTGTCTTAAGATTTTATGCACCAAAACTTCACAACAATCGAAGTCTACCACTAGATTTGTATACATAATTTTAAAGGCCTATAAATCCTCTTCGTATGTTTGATTTTAAAAATCGGGTGAAAAATAGTCAAGCTTTTAACATATAAGTCCCTCAAGTATAAAACCCATATATGTAATACTTCTATATTGATATTAAGCTAACATCTCAATGTTTAAGCATTCCGAAATCAAAGCGAGACAGTCTAGTACTGTTTTTGTCAATGTATTGTGTACTTGAGAGCCGGGTTTGTAAATGTGTCGTGTACATGTTTATTTATAAACGTATGTGTTCCTTTTCTTTCGTACGTGTTTATTGATATATCTGCACTGTAGTGTTTTCGGACGGTACTAGCTCTTACTGCCAATATAGGAGTATTACATATATGATAAAAACATAGCATTTTATAATAAAAAAATTGAAGGTTCAGGAATTATAAGAAACCTATGAGATATCTGTAAAGAAGGAAAATGTTTACAATATGAAAAAGACATTCCGAAAATCCGTACGTCTTGATGGAAAGCTAAAAATCCGTACGTTGAATCCGTACAACCATTTTCACCCTTGCAAATCCGTACCGTACGGAAAAGTTCGTACATCTGGCAGGGCTGGATGGAACATTTGCTAAACTTGAATTCATTACACAAGGAGAGAATTAAAATGTTTTTGATTTGTGGCAAATTAGTTTAAGTTTAAGGCGGCCGCTGTGGTTTAGTGATAAGCAGTAGGCGCGCTTCCACTCCGCAACGCCTGGGTTCAAACCCTGGTCAAAGCAACATCGCAAAAAAATATAGAAAAAAGGTTTTTTTCTTAACAGCGGTCATCCCTCGGCAGGCAATGGAAAACTTCCGAGTGTATTTCTGCCATGAAAATAGCTTCTCATACAAAAAAATATAATCGCCGTTCGAAGTCGGCGTAAAACTGTAGGTCCCTCTGCTTTGTGCGACAACATCAAGGCGCACGCCACAAATCGGAGGAGAAGCTCAGCCAAACACTAACATATGTGTAAGCGCCAATCTATTATTATTATTATTATTATTATT
>NW_023458555.1:97426254-97428354 GCF_013731165.1 Rhagoletis pomonella | reverse complement strand
GTGGGGACTCAGTGAAAATGAAAATGAAAACACAAACAAAAACACAAATAATAATAAAACAAAACAGAATTCGAGCGGTGGCGGGCAGTCGAAGCTGACCCCCAAAGCTGGCTCATCAGGCGCTCATCAGGAAGCAGGGGTGAGTGAGCGGTTAAGGGGGGTGCTTGAAAATGTGCTCATATAGGGCGTTTTTGAATCGGCAGCTGAGATAGGGCGTTTTTGAAACGAATTCTGAAATAGGGTGTTCTTGAAAAGTTTTTTGAGATAGAGCGTTTTCGTGCTGGCTGCCATGATAGGTCGATCGTCCACTCAGCAGTCGATTTGTTACCCATATTTTTATTCTACATTGCATTGAATTTTTTTATAATTTTTGGAATTAATATATCTTTGAAATTACAAAGTCCTTCAAAATAAATGCTGCGGTCAGAGAGCAAAAATAAAAACGCCACTTTAAATAAAAAAACATGGTACAATAATTACAGGTATTGTCTTCCTAGAGAGTTTTGCTTCACATCGAAATTCGTGCTCCCTTATTTTCATTTTGACGCAGTTCAATGTTGATTCTTTTACTTATGTTTGGCTTTGCTTTTTGTTTTCGCTCAATTTAATTTTTATACATTTTAAAAACAAAAGAAAAAACTTTGGAAATTGGAAATTAAGTGAGCCATACAAATTTTGAATTTATTTACAAGCAAATTTTTTTGCAAATTGAATAAGATCTCTGTAAGATGGTTTGTTAAAAAAAATACGTGATAATAAATATGGGGTAGGGAAAAAGGGATATTTCCAGCAGTAAACGTTTTAGTGTGGGCAACAATGATATTTTTTAAGTAAGGAATATCAGAATATGCGCTCTCTGGGAAGACAATACCTGTAATTATCGTACCATGGTTTTAAACCCATTTATTTATTATTTATTTCATGGTAGGAGAGCTTCTCAAACAATACAGAAGCGATTTATTCGATTCAAGTTGTTAAAAAGTAATGAATATCTAAATCCCGGATCCCAGGATTGTGACAACGCCATCCCGAGTATCCCGGGATCGGAAAAAGCCCAAAAATTAACATCCTTAGTATGTACATACATAGGTATGCAGATAAACCCACACATTGCAATTCTATGAAAATAATGATATCATTTACGGAATGTTTTATTGTATGGATCAGTGGAATGATGATACGTGTGCGAAATTTTGGACACTATGTTCTCTACTGAAGTGTCTTCTGTCAATGATTGGCAATAATAAACACATATGTACCCGTAAGCCTTCGGCGTTTCACTTGCACGTTCAATTTAAAGGTGCTAGTTGAACTAAATGAACATACATATGTACATATGTATATGCGTATAGAATATAACAGGGGTGGGCAAGGCCGAGGCCGAAAAGAGCCAAATGTAAATTCTAAATTCTACAAAGAGCCACAAAGCAAAAACAAGAAAACCAAAAATTTTATTTTTAAATAAAAGTATTATTGAAAATTAAAAATATTAATTTTATTATTATTCTAAGGCCAGTAAGATAGATATTAACGAAAATTTAAAAGATCCCTGGCCAAATTTTCAAAATTGATTTTACGTCAGTTAAAGCCGTTCGTAACAGTTCTGTTAAATGTTGGTTAATCAATTGTGAATAGTATTTTGACTTTACGAATTTCATTATAGAGGACAAAGACTCACTGGTATACGTAGCACCAAAAATTGAAAATATGCGGTACGCAGCTGTTTTTTACAGCGGATATTTTTAATCTGGTACGTGTTGCCGGAATTCAAGCAGCGGCAAAGCATTATGTTGCCTTTCCAAAAATGCCAACTGTTCTTCGCTTTTCTTAAAAGGGAGCATGTCGGGTATTGTAAATTCATCCTCAATTATGTTACATTGAAAAGGGTTTATGAAGTATGCAAACGTACATTTAAATAATTTGAAATCGTCATGTAGCTTTGCGGCATAGGGGCCTAATTTATCCTGTTTGACACTTTCAGTATGTTTTTCTAGCCATGGAAAATGATGAAATATTCTTTTTTTGATATCATGTATAAAAAGGCGTAGTTTAGCTTCAAAACTTAAAATAATAATAATAATAATAATAATAATAATAATA
>NW_023458555.1:97424586-97426154 GCF_013731165.1 Rhagoletis pomonella | reverse complement strand
AAAAACATACTGAAAGTGTCAAACAGGATAAATTAGGCCCCTATGCCGCAAAGCTACATGACGATTTCAAATTATTTAAATGTACGTTTGCATACTTCATAAACCCTTTTCACTGTAACATAATTGAGGATGAATTTACAATACCCGACATGCTCCCTTTTAAGAAATGCGAAGAACAGTTGGCATTTTTGGAAAGGCAACATAATGCTTTGCCGCTGCTTGAATTCCGGCAACACGTACCAGATTCAAAATATCCGCTGTAAAAAACCGCTGCGTACCGCATATTTTAAATTTTTGGTGCTACGTATACCAGTGAGTCTTTGTTCTCTATAATGAAATTCGTAAAATCAAAATACTATTCACAATTGATTAACCAACATTTAACAGAACTGTTACGAACGGCTTTAACTGACGTAAAATCAATTTTGAAAATTTGGCCAGGGATCTTTTAAATTTTCGTTAATATCTATCTTACTGGCCTTAGAATAATAATAAAATTAATATTTTTAATTTTCAATAATACTTTTATTTAAAAATAAAATTTTTGGTTTTCTTGTTTTTTCTTTGTGACTCTTTGTAGAATTTAGAATTTACATTTGGCTCTTTCAGGCCTCGGTCTTGCCCACCCCTGTTATATTCTATACGCATATACATATGTACATATGTATGTTCATTTAGTGCAACTAGCACCTTTAAATTGAATTTGTCAAAAGCTCTTGTGAACTAGTGAAACGTGCAAGTGAAACGCCGAAGGCTTACGGGTACATATGTGTTTATTATTGCCAATCATTGACAGAAGACACTTCAGTAGAGAACATAGTGTCCAAAATTTCGCACACGTATCATCATTCCACTGATCCATACAATAAAACATTCCGTAAATGATATCATTATTTTCATAGAATTGCAATGTGTGGGTTTATCTGCATACCTATGTATGTACATACTACTAGGATGTTAATTTTTGGGCTTTTTCCGATCCCGGGATACTCGGGATGGCGTTGTCACAATCCTGGGATCCGGGATTTAGATATTCATTACTTTTTAACAACTTGAATCGAAAAAATCGCTTCTGTATTGTTTGAGAAGCTCTCCTACCATGAAATAAATAATAATAAATGGGTTTAAAACCATGGTACGATAATTACAGGTATTGTCTTCCCAGAGAGCGCATATTCTGATATTCCTTATTTAAAAAATACCATTGTTGCCCACACTAAAACGTTTACTGCTGGAAATATCCCTTTTTCCATACCCCATATTTATTATCACGTATTTTTTTTAACAAACCATCTTACAGAGATCTTATTCAATTTGCAAAATTTGCTTGTAAATAAATTCAAAATTTGTATGGCTCACTTAATTTCCAATTTCCAAAGTTTTTTTCTTTTGTTTTTAAAATGTATAAAAATTAAATTGAGCGAAAACAAAAAGCAAAGCCAAACATAAGTAAAAGAATCAACATTGAACTGCGTCAAAATGAAAATAAGGGAGCACGAATTTCGATGTGAAGCAAAACTCAAGACAATACCTGTAATTATTGTACCATGTTTTTATACCCGAGCGCA
>NW_023458555.1:97419570-97424486 GCF_013731165.1 Rhagoletis pomonella | reverse complement strand
CAAAAAACCAGCCGATACAAAAATTGGCATCAAGGAACAAAAAGTTTCCAAAAAACCAGTCGATACAAAATTGGCCTCAAGGAAGAAAAAGTTTGCAAAAAAACTAACCGATACAGAAATTGACATTTAGGAAGAACAAGTTTCCACAAAAATAGTCGATACAAAATTTGGTATTAAGGAACTCAAGGTTAGGTTAGGTTGTTGTGGCAGACCCCACCAGGGAGCCTCACTTACACATTAATTGGATTGTCCATTCTGCTACCACTTTTACACAATTTCTTTGGACGGCAACTAAAATATTCTGTGTTAGAAGATAAGAGAAGCGCTGGGTGCTCAGAACAAAGTTCCGCAGGCAGCTGATGTCCACTCCGGAGAGCTTTTCAAGAGTGTTGAAGAAATGAGCACCGAGGTGCTTAAACCTTAGTATGGCGAGTGCCGGGCAGCTGAGAAGGGAGTGTTGAGATGATTCCACCTCATCTTCCAAACAGCTGCGGCAGTAGGGATCTGTGACGATGTTAAGCCGCATCGCGTGGGTTCCTAAAGGACAATGTCCGGTCAGTACACCTGTGAAAAATGAGAGGTGGCGAGGAGGTGGAGAGGTGACAACCGGCCAGAAGGACCTTGCAACTTTGCATGTGGAGGGTTTTTCGCAGCGCTCGCTGAGCCGACTGTGAGCCCATCTGTCCAGAGGCAGGCCACAGGTTGCCAACGGAACTCCTACGCCCTCCCTATCCGAGGTAATGGCCTCGAGGGTGCCCTGTCTAGCCAATTCATCAGCCCTGCAGTTTCCAGTGATGTCACTATGTCCCGGTACCAAAATCAGCTTGATTTTGAAGTATTCCGTGGCATTTGAGAGAGAGGTCAGGCATTCCCCGACCAGTTTCGATCGCACCATAAACGATCCCAACGTTTTAATTGCCGCTTGGCTATCAGAGTAGATATTCACCATTCTTGTTGGCGGGGGTTGGTGCGTAGCCTATCGGCTGCCCCTTTTATAGCGGCCACCTCTGCTTGAAAGACGCTGCAGAGGATCTATCAAGAGTTCCCGACAGTGACCCCTTTACCGACTCTCCCGTCCAGCTTCGTTCCGTCCGTGAATATGTTTATTGGTCCCCTGTTCCAGAGACTGCCATTCTCCCATTCGCTCCTTGGAGGAATGTGCGTGGAGAAGGATCCGTTTGGGGCCAGCCTCGGAACACACCAGTCCAATTCTTCCGGTAGGAAATCGAAACTTTTGAGAATCGTCAAGTGGCCGTGTGCTGTGTTCAAACAGAACCCAGAGTTTTTGAGCCTAATGGCCGAGCGAACCGCTGCTACTCTTCCCGCGATAGCAACAGGTGCGACGCTGAGTATAGCGTTTAGTGCTAGAGTTGGAGTGGTCCGGAGGCCCCGCTGATTCCAACGAGGGCCGCTCTCTGCACGCGCTCTAACTTCCTAACAAGTGTAGACTTTTCCAGTGAATTCTACCAGACAATGGCCCCATATAACATGATTGGCTTCACTATGGTTTCATACAGCCAATATATCGCTTTTGGAGAGAAGCCCCATCTCTTCCTTATAGCATTTTTACAGCAGTAAAGAGCCACTGATGCCTTTTTTACTCGCTCCTCGATATTTGGCTCCCATAATAACTTCCTGTCCAGGATCACACCCAGGAACTTGACCCTGTCAGAAAGAAGAAGGGAAACACCTCCTATTGAGGGAAGCTAGGCATGAGGCACTTTATACCTCCTGGTGAATAGTACGAGCTCCGTCTTTCCAGGATTTATAGCAAGTCCATCGCTAGAAGACCAGTGTGTGACCAAATTCAGGTACCCTTGCAAGAGATCATACAAAGTGTCCAGAAACTTTCCTCTGACGATGAGGGCCACATCATCCGCGTAGGCATAACCCGGCCTCCAAAATGTCGTTTATTACGACTCTCCAGAGAAAGGGGGAAAGGGCGCCTACCTGCGGGGTGCCTCTGCACACTTTACGCTGGTCAGAGGCATTTCTCCATTCCGCTATAACAGTTCTGTCTTACAACAAGCGAGAAATGAGCCCAACTAAGAGGCTCTCGACTCCAAACTTAGCTAGCGCTCTTAGTATCGCCCCAGGTAACACAATATTAAAAACCCCCTCGATATCAAGGAAGGCCCCAACTACAAAATCTTTGTTCATAAGAGAGTCCTCTATGACGTTAGCAATTGAGTGCAAGGCAGATTCCACGGATCTTCCTTTTAGATACGCATGCTGGGAGAGGCTCAATCGCTCTCGAGGAATGCTGTTTATTATATACAGGTCAATGAGCCTCTCAAAATCTTCAGTAAGAAGGAGGAGAGACTGATAGGCCTGAAGTCCCTCGGAGACACATGAGAGCTTTTTCCTGCTTTGGGGATAAAGGTGACCCTCACCCTCCTCCAGGCCCCCGTGATGTGCCCCCTTGCTAGGCAGCTCGCATAGATTGGGGTGAGCCAGCGACACGAGACATCGACAGCCTTTTGCAGCTGCGCGGGAATAATGGCATCCGGTCCGGGGGACTTGAAGGGCTTGAAAGAGTCAATCGCCCAAAGCCGTCGGCGTTTCTCCAGTAGTTCACCGGAGAAGGTTGGGCGCCAACCGTACCGATACTGTTAAGCTCACACGGTGTGGGGTTTGCTGGGAAATGAGTGTCGAGGAGTAGCTTAAGCGACTCCCCTCCCCTCATGGTGTAGAATCCCAAAGGTGCAGAACTCGTCGAAAGGATTCGCCTAAATTCAATGAAGTACGAACGTTTGTACAGTGCGGACGTGTTTTTCTTCGCTCTGTGCTCTTTTGGTATCTGCACAGTATTATTAAACCTTTATTAACTGAAGTGGCTATTTGCAATATGCCTAGTCAAATGTGACAGTGACGCTTTTCAAAACAAAATAATATTGTTATTCAACAAAAGAGTTCATTATGCCATGTGTGTGTGGTCAAAGAGTAGAACGCTCGCAATCTAAAAAGAAAATTCAATGTGCTAGGTGTAATGACTTTTTTCACTTAAGCTGCGTAAACATTTTGCCGGCTGATGCTGAGTTCTTAGTAAAAGCCAATAAGCCATTTCTTTGTAATGGTTGAGCTGCTGATCGTCGTGACTTGCTTCGTTCGCCTCCACTGACCTTCGTTCCTGAGAACAGTGTTGGTGCTAGTTGTCAGCTGCAAAATATGCCCAAATTAATTTCGACATCACAACCAATGGAGAAGGAAATAGTCCCTAAGAAAATGCAAGTGGTGTGAAGCAGCAAATTAATATGGAATCTATTCTAAAGGAGCTTGTCGCTCTTAGAGAGGAAAATTCGCATATTTTATCTTTGCTTAGTGCCCTGCTTGAAGACAAAAATCAGCTAATAATTAAAACGGAGTCTCTACAATTTGAACTTCATTCTTTACGAGAAAAAATTCGTCGTGACGAGACGTCTTCGGCTATTAAATCGCTAACTAATCAAATTAAATCTCTCCACGATAACATGTGCTTCCAACTAACAACAATTTTGTTTCAAGCGTAAAGAAGAAATCTAATTGCGCTATAACTTCGGATTTCTCTTCTTCTTGTACATCTTCTGCTTTGGCCTCTGACTACTCTAACGCCAACGGCGCGTCGCCTAATATTATTGCTGCCTTGCCGGCCAACCCTTCGTTATCTTCTTGCGTTCACCTGCCTTACCCGCCGTTACTGTCTTACCAGCCGTTACTGCTGATCAAACATGCACTACACCAGTTGTTTTTAATTCTTTTTTGAGCTCCCGTACCTATGCTGCCACTGCTGCCGCCGCCTCGGCTAACGCCAACACTTTTGCCTAATATTGTGGCTGCTTTGCCGCCCATCTCTTCGTTATCTTCGGGTGCCCATACGCTGCCTGATGCACAGTGGACAAACGTGCAAAACAAAAGACCCAAAAAACAAAAAAAGTATAATGAATTAGTGATCGGTCGCAACCAAAGACTTGGAGGTTGTTGCTATAAAAAAATGGGTTCAGATTGCGTCATTCAAACCTTCAGTCACTGAAGAAAATATTATTGAATATGTTGCTAAAAACGCCAAAATAGACCGTAATCAATTGGCTTGTTATAAACTAGTAAAAAAAGGTTAATTGTAAACTGGGCGTTGCTGCATCTTTGTTGGATGCCATTTTGAACCCGATGCTCTGGCCTGCGGATGTTAAAGTCCGGCCTTTAAAATTTTTTCAAAAAGAGGGTCTTCCCAGCAAGAAGCCTTAGACTTGCAACAAAGCACTGGCCTTAAACTTTACTTCCAAAACATGTCTGGAATGCGTACTAAAGCAAAGGAAATTTATTTGCATTTTCGTTGAAACCTGGCTAAATAATAATTTCTTTAATGAGGAGTTTTTCGATTCGGACTTATTTCAAGTATACCGCAAGGATAGAGATGCCGTGAAAACAGGCCACCTTAAGGGTGGTGGTGTTTTAATTGATGTCAAGCGCAGCCTACGGTCATCTTGGTATCAGTTTAATAATCACGACCCTCTACTTGATCAGCTGTGAGTTTGTCTATTTAGCTCTTTTAAAAAATTATTTATTTGTGTCTCATATATCCCGCCTCATAGTGCTGAAGACTTATATTGCTCACATGTTAATAATATTGTTGATTTATATGATAAAAATAATGATTGTAATTTCTGCATTCTTGGCGACTATAATCTTAAGGATATAATATTGTCAGATCTGCAAGGGAACGGTATTTTAACACCTACTAATATTAATAGAGCTCACGAGATTTTTCTTCTAGATAATTTATTTAGCTTGAATCTTATCCAATGTAATTTTACTTTTAATAAGCTGCAAAGAATACTAGATCTAGTTTTTTGTAAATGAGAACTCAATATGTAATCTAACTGAATCTGACTTTACGATTAGAGCAACATGATGCTTATCAGTTTTACTAATCGGAAAGT
>NW_023458555.1:97414695-97419470 GCF_013731165.1 Rhagoletis pomonella | reverse complement strand
AATACAATGAAGTACATTTATGTACATCCGATTAATGGAGTATATGGATATTAATTCAATAGGATATAAATATGTAGATACGTATGTGAATAAATGAACATTAAGAAAATGATAACAAATTCATGTACTTCTATAAATATGGAATGTAAATAGAAAATTCAGTATGGTATACTTATGTAGGTAATTTTGCGATGATGAAAGATGTAGGTGATTAGGTGATCGATGAGTTGATACGCTGAGCCGCTGCTCCGTTGATGGTTGGTGTGAAAAAGAAGAGAAAGAATATGGCAAAATGCACTTGTATTTATAGCCAGTTTGCATGGCAACCTCTTCCAGTTAGTTCGAAAAAGTGGGTTGCTGCGTTCGCTCAGGAGTATAAGTCCCTTAAACACATATAAAAATAGTAAAATAAAAAAACAACACATTGGAAAAGAATGTCCAGCAAAGAAATATGTATTTTAAAAAGTAAAAACAGTCAAAATGTTCTAAGCAAAGAGAAAGTAAAAAGAGCCGCACTCTACTACGCAAAGAGCCGCATTTGGCTCAAAGAGCCGCGTTTGCTCACTGTTGTTATAGTACATTCCCACTTCACATAAATCTGAGATTTCGTGAAATCCAGGTGGATTTCCCATATATTCTCATGATTTAGATTTCTTCGGCATCCATTGTCGATTAAAACCCGCTTCGAAATGGATGAGATAAAATGACAGCTCCTTTCTCTTATTAGGTTGAAAAAGCGAATTCGCTACCAAATTCCGTAATATCAAAAGATTTGCGACACTTCAAAATCGTTTGTTTAAACCTAGGTTTCCAATGCTTGACATTTTCAGACCATTCGTCTGGCAGGCTCCCACAAAAACCGAATTGCTAACGAAAAACATGTTCATAAATAGCTCATAGAGATGGAATTTTGTTTTAAATTGGTAAGAGTTAACTTTTCATTTTTATTTTAGGTGTGTTCGATGACAAAATCACACTGCGTTCAATTAAATCTCATTTCTTTCTTTCCGGAAAATATTGGTAGATTTTTAGCCTTTGTTGGTAAAAATGGTAAAAAATAAAATACAGCTAAAAAGTTGGTAGTTGGTAGTTGGTAAAGTGGTAAAGCCCGTGCATTGGTTTGCGTAGTTACCCAACAAAAAACACGATTACCACAGAAACGAAAGTAAAAACGAGCTAGGCGATATGAATCGCTTACCCTTTCGCTTCAAGAAGGCATTATTTTAACATGGGAATGTCATTGACGGTAAGCCCTTACCCGCAGCATTACCTTCAAATGAAGGGAGAACGCATGGATAAACAGAATCCAGAGAAGCGAACAAAGAATGACTTACAGAGAAACTAATGTAGAGTGCCTAGATAAGTACATACTTATTTATATTAAATTGAAATCAGAAAATGTCTTCAAAGATTAAAATTAATTAAAACCTTTATAAATCAGTTTTTATACATACATATGTATGTATTTAGGTATTTAGATTTTATTTAAAAATCGGTATGTACATACATGCATATTTAATTAAGCTTAAAAATGTACTTCCTCACTCTTGTACTTCACTTTATTGACTGTATTCAATTTCGCTGCAAATTGAACAAAGCAAAACATGATTTTTATGCGAGACAAATTTCCTCAGAAAGTAACGGTAGACAAAGAATTTTTGGATATTCATTCTATTTTTCAGCTGACTACGATGCAGCATTCTACTTTGCATTCCCCGAAACGAAGCAAAGAAGCGAAATAAAAAAAAATATTGTAGGAGATTCTACTTTGCATTCCCTGAAATGAAGCAAAGAAGCGAAACAAATAAAATATTGTAGGACATTCTACTTTCCATTCCCCGAAATGAAGCAAAGAAGTGAATTAAAAAAAATATATTATAGGACATTCTACTTTGCTTTACCCGAAATGAAACAAAGAAGCGAAATAAATAAAATCTTGTAGGACATTCTACTTTGCATTGCCGGCAATGCTTAAAAGAAGCGAAAAAATTCGAGGCATTATAACGCTATGCCTTCTAGAACACGATACCACTAAAAGCGATTACCGATGTTTTGCTGGGTATTGTCCGATTTTGCCCATTTTTATTATTACAACGCTTTTATCAACTTGCAATGTTGTACGTCCAGACCACCATACTATAAATATAGCAAAGGTATTTATGGCAAACCTAGTCTAGATATCAACCTCGTCGTAGGTATCATATCAAAGACATACAATTAGAAAAACTCTAGAGATAGATGTCGCCTCGCCAGAAGAAGTTAAAAATATGCACTACATACGCTACAGCGGAAATGGACGACACGCCATTTCTTTAAATGGAATTAATGTACATATGTATAATGTATGTATGTACATATGTAGGCATATACTAAATGTGAGCAAGCAACATTTTGCTTGCATAGTCTTCTGTTCTTTTTTGAAATTTTAGTAAAAGTCATTATAAACAATTAATGACATTGAAAACGAAAAACGTGGAGCGCATGCAGTACAAAGCATTCGATTTCATTGACAATAGTCAAACTACATAACATTCTACAGCGAAAGTACAAATTTGAGATAAATTTTAAGCGATCGTTATTCATATGCCCACATACATACATATGTTACTTTTCATATCAATTCAAGTGTATTACATGCGCCCACGCTTTTCATTTTCAATGCCATTAATTGTTTATAATGACTTTTGCTAAAATTTCAAAATCAAAAAGTTTTAAAACAAATGTGTGGGACTGAGAAATATTATTTTCTACTTTTTAGTCCATTTATAAAAGCGTTGTATATTAAAAGTTTTTTTTTTATTTTATCTATTCTTAATTTTCTATCGCTATTTTGTTATATTTTTTTAATCAGAAATTTTCTAAGTTGAAAATAATCGGTAAGTTCCATGAATTCTTACTGCACGTCTATACCAGAAGAATCATTGTAAGAGATATAATCGATTGTGTAAACCGTTCATCGCGGAAGGTATACGATATAAAGTAACAGATATCGCATATGCGACATAAAGTAAGAGATATCTTATCGCATACGTAACTCTGTGCTTAGCAAATATTTCTTCATATTTGTTTTGATTCCGAGTAAGAAAGAGGTGGTGTAATTTGGAGAAACACACAGCCAACCAAAAAAATAAAATTGTCGCAAAATTTATACAAAATTTACGACATATTCGCACTAAAATGGTATGTCACGAAATGCCTACGTACACAAAACTGGCAGCGTGTGTGCGCCCATAGCAGGTGGGGTTAGGCATTCATTGCGAGCAAAGTTGAAGCTTAATGTTATGTTAATTTCAGAAAAAATTCTTGGAGAATGCCGAAAAAAGCTAACTTCTCAATGTGTAAGCATTCCGAATTCAAAGCGAGACAGTCTAGTACCGTTTTTGTGAATGTGTTGTGTACGTGAGTGCCGCTTTTGTGCATGTGTTGTGTGCATGTTTATTTATCAACGTATCCCTGTTCGCTTTTGTTCGAGCATGCCCCATGAAGGGACTAATTTTTCCCCTTTATACCCGAACGGGTATAAAAAGGTACTTTAAAAAAATAAAAACAAAAATCGCGCCGTCTGCGATTCGAACCGGGGTTCTCACTTTTGTTAAGCAAATACTCTCTCTATGTGCCGGCGGCACAAATGAAATTTCATTGGCTAAGTGCGTACATGTCATTAAATCGTTAATAGTGCCCATTAAAGATGAGTCGGGGACTAATTGGTCGCCAATTATACCTGTAAAGGATGAGTTGAGATTAATGGATCTCCAATAGTACCCGTATGAGACTAGTTGCGACTAATTAATGCCCAATCGTACCCGATTGAGAGTAATCTCGGAATTCTCTCTTTAGAGATTAGTCCCACAATTTTTTGCAGGGATGTGTTCCTTTTCTTTCGTAGGTATTTATTGATATACATATCTGTACTGTAAAGTTTTCGGACGGTACTAGCTCTTACTGCCAATATAGGAGTATTACATATATGGCATAAAAACACACTATTCGACTTTAAAATTACCTTGAAAAATAGAAAGCAAAATTGTAAATTAAAAATTTGATAGAAGATTTAGGATTTAAACATACCGCTAAATTTGAAATTTTCTGGAAAAGTCTCGAAAAATTCCCGAAAAAGCCCAAGAAAACTCTGTAAACTTGTTACGTCGCTGAATTTGGAGGTAGGGTGGTATGGTGGTCGGCATGCTTGCTAGCCCAGGCTGGCTCGTCGGTGGGCGCGGTCTTTATCACCCACCTTACCTACAGCCGACATAAGCAAAAAAAATAGTTCATGCCTGTGTTTGAAAGCTAAGTAGAGCAAAAAAATAGATAAGAAAAGGTAAAAGACGAAGAGGCAGTCCAGTCAGGTGGAGTCAGTTCCACCTCATCTACTTGCATTCACTCAAAGTTGCCATGGGCCTCGCTATGACCCCTGCTCTTTCGCAAGGCCCCCTAATCCTGACTTGGGTCCGTCAGTTTTTTCTATTCAAGTCACAGTCATTCCGTCCGTTCCGTCACCCATTTCCCCTGTAGCACTTGTGCAACACCCACACCAACATTTTTTTTTATACTCTAGCCACTCATCATTTTTGAATTAAAGCAATCAAGAAAATAGAAATATTTTCATTTTTACCCAATTCACAATATTTATTACAAATTATAGTATTATTAATGACTAAATGTTCATCTTCCTTCCACTCAATTTCGCTTAAATTCACTATTAATCCACTATCTGTTAGATACTATAACCTACAAAAAAATTATCTATCAAGATACTTTCCTATTACTCTTCTATA
>NW_023458555.1:97413472-97414595 GCF_013731165.1 Rhagoletis pomonella | reverse complement strand
ATCCATTGTACCCCACTCATGTCAGCACGTACTGGAAGTTCCTTTTTGGTGCTTATTTATCCTCTTATTTCAGCTACCCATCTTCCTTGATGCAAGCGCTTACATCGCGGGAGAGATTGGTGAGTGCTAGTATATAAGCTTATATGTTTGAAGTTTGGAGTTAAGCGAGAGTGGATAGTGGTTTTGCTTCATTTGGTTTTTTTATTGTTTTTTTTACCTTTCTTTTGGAGTTCACGTATGTTTTTTTGTTCACCCAATTGCATGGATCGCGGTGATACACATGTGTACATATGTACATACATACTCACGCAAGCATAAATACAAGAGACTAGAACTACTAGTCATTGGGAGTTATAGTAAAATTTATTAAGATATAAAACTGCTTACACAAAATTTTTATAGAAGTTCGAATTAAAAAGCTAGAATTTTGAATTATTTTGTACTTTTTTTTTTACAACTTTTATAAAAAATTAGTAGACACTAAATAAACAAAAAGATAGTCAAAAGTGCTAAAAAATGTTTTATTTTGAGCAGTACTACAATCGTTTTCTTATAATATGGTAAAATGTTAATAATTTCCCTTGTCCGGATTTTGAATTGCGCCTCCGTATTTGACCTCAGTTGAACTTTTATAAGTATGAGTTGTCAATTTAAACGAATGTCTTTTATTTTGTTTGTTTTGTAGTATTATAAATGTATTTTTATAGCCAATTTCACTTCTTTTCAAATCCGAATTTAATTTTGCCATATAAAAAATAAATTCAAATTTTGCCTGTCGCTATTCAAGGGGATGCAAGTGTATGTATATAAGTTATATAATTCCGACGCATAAATTAATAAGTTTGTTCTATTATTATAAGAAGTTCTTTTTGATGCACTCAAATTAAAAAAAAAATATTATACAATCATTTTAATTTACAAAGTAATTTATAATTGTATACATTTATTAATTTTTTAATTTTCAAGCAATTGAGCATTTCAATTCAATACCTTTCACGACGATAGTACTATCGATACTATCGATGTTTTCAACTATCGTTTGGAAAACTATCGAGTGGCGGTACTATCGATAGTATCCCAGCTCTAATAAATACAAATGATACAAATGCATATATGTACATAT
>NW_023458555.1:97408764-97413372 GCF_013731165.1 Rhagoletis pomonella | reverse complement strand
ACAATTCATATATGTACATATATGCATTTGTATCATTTGTATTTATGTTTGCGTGAGTATGTATGTACATAATTACACATGTGTATCACCGCGATCCATGCAATTGGGTGAACAAAAAAAAAACGTGAACTCCAAAAGAAAGGTAAAAAAACAATAAAAAAACCAAATGAAGCAAAACCACTATCCACTTCGCTGAACTCCAAACTTCAAACATATAAGCTTATATACTAGCACTCACCAATCTCTCCCGCGATGTAAGCGCTTGCATCCAGGAAGATGGGTTGCTGAAATAAGAGGATAAATAAGCACCAAAAGGGGAACTTCCAGTACGTGCTAACATGAGTGGGGTACGATGAACCAAACATCTGTATGACGGTATACTTAAGTGTTACAAATCAGCATTAAAATCAAAAGAAATTCATTAAAGAAACGCAAAAAAATTAAACTTATGTAAAACAACTCAAGCTAATATGTGTTGGGCCTATTGATACATCGGTATGTACATGCTGCGTATGCACATAAGTATATGCAGAAAAAGAAACGGTACATAACAATCCTAATTACATAAGGAATATTTGGAATTTACATATGTCCGCTTTTGGTCTCGAGACTGCACAGTGGAAGCTGAGAATATATGTACATACTACATACATATATACAGATAGCGTGGTGACAGACGTAAGTGAGAGTTCTAGCTCACTTCCCGCGTTGAGTCGTGCGCTTCGGCTGCATGAATGTATGCAGCGTTGCCATTTTAGCCGTTTTCCGGCTAGATTTAGCCGGTTTTGATAGCAACTAGCCGGAGAAAATTCGATCTAGCCGGCAGCCGATTTGTTAGCCGGTTTGTTAAAAAAAAGTTAGACGTTTTTAGCCGATTTTATTATTTGCCTAATTTTCAGGTCCAAAAAGTAAACAAGTTGTTCGAAAGCAATAATGCAGACCCAATGAAGATTTTTAATGAACTCAATGTTTTACTTTCGCATCTATGCTCCCTAGTGGTTATTAACGCGGACACATTTGATCCTATATGCTCCCCGTTGGAGCCATACCTTGCTCCATTTCCTCAGTTTTATCACAGTTTTGAAGAGTATTTAAAAACAAAAGTAAGCACAAACGCTTTTGACCACGAAGCCGAGAAAATAATTCGAGAAAATGGTCGCTATTTTATTATCACTTTAATAAAGGAATTACGCCAACGCCTCCCTACAAATATTGCCACACTGAAAAAAATTGACTTTTTTCGGTTGGAAATGCATTAAGAGTAGGGCTGTGCGATTAATTGATTATTCAAAATTTTAATTAATCATAAAGTAAATAACTCAATTATTCGATTAATTGGAAATTATGATTATTCAAATGTTCAGTTACTCGAATAATCAAGATTTTGATTAACCAAAAACAAAAATATTTGAGTAATTTGCTTTATGATTAATCAACATTATGAATAAAATGAGTAATGAACATTTCAAAGTACTCTTTACATACATACATATAAAGCAGTTGAAGTTCCTTGATACTTTGAAAAAAAACGTTTACGTTTTCAAAAATAAAAAGGAAATACATACATACATACATATTTTTTTCATATACAGAATATAAAAAAGAAAATAAGCATTTTCCAAAGCAAACTCTCTTTAACGAGCAAAATTAATTTTTTTGAGTAATCATATTTCAAGTAACTCGATTAATCATCGTTTTGAGTAATCAAAATCTTGATTACTCGAGTAAGTGATTAACCGAATAACTGATTAACCAACTTGCTCGAGTAATCGAATAATCGCACATCCCTAATTAAGAGTAATTAAACCAAAAGTATTTGTTCAACTACAGCAACAAAAACACAAATATAACGCCGACGAAATAACATCCATAGAGATGCAATGGCAACGGTTAACGTTACATACCTGGAGTAATTTAGACTCAACTGTAAAATTTTGGGCCGAAGTTTATCAATTTCGAAATGCCCTAGGAGAAAACCTTTTGCTGACCTTTGCAACCTGGTTTTTAGTTTTCTTGCTTTGCCTATAAGTAATGCAGAAATAGAGCGAATATTTAGTTCAATGAATATAATAAAAACTAAGCAAAGAAATCCAATGTGCGTTAAAACGTTAAACGCTATTTTATATATAAGATACGGTTTAAAACGTGAAGAAAAATGCTGCCATAATTTTACTGTAGATGACGATCTCTTAAAATTAATGAATTCAGGTGATATATACAATAGTGATTCATTTGATGATGAGGAATATACACTCGATATAAATTAATGGTGTTAACTAGTCTTTCGTTTCTTGCGATTTATTTTAATAAAGCATGTGGATTTTCACTAAAACATTTTAGCCGTTTTTTGCCAGAGTCTATGTGAAATTTCACTAAAACATTTTAGCCGTTTTTAGCCGCTAAAATGTCGGCCGGTCGGCCCAAAAAGTTCTGGCAACACTGAATGTATGTGTCCTCTTCTTATATACTTTATCTCTTCCACTCCCGTTCGTCTCCGAAAGTCTCCAATTCTTACTAACTCTCGCTCATTGGGGTTTGTTGAACTTTTACTGCCAACTGTCGGTTTTATGCTAATCAGCAAGTGCATAGGAGCACTGCTTATTACAAAAAGGGCGTATCTCAATACTGTCAGTTTTGATTTTGGTTGTCTGGCCCCACTGACGGCCCCAACGAGTAAATACCTAGTGGTGTAAATTACGGATGTTAAAGCGGCTATTCGGTTTTTCCAGAATTTTCTAGCCCGTTCTAACGGGTTGCACTCGACTTAACCGAAATTTTGATTTTATATAGAAATACCAAAACTTTGCGCGTCTATCTGCTCTGGTAGCGACTTTCTATTTGAATCTCTCTACTTTGAATCTTGGCGATCGTGTCCCCAGCGACGGCTAAATTTTCTTCTACCACTTCACTCATTCACCCATACATACATACACATAGAAGCCTTTCACAGTTTTCACCTACACACAAGTTGACTCCAACCAACATTCATATTGACCCTTTCGCACTTGTGAGATACAATGTTTATATACATGTTGCGGTTCATATTTGATATATATACCCCCGATATGAGGCAGTGATGTTGCCTTCAGCCCCTCATGCTGCTGTTACATGCTCGCACCCGCCGATGTTGCCCGCAATATGGAGCGTGTGTGTAAAAAGGTTATTTAACGCAGCATGTTTACTTTTCCTTTTGATTACGCCCAACATGTGGTCTCGACCCACATCCTAATGCCGGGCTCTCAATTTCTAATATGTAACTTTAAATGACATTGGTCTGTAATGGCTCGGTTACTATGCAGCTAAATTAATACTGGGCACCTACTACTATCTTCAACATCACAGGTACTCAAGTATATATGGATACACATACATATATGTGTCAAGTTGTTCTAATTAATATATCACAGGAGTGAGTCTAGGCCTATATAACAGATGTGGATCCTTAAACTATATCACAGTGTTTGGATACATCAGTATGCCAAGTGTGTGTATAAAAGCCATTAAATTAATAAATACATATATAAATAACTAGGTAAATAAAATAAAAAAATAAATAGAATAAGTCAAGTTATTCAACGAACACGATTCACAATTCACAATGTGCAGTACACGGATGACAATACATAAACATCCACTAATACTAACGACGGTAACATATATTTCGGGCTACATACTACATATATACTTTTACAATTAGTTGACCAGAAAAAAAATTATGCGGCAAAAATATCTTTCGCGTGGGTATTCTAATTTTCCTGCCGGTGGTATCCCCAAGCTCATACATTGAGTTCCCGATTGCTCTAAGCACAATGCATTTGGCCTGCTTTGGCGCAAGCTTAGCGTTATAATTCTCAATTTGGGAGCTCTGCTTAAAATTTCTTCGATACACCATCTGGCCGATTTTAAAGCTAACTTCTCGACTTCTCAGATTATATACTTTGGTGCTTCTTTCATGTGCTATTTTCAACTCTCTCCTAATCTTATCTCTAATGAGTTGCAATCGGTCGGGTTTAGTTTCAACCTCATAATCTGCATCCTTTATAGAGCTGAGCTTTCGGCATATATCATATGATGCAGCATGCATTATAAGCTTTGCTTTCTTTACAGACTCCACAATCTTTAACAAATTCTTGGACATCACTCACCATACCTGACCAGTAGTACCGCTGGCGTATACGCGACAGAGTCTTATGCATACCTCCATGCCCAGCGGAAGGTGAACTGTGAGCGGCCTCCACCAACCCTTTGCGCAACTCCGACGGAACCCACAGCTTCCAGCACCGGTCCTCTTGAAGCCCCCTGTCCGGTCAAAACCGGTTCTTTTGTAAACATAACCGTTCGAAACACATACATCCGGTAGTCGGTCCCTGTTCTCTGTTACTGTCTTCTTAAGTGCTCTATAATGAAGTCATAAGATAGCAATTTCAGGCTCCACCTTGCTAGCCTTCCAGAGAGGTCCTTTTGGTTCATCAGCCACTTTAGGCTGGCATGGTCTGTTATAATCGTGAAAGGCGAACCTTCGACGTACGGCCTGAATCGCTTCACGCTTAGAACCGCTGCATAGCATTCTAGTTCTGTTATGCTATAATTTTTCTGGGCTTTGTTGAG
>NW_023458555.1:97407229-97408664 GCF_013731165.1 Rhagoletis pomonella | reverse complement strand
ACTTTTTCAAGCCATCATGTTCAACAGAGGTAAAAGCGACACAGAAAAATTCTAGGTCTCTAACTGTTTTATCCCACTCGACTTGTAGAGTAATAACGCTTGTGACCGGAGTCTCACCACCATTTGCTGTCCTGATATTTTGATCCGTAATTGGGAATATTCGATTCTCCTTGCCTACTAATAATTTTTCAACATTTTTTCCTAAGCAGCTGGCCCCTGCGCTGGAGTCTAGTAACGCTAAAACTTCTTTATCCCCAATTTTAGTATGCGCACAAAATCGGTTATCACCTTTCCGAGTGACGACAGTAGAAATAATTTTGTTACGTATTCTTTTGTAAAGCCTTCTTTTTTCTCTCATTTTCTTAATTTTTATAAAGTTTCTGCTTTTCTTTTTCGCTGTAATAGCTTCACAAAATATTCTTTTTCTTGCCAAGTCATATTCCATTTTTCTTTGGTGTAAACTCTTTACCTCTGGTTTTGATCCTAAGTCTTCTTTCTCATTGGGATTTTCAACATCCTGCCTTTTTAATATTCTGATTTCTTTTTGTTGTCCGGGTACTTCATCTCCTGGCTGGAGCTCCCGGCCATCCCCGCCAGAGTAGAGTTTTCCTTATCTGGTTTATATACACAGAAGGACGCATCACCACCACAAGCAAAACATATCATATTATGAAAGGACGATTTACAACAATTCCCTTTCTTCGCTTCAGATGGATTCTTAACAAAAAAGTCAACTGGCTTTCCACATTTAAAACATAACATTAAGTGAAACGGTGACGCACAATACGAATTGATGGTGGGTTTTGGGTTACTCGTGGGACACGGACTCTGTTCGCTATGCTCGTCGGTGGGCGCGGTCTTTACCACCCACCTTACCTACAGCCGACATAAGCAAAAAAATAGTTCATGCCTGTGTTTGGAAGCTAAGTAGAGCAAAAAAATAGATAAGAAAAGGTAAAAGACGAAGAGGCAGTCCAGTCAGGCGGAGTCAGTCCCACTCAAAGTAGCCATGGGCCTCGCTATGACCCCTGCTCTTTCGCAAGGCCCCCTAATCCTGACTTGGGTCCGTCAGTCTTTTTCTATTCAAGTCACAGTCATTCCGTCCGTTTCGTCACCCATTTCCCCTGTAGCACTTGTGCAACACCCACACCAACCTTTTTTTATACTCTAGCCACCCATCATTTTTGAATTAAAACAATCAAGAAAATAGAAATATTTTCAGTTTTACCCAATTCACAATATTTATTACAAATTATAGTATTATTAATGACTAAATGTTCATCTTCCTTCCACTCAATTTCGCTTAATTACACTATTAATCCACTATCTGTTAGATACTACAAAAAAATTATCTATCAAGATACTTTCCTATTACTCTTCTATAATCATTTACTCATTTCTGTTAAGTTTCGGATATAGCGGAAATGCAAAATGT
>NW_023458555.1:97311817-97407129 GCF_013731165.1 Rhagoletis pomonella | reverse complement strand
GCGTTTTCGAACTGGCTGTCGAGATATGTCGATCTTCCACTCAGAAGTCGAAATGCAATAGAAAATTTTTTAAAATTAAAAAATTGAAATTTTTGGGTTCATCAGGACGAATAGGTAATTTTTAAGCTGACAAAGTTAGAAGAACGAAATTCGAATAAATCTGCACTAGCAACTTGAATATGTTTAAATTCTACAGGATTTCCTCATTAATTTTATACCCATACTTCTTCTCTAAGCACATTTCTCTAAATTTTTTAAATCATTTTTGAATTACTGTCGTCAGAGTGAAAAACTAAAAACGCAATTTTACTATATTTGGCCCATGGTTTCGCGAATATATTGATATTTGTGTTTAAAGTTTACTGTCGCGCGATGTTATATGTACATTGAGCTAGACATTTATAAAAAATATTAATGGTTAAATAAAAAAAGAAATATAGCCTATACTGGTTAAGCAAAGGAGTTTCTATTACTGCCATCAGTGCAAATTACAAAGCCCGAAAATCCCAGGATTACTTGCCAAGAATCCCGGTGTTTTCGAGACCTTAAAAAGTCCTTGATCCCGGGACTAACATGCCTAGTACGTACGCACATTTGGCTACACAAAATAGTTTCTTTATATTTCTTTTGCTGCGTTGGGTGTTCGCTAGGCAACTTCGCGTTTTCTCGATATCCTCATTCACCCCTATTCTACGATTTACAAGCATACATACATACTCATATGTATGCACATATGTACACAGTACTTGTGTAATAATTATATTTCGGACATCTCTTCAACCTTGCGCTGCGCTAGCTCATTTTTGGTTGGCTTTGTTCCAGTTTTATCGGCATTTGCGTATGAATTTCTTAATTTCTCATTTATTTGTGATACGTACATACATACATACATATGTACGTGTAGCAGCGGAAGCGGTGATTCCGAGATCGCAGTAATCTTAAATGCATCTACATTCTCCAATAAGAATTTCTGTGAAACGAAATATCACAACACTGGAAAAATTGTTATATTTTTTTCTGATTTTGGAAAAATTTCGTTTATGTGTAGAGGTACATATCATAACATACATAAGCACACTGAAGCGCACATGCTATAGTAATCTACATAGTTAGGTAAGAGATATGTACATACATGCATATGTAGTTCTTCTTCTTCTTATTTGGCACTCCAACCGTTTGTCGGTTTGGACCGAGACCAAGAAGCTTCTCCAATTGCTTCTCTCCTGCGCGAATTTGCGCCAGTTGGTTATCCCAGTTGGTTATCCCTTCTGCACTTGGTCCTTCCATTGCGTTCGTGGGCGCCCTCGCTTTCGTTTCACCTGACAGTTGTTGTTGTTGTAGCGGCTACTAAGCCCCGTTCGGGGCGGTTCATCCATCAACGTTGTCGTCAATTTCAGCTAGGGGGAGGCCCAGGAAGTGTGCTACTTCCACAGGGGCTGTCCATAGGGACAGGGGCGTCGGCGGAGTGGGGTTCTCAGGGAATGTGAAGAGGTGCCGGGAGTCGTGTGGCGAATCTCCACATGCCGGGCATTGGTTGGGCACATCCTCGTTGATTCTTCTCCAGTAGGAGTTGAGCCTGCTGCAATAGCCAGAGCGAAGCTGGGCTATTGTAGTGCGGGTCTCCCGAGGCGGACAAAGTTCTTTCCCGTCCACGTCCGGTGGTTGTGTGCCTAGAACGGCATTCACAGGGCGGGAGTCTACATAACTTGAGACTGATTCCTTGTGAATGCCGTTCAGGGCCTGTCGGTAGGTTCACGGGTCCAGAGGTTGTTTGATAAACCTCTGGGGGGCTACTCTGTAATGCGATGCGAAAGATAAATACGATGCGAAAGGAAATACGTCGTAAGCAATACACTGTCACGATTGCCTATCGCATCGCATTTCTCTTTCGCATCGCATTACAGAGTAGCCCCCTGGACTTCGTCCGTCCGTTCGTAAAGATGCCGTCTGACATGCCGTGGCGAGGGCTTTTCCGCGAGCAGCTGTCCACTGGGATGGCCACGTCTGTGGCCCACAGAAAGGAACTGCTTGCAGAGCATTATGTTATGCTCCTTTACTGGGAGCATCTGGGCCTAGTCATGTAGGTGGTGTTGGGGCGTCATCAGGAGGCATCCTGTCGCAGTTCGTAATGCCATGTTTTGGCAGGTCTGTAGCTTCATCAACTGCGTCCTGCTAGTCCCCGGCGACCATACGGGCGCTGCGTAGTTCAGAACCGGCCGGCCAATTACCTTGTATGTTGCCAACAACGTTTCTTTATCTTTGCCCCAAGTGCTGCCGGCCAGCGACTTGAGGATATAGTTGCGGCTCTGTACTTTGTTGACAATTGCGGTTGTATGCGCCGAGAAGGAGAGCAGACTGTCGAAGGTAACTCCGAGGATTTTCGGGTTATTCACCGTCGGCATTGTTACGCCATCGACGTGAACACCCAGTTGCAGTCTGACCTCCTTCGTCCAAGTGGTGAAAAGGGTTGCCGAGGATTTCACAGGGGATAGGGCAAGGCTCCTTGCAGTGAAGAAGCGAGAAAGTTCGGAGAGGTAACCGTTTACTTTCGAGCACAAGTCATCAATTCCATTCCCAGATGCCATTATCGAACAATCGTCAGCATAGGAGAACATATTAACACCCTCTGGTGGCTGAGGAAGCTTTGAGATGTAATAATTAAACAGTAGCGGGGACAGGACACCACCCTGTGGTACCCCCTGTTTAATTTTGCGTGGCTTGCTAGTTTTGTCTCTGAAAATTACTGACGAGTGTCGACCACTCAGGTAATTCGCCGACCACCGTTTGAGTCCCTGTGGGAGTGAGGAGGCCTCTATATCTTCTAGTAGCGTTGAATGACTGACAGTGTCGAACGCCTTGGACAGGTCCAACGCTACTGGAATAGTTCTCTCACAGGGGCGGTTTTGGTTTAGGTCACGAGTTATCTGAGTGTTTATGGCGCTAGGTTCTGTTGTTGTGCTATGCACTTTACGGAACCCATGTTGATGCTTCGCTGGGGTCAGGTGGTTCGTAAAGTACGGGAGCAGCAGGGCCTCGAGTGTCTTCGCTACCGAGGAAAGGAGAGTTATCGGACGATAAGACTCTCCTTTGTTGGCTGGTTTCCCCGGTTTGAGCAGTGGGACCACCCTCCCCATTTTCCAGATGTCTCGAATGACGAGAGTGGCCATAGACAGGTTGAGGACCTCCGTTTGGTACGCTACTCCCGCAGGACCCAATTTTTTCAGCATCAACATGCATATTCCGTCGGGTCCAATGGCTTTGGAGGCTTTCGCCTTCCCGATGGCTACCCTTACCTCACCCCTGGTGAAAACAAGAGGCGCACTTGGTTTTGGCATTTTGTGCAGCCTTCTGGTCACTCGACGTTTGGCCGTATCCACCGGAGGATGCAGAATGAGCTGCCGGCTAAAATAGTTCGCGCATCTCTTCGGGTCCGACGTAGTCACCGAAGTCTATCTCGACTCTGTCGTCGCGCTTCGTCGGGTTGGTCAACGACCTCACGGTTGACCAAAGCTTGCTCACACCAGAGGCGAAGTTGCAGGTCTTCAAATGATCTTCCCATTTCTTCTGCTTATGTACGTTCACAAGTTGCCGAATCTCCGAATTGAGATCCCTAATACGGGGATTTCCGAGATCGGCCTGACGAAGGTTGTCGCGCTCATCAGCTAGAGCAGCCGCTTCGGCAGGAAAATTCGGACGTGGATCCTTAATACTTCCTGCTGGGATGAAGCGAGCTGCAGCAGCGGTGACAACCCTGCGGAACTTACGTTCACCTGCACGAATGGGTAGCGCCCTCAGTAACATCCGTGAAGCCTTTCCAGTCAGCCTTGGAGAAGTTGACATAAGTCCGGTGATCCACGGAAGCAAAGTCAGCTGATTTATCAATCGAGATGACTATGGGCAGATGGTCTGATCCTAGAGTCAGCATAGGTCGCCATGATACGCAGTTTATCAGACCAGTGCTGACAATTGTTAGATCTAGCGAGCTGCAGCAGCTGCCCATATTCCTGGTGGGCCTTCCGATAAAGACAGTTATCACCTCGATCTTCCTCTGGAGTCCGTTACAGTTAAATTGTAGCACCTTTGTGTACCTTGGGAGACCGATTGTGATGTGTGATGTTAAAGAGTTGTGTTGCCTGCCGGCCCCCTGCTGTATGTGCTGAAAAAGGGGGTGCTGCCTTGTGGTGGTGGTTGGTGGCGTCGCGGGGGAGGTATGCGACGGGGCAGCATAGCAGGGCCCCACATAGTCACTCGTCTAATCTCGCATGTTGCGAAGTCCTGAGCACGCCCTAAAGTGGCACCAGCCGAGGCAAGAGATGCACTTGACTGATGTCACGTTACGGTATATTCTGGACTGACAAACAGAGCAGATTGTCGGAGGGACTAGGAGTTGCCGGCGGCGGTGTGTGAGTGCTATTGTGTATGTTTGTGTGTCTATTGTTGTGTTGTGTTGGAGTGTGGGTGTGTGATTGTGTGCTACCCAGGCGGGTGGTGGTTTTCCGTGGAGGCGGTCCGGTTCGCACAGCATGGGGCCACGAACGACGTAGTCCATTGCCGGTGCGTACGTAGGCCCGAGCAGTTACGGAGGTGACTTCACTTGTCACAGGCATTGCACCTGACCGAGGTGAAGTTTGTATGCAGTCGTCTCTGGAATACGCAGCAGGTGTAGATTCCTGGCCCTGAGTTTGACTCTATGCCAGCCCTGAGCAGAAGGGTGCGGAGAAGTTGTAGCCCTAGAATCGAGCAACGTTTGATGGATTTCGCCGACTTAAACGGGGTTAGATCGCCGAAACAACAGCCCTTGGTCGCGTAAAACCCGAGTCATTCCGGTACGTAGAACCGGCTGTCGTGGGAATGTTCACCCGACAGTCGTTATCCCTGCTTACAACATGTCCAAGCCAACGCAATCGCTTATTTTTATGCGCTTAACTATGTCCATGTCGTTAAAAAGCTCATACAGTTCGTCATTCCATCTTCTCCGATATCCGCCATCCACGAAAATAGGGCCGAAGGTTTTGCGTATAATAGTTCTCTCGAAAGCACCCAAAGCCTTCTCATCTTTGTTCGACATCGGCCAAGATTCTGCGACATATAAAAGGACGGGCATGATGAGATATTTGTAGAGCGTGAGTTTCGTTCGTCCAGAGAGGGCTCTGCTTTTCAATTGCCTACCGAGCCCAAAGTAGCACCTGTTGGCAAGAGTTATTCTTCGCTTGATCTCCAGGCTGACGTTGTTGGTGGTGTTTATGCTGGATCCTAGGTAGACAAAGGCCTTCACTACTTCAAAGTTATATCTGCCAACAGTGACGTGTGCCCCGTAACGCGTGGGCTCTTTATATGTTGTAAGGAGGTACTTTTCCTTTCCCTCGTTCACCGCTAGACCAACCTCTTTAGCTTCTTTTTCTAAACTGGAAAATGTTGCGGTTAAGTCCCTTTGTTTCAGACGTACGATATCGATATCATCTACATACGCCACCAGCATAGTTCTTTTGCTATATATGGTGCCGCTGTGATTCAGATTGGAAACTCTTATTACGCTTTCCAGCATCAGATTGAAAAATTCGCACGAGAGTAAATCGGCTGGTCTAAAACCTCGTTTGGTCTCAAATGGCGCGGAGAGGTCCTTCCCAGGACGGAGCTGAAGGTTGTGCTCAACCTGACTCTACATAGCCGTATTAGTTTTGCGGGCATCCCATGTTTGAACATGGCGTCGTACAGGCAGCTAATCTTCGTGCTATCAAAAGCAGGTTTAAAGTCAACAAAAAGATGGTGTGCGTCCATTTTCTTATCTAGTGTCTTCTCCAGGATTTGACGTGCTGTGAAAATCTGGTAAATGGTGGACTTATCAGGTCTGAAACCTCACTGATAAGGTCCAATCAGCTGGTTCGTGAACGGCTTCAGTCTTTTACACAGTATCGTCGACAGGACCTTGTATGCAATATTCAGAAGGCTTATTCCGAGATATTTGACGCAAACGGCGGGATCTCCCTTCTTGTGGACTGGGCAAAGTGCACTGAGATTCCATTCTTCGGGTATGTATTCATCAGACCAAATTCTGCTTAAATGCTGGTACATACGCCCCACCAACTCTTCGCCACCGACTTTGAACAGCTCAGCCGGAATACCGTCGGCTCCGGGGGCTTTGTTGTTCTTAAGCCGCTTTATTGCTGTTCTCACCTCGTCTTGGTCGAGTTTAGGGACGTGAGCTTCGTCCGTATACATTGACTCGGGTTCTCCTTCATCAAACGCGCCATCTGTTTGTCCATTTAAAAACAATGAAAAGTGTTCCCTCCATATCTCAAGGGTAATATGGACATCTGTTACCAGATTTCCATATTCATCTTTGCAGGAGTTAGCCCCGGTCTTAAAACCATTTGATTTCTGCCTTATTTTCTGATAGAATTTTTGAGCCGCGTTCCTGCCTGCCAGCATCTCAAGCTCTTCGCAGTTACGCCTTTCTGTCTCTCTTTTCTTTCTCTTGAAAAGGCGTCTCTGTTCCCTCCTTTTCTCCCGGTAGCGCTCAATTGTCGTGCGAGTCGCCATTGGCTGAAAGGTAGCTTTGTATACTGCGTATTTTTCTGCAGCAGCCACGCGGCACTCTTCGTCGTACCAGTTGTTTCTGCGCGGTTGGTAGTAACCAACAACCTCTTCCGCAGCGGTACGAGGGGATTGGGAGATAGAGTCCCACTGCTCATTTATGTCCAGGCGATGAGGTGTTGCTTGATTAAGCAGGATTAAGAGTCGGTTACTAAATTTTTCGGCTGTCCGTTGTGACTGGAGGTTTGCTATGTCGAACTTTCGCCGCGTTGCCTGCTGCACGTTTGTTATTGCACAGAGCCGCATACGGACCTTAGCTGCAACAAGGTAGTGATCCGACTCGATGGTGACACCTCGAATAGAGCGCACGTCAAGAACGCTCGAAGCGTATCTTCCATCTATCACAACATGATCAATTTGGTTCTTTGTTCTTTGATCAGGGGACACCCAAGTTGCTTGACTACCATGTTCCGTGCAGCGGCGAAGTCGATCAGCCTCTCTCCGTTGTCGGAGGTGTTGTCATGAAGGCTGAATTTTACGACTGTTGGGCCAAATATTCCATCTTTGCCCACCCTGGCGTTAAAGTCGCCCAGAACGATTTTAATATCGTGGCGTCGTCCACGTCGTCCTTTTCTTCTGTCGGGGCGTGCACACAAATTAGGCTGATGTTGCTAAATTTCGCCTTTATGCGGATTGTGGCGATTCGCTCACTGATGGGCGTGAACCGGGAGACAAGGTGTCGGAGTCTCCGCCCAACCACAAATCCGACACCAAATTTGTGCGCTCATGGCAGCTGTAGTAGATGTCGCATGCTACAAATTTTTTGCAGCCATGCCCCGTCCATCGCATTTCCTGAACTGCGGTGATGTCAGCCTGGTATTTTGTTATGACATCCAGCAGTTGGATAGAGGCCCTTTCCCTATAGAGGGTCCGGACATTCCAGCTGCATATCCGTAATTCATAGCCCTTGTTCCGTTAGCGGGGTCGTCAACGTGTGGGGATGCAGTTAACCGAGGCTTTTATGGTATTTACATTGGCTATATTTTTTTACGTGGCGGGTCGCAAACCTAGCGCAGAACCATTGCTGGGGTGGATGGTATTCAACCGGATACACATTTGTATAGCGGGCCGCTTGCTCCAAGACGGTGAGCAGACGCTGCAGACTTCAGTGAACCCTTAAACCCTCCGAAGCTCCCTCTCTTTCTACCGTGACCCAAGGCTCCACTCGGGTTGCTTACCGCATCTTGCACATGGGTTGCGCGAACGAGGACGCAAGAGTCGGGATTGAGTATAGCCATGCAACTGTAACTGCATACCCAGCACAACGAGTATACCCCATTGCACTCCGCATATGTACTTCACACAATCCAAAAAATGAATAAATTAACAAATAAACAATTTTTGGAACTTGGAATCAACTGTATACGTACATATCTACATTGCTATACCTCTACGTTGGTTTAGGGTGCGCTATCAAATCTTGCTTGTATTTTTTCCAAGTTAGCACCACAATCCGTCTATTGATTACAGGTTACGATCAACTGTACATTTATATAAATAGAGCGTGTGTGAATCGGTAACAAAGTTCGCGGCGAGTAAATTTTTGACAACTATGAGGTAAATAAAATATCAGTAGCTCATGAGGCTATTGAAATTTTTGACAAATGCATAGAAAATTTTGCCAATTGCAAAGATTGTTGATGTGTGTAATTTTTCGTTAAATAACAGCTTAAATTGATGAATTGCAATCAGCGATGGTAGATGTTTTCTAAAAATGTTAATTTCACTTCAATTTGTAATATTTTTTCCGCATAAATCTGCGGTTATCAAAAATTTACTGCTGTCAAAAAATATTTAATTTCACACAGCAGTTTGGCAAAACTTTCTCACCATAGTAAAACTATTATTCAACAGCCTTCCCCGTAGAACTTTGTTACCGATTCACACACGCCCGTATACAAATATCTCGATTACTTATTATAAATTGGGAGCGAAGATAATCTGCTTATCTCCGCAAACCCACATATTTTAAACAAAACGTCTAACCGTCGCTTATATTCCGCCGTGAACAAATAATACACTTTCATATCGCGCTGCGTGCGCCAGAAAGGAACCTAGCCTCCCACTTTTCCAAAATCTCAAAATTTGTATATCAATTCTCAAGTATTTTGTCACGGTACTTTTTTTTGAAATCAAAACATGCCTGCAAATTCAATGGCAGAATGTCTTTTTAATTCAAACAATCTCGTAAATTTTTTTTACACATTTCGAAAAAGAGAATCTTGGGGATCACACTGCCACACTGCTGGAGGCGAAGCTTCAGGATCTCAAAGCACGTTGGGAAAGCTAACAAATCTCGTACAAAAACGTCTGCCTTAAAGTTTAAATAGTCGGCACGGTTGATCCGGATTAACTCGGACTTAATTCGGATCAACTGCAGTTAATTTCCGAGTTTATCCACATTAACGCTGCCGTCTTTTCTAGCTTTTGCCGACGAAAACAGGTTTCAGCCGATTTCACAGAAGAAACTTCAATTAAGTTCCAATTTTGTACGGACGTCTTCTACATATGCAAGTTCCAAATTCTTCGACCACCTTAAGCTTTTCCAAGCTAGCCCTTTCGACAGAAATGTCAACACACGATATTCTAACTCTTTTAACGATAATTCCATGCCTTGTATAAAAGTAACTCCGTACTACTAAAATTTTCTATGGGAGCTATGAGGAGTGGCCATCCTTCCGTGATATGTTCACGGCCGTATATCTAAATCACCCGATGCTTACCCCTGCTCAAACGTTAATTCATTTACAGAACAAAACATAAGGAAAGGTAGGTGAAATAGTGATACACTATAAGCTCTGTGATGAAAACCTTTTATTGGCCTGGGAAGCATTAAGAGCCCGTTTTGAGAACAAACCGATTTTAACAGATAAACAGCTGAAAGCCCTTTTCAACATTTCCCCTGTCACCTCAAAAAATAGTGAAGGCATTCAAAAAGTTCAAAACACGATTAATGATTGTCTTCATGCTTGAAATCTCAAGATTTTTCCAATTGGGACCCAATGTTAATTTACCTGTGTTGACCAAGCTTCCCGAAAAAACTCTCTCACTTTGGGAACAATCTCTGAAGTCTAGAAAAGACTTTCCTGACTTGACGCCAATGGACTCGTTTCTAACTAGTCGGTATGAAGTAGTTGAACGTTTACAAAACTACAAAACCACTAAACCCCGCAACTCTTTTCCTAAAAAAACATCCCAAATAATCCAATCTTATCATTCCCAAGAAGAATTCACGTTCAACTGTAAACTTTGCAAGAATAATCACTCGCGGAATCTCTGGCCCCAATTCCCGAAACTAGCCGTTCCCGAACGCACCAAGTTCGTAGAAAAAAGCGTAGCAAAATACTGCTCATACAGCAAATCCACTAAAGTTCGGGTGGCATTTAATGCTTTCAAACCAACGGCATTTCGAATTTCTCTAAGCGATTTATCGATCGGAGCGACGTTGCAAACTGATCTCATGTTCGTCATTTTAAATTGGCGTTTATACAAATATGTATTCAACGGGGATATACGGAAAATGTATCGCCAAATTCTTCTACACGAAGATGATCAACAATACCAACGGATTCTCTTCCGTAGAAAAAAGTACCCTAAACTGACATAAAAAATGGGCTGTCATATAAATTAAATTGTGTTTCTCCAATTACCAACACGATTGAATATATCTTTGCGGAGATCGTAACCAACTCGAATAAGATTCTTATAGGCTGTATCTATCGGCCAAATAAAACATCTTTCATTGAGTTTATGGAAGCCCTAACTGTATCGCATAGCAATATAGTCATATCTGGAGAATTTAATTGTGACTTACTTCGCAATAATACTTTTACACTGAATATGCAAAACCTTGGCCTTTTCGCCGTAAACACACTGAACCCTACACATTTTACCCAAACAAACAATGCGCTCCTCGATATATTCCTTGTTAATTATTTGTCTAACGTTCTTCTCTATGATAATTATAGATAATTAGCTGCGCCTAGTTTATCAAAACACGACTTAATTTTAATTATTTACGATTTCGACTTAAGAAATCTTAGGCGAAACACGTATTTATATCGTGACTTTAATCGGATCGATTATGATCAACTTAAGAGGTCGGTCGACGCCATTGATTGGGGTTTAGTACGCGATTTGACATCAACTGATGATCAAGTAAACTTTTTGCAATACCAAATTAACACACTCTTTAGGTTTTTTTCGGGCTGGCGAAAAAATTGTTCCTCCACTGAACCCTCCCCGAGGGTGCCGGCTGGAAATGGATAGTCCAGTATGTTCTGTGCGTTGTCAGAACGGTATCCAGCTAAGATCAGGGGGAATCGCGGGAAGGCTCGCTGCTCTTCAATAGCACCGCCCATCGCAATGCCCTTTGATCATGGTACGGAGGTTTCCGTCAATCCAAGGTGTTAAGCGGACCATGCCTATTGGACGACGTTTGCAGTCGGGGGTAACGGACTGTATTTCTACGGTGCCTCACTGACACCGGGCCGCCTCAGTGAGTAACGGTGACCTTACCATGGCGGGCAGACTTTTTCCCCTCTTCACTCGCTAGGTCGCTTGCTAGGCCACCTCGGCTTCGGTACAGCCCCACGCTGTTTCTCTTGGGTTCCTATCGGGTTTCCTTTTTGAACAGTGACTGGGCGGGCGACCGTGAGAACCAGAAAATATGCAAAACCTAAAAACAGCCTCGGACAATAAAAAGTCTGATAAACACCCACAACTAAGGGACTAACAAGAACTCCACGGACAGTACATCGGACAACAAAATACAGGACTCACTTACCCTAGACACGACCAACAAGGACTGTACGGACAGACCTCGACTGGGTAGTCCGAGCCTCTCCACGAAGGAGGAGCTCCTCCTATTCAGTCAGGAGACTTTGACGTCAGATGGTGGAGCAAGTACTGTGGGCCACAGTACTCCGTCATCTAATCAAGAGCTTTCTACGGCTGCCAAGGGGCAGCAAAATATCAAACCCTCGACGTCGAAGGCAATTCGAAAAAACCAAATCCGGCGGGCTCTATCTATCCTCGGTAGGATAGAGGGGAATGAGACCAAAGGGATCGTGCAACCGAAGGACGCCGAAGACAAAAACCGTTTTCAGGCGGTGGTGGATGAGTACCGGCTGTACCAGGCCACCGAACACAAGAATGCGGAAAGCGGAATAGGTCCTAAGATGAGGTAGAAGTTGCCTCAAAAAAGGGGAGGTTTTCTGCTGACCAGGCAAGTGCGGCTGCTTCAGCAGGGCACAGCCGGATGGCCATCTCCCCAGTTTCGACTCTGCGGAGGTAGTGCGCGGTTGCAGGGTAGTCAAATGTGAGGACCAACTCTCAAAGGTTTGCCTGGAGAAGAGCTTGGCGAGCATCAGTGATGCTTGGGAGGGTTTGAGGCTCAAGCTCATCCCTGCCAGTTACATCCCCAGGAGGCCCAGACTTGCATTTAGCTCCCACGTGTAGAGATGGATAGCGCGGCGCTGCTAAAATATATGCGTACACACAACCGAGAAATCCCGATGGACGACTTGGTGATCCTTAAGGCTGAAGAGGCACAAACAACCAGCATGTCCTTCTTACTCCCCATTGGTGAGGAAAGTATCGAGGCTTTGGAAAAGGTCGACTGTCTCCTTCACTCTGGTATCCGGCGAGCCAAAGTAAAAATTTTCCGGGCGAACAATGCGGAAGAAGAAGAGCCTGACGTGGTCGACGACGCAAATAAGCTGCTGGAAGGCATGCTGCTCGCTGATCCAACTGCTGACCCAAATTTATAATGGGTCTAAAGGTTGTCCAGATTAACCTGCAGCACTCGAGGCTGGCCACGGACAACCTTTCCGTCTTCCTGGTGAAGGAAGATGTCGACATCGCGCTCATTCAGGAGCCCTGGGTATGGAACACTGAGGTTAAGGGTGTGCACCTGAATGGATACGAGGTATTCTACAAAAAATCGGACGGTAAGCCTAGATCTTGTGTTGTGGTTAAATCTCAATACCATACTTTTCTCATCCCTTCCCACAGCACATCGGATCTAACAGCCACGAAATTAGAAGCGGCTGGTGGTACCAGCATGGTCATCGCTTCGTGCTACATGCCACACAACGAGGACGCACCACCGGATGTGGTTCGTAGACTAGTGGAAAACTTTCAGTCGGAAAATCTACTTATCGGATGCGATTGCAACTCCAGGCATTCGATCTGCGGCAGCTCGGAAATAAATCCTCGCGGTGAGTTTCTTGTCGATTACATTCTTAGCACTAACCTAATAATTTGTAATCGAAATAGCACTCCTACGTTCACGTTTCCTAGCACTGATACTTTTAGGGGATGGGAAGAAGTGCTTGATATAACACTAACTAACGATTGTAGTAGTAGAGGTAGCATTGAAGCAGACAACTGGATGGTATTTGATCGGAAATCTTTTTCGGTTCATAGGTACATACTGTACAACTTATCGGTTAGCCAGAAAGTTTCCCTTCCTTTTCGTAACCCAAAGAGAACAAATTGGCGGCGGTTCGCCACTGTGGTCAGTAACAAACTTGGGAAACATTACAATAATAATTTAACGACCTTGGAAGATATAGAAACCCACTGCAACAAATTCGTTAAGGCTATGGGACCGGCCTTTAAAGTCTCCTGTCTCGTAAGCTTCGGGCGGAACTAATATCCTCCATGGTGGGGAGAGGAGATCTCGGAACTTAGGAAAGAGTCTAGCAAAGCTTTCAACTTAAGCTATTCCACGGGCAACTGGCAGACCTATAGAGATAGCCTGAGAATTTACAAAAAAGCAATTTGCAAAGCAAAAGAGGAATCCTGGAGGGATTTCTGCTCTTCTATTGAATCAACGAAAGAATCCGCAAGAATGGGGAGGATCCTATCCAAGGAACACAGCAATCCTTCGTTCCTAAAAGGGAAGATGGAGGATGGACCAATAGTTCTAGGGGGTCATTAGAACTCCTTCTTCGTACCCTTTTTCTAGGCTGTGACCTAAATCAGGCCTCAGGTGTATATAGCAACGTAGCGGCACCATCCATTAATGTCGTTAACGAAATAATCATGCGGGAGAAGATTGCATGGGCAATTAACAGCTTCTCTCCGTACCAATCTCCGGGTCCGGACGGGATTTTTCCAGCAATGCTACAGGAGGCCCAGTCGAGGGCTATTTCATGGCTGGAGAGCATTTTCAAAGCATGCATAATGCTCAACCATGTTCCGTCTGCTTGGCAAAGTGTTAATGTAGTTTTCATTCCCAGGGTAGGCAAGAGAGGACACATGGTGCCTGAAGACTTCAGACCCATCAATTTCTCGTCTTTTGTACTGAAAACTTTCGAGCGGCTACTGGACATGCACCATCGTTCGAAACTAGGCAATGGAGAATTGTCTACTGCACAGCATGCTTACCTAAAAGGGCGCTCCACAGAATCTGCGCTCCATGAGGTCATACACAAGGTAGAGTCATCGCTGGAAAATAAACAGGGAAGGGGTCAAAGTTGTTGCGTATGGTATCCGGATTGTGCATAAATGTGATAAGCGAAATGCTTTAAAGAGCAATGGGGGAATTAGGTTCTTGGGCAAATGGCTGCGGGCTCAACGTTAATCCCTCGAAGACCGAATTACTATTATTCACTACAAGAAAAAAGATTCCTAATTTTAACCTACCTTCCTTGAACGGGCTTACTCTCTCTCTTTCCCCTTACGCTAAGTATTTGGGAGTCATTCTCACACCGAAATTAAACTGGAAAATGAATACAGAGCAGCGAGTAAAAAAGGCCTATGGTGCTCTGTATTCCTGCAAGAAAATTCTGGGTAAGAGGTGGGGCCTACGACCTGATCTTATGCTATGGATGTACAAGGCCGTGATTCGCCCAATTATTGCATACGGTTCGCTGGTTTGGTGGAAAGGCGTAGAGATGAACTACATACGCACAATGTTAGGCAGGGCACAAAGGTCAGCCTGCCTTATGCGACTGGGGCGATCAGATCATGTCCGATGGAATGTATGTCATCTCTAATCTGCCACCGATTGATCTCTTTATCAAGGAAAGTGCTTCACAGAGTGCGCTCAGGTTGAGGGAACTTGGATTGTGGAAAGAACATACGTACGGGTATGGACGTATCCTGTATTCTTTCAAGGACCAAAGCATTCGCGAAAAAACTGACTACATTTGTCCTTCGCTTCTCTTCAAGAAAAACTTCGGCACGATTTTTCCATCAAGAAAGGAGTGGAAGGATCCTATTTTTACTTCGAAGTATCCATTTTTACGGACGGTTCAAAAATGGCTTGTGGGGCAGGGGCGGGAATTTTTTCAACCGACCTCTAAATTGAAGAGTCTATGCGATTACCTAATTCGGCCAGTGTTTTTTAGGCAGACGTCTTTGCCATAAATGAGGAGTGCAAAATAATTTTAGCCTCGAAGCTAGCGAGAACCAGCATTGGTATTTTCTCAGATAGTCAGACAAGGATCAAGGCACTTGGCTCTGTAAGCATCACCTCCAGTATAATAAAACAGTGCAGGGAGAACGTTATGGTTTTAGCTGACAGGCACGTCGTTGCACTGATCTGGGTGCCGGGGCACAGCAGAATTCATGGCAACGAGATGGCTGACAAGCTGGCCAGGAATGGGTCGGCTCTGGATATCTCAGAGGCAAAGGAGGTGCCGGGGCACAGCAGAATTCATGGCAACGAGATGGCTGACAAGCTGGCCAGGAATGGGTTGGCTCTGGATATCTCAGAGGCAAAGGAGGTTCTTGTGCCTCTGAGCTATATCAAGAGACGCATCTCTCAGCACTGGAAAAATGTAGCTAACAGTGGGTGGAAAAACCTACACTCGTGTAGGGTCTGCAGGAGTCTGTGGCCCACCTACTGTGCAAAACGCACTGCTTTTCTTATCGAACTAAACAGGTGGGATCTATCTCGACTGACTGCCGTTTACATAGGCCACTGGGCCGTGGAAATCCATGCTGCAAGACTAGGACCGGAACACAACATATCTTGTCGTAGTTGTAATTCACCTGATGTAGAAGAAACGGTGGAGCATCTGCTCTGCGATTGCCCAGCACTATGTAGGACCAGAATCAGGCTTCTAGGCAAACCCTTCCTCTGCGGTTTAACAGACATAAGTGATATTAACCCACTGCAACTTCTTAAGTTCTTAAACTCCACAGGCTGGGTTTGAGATATATAACCGACTTGTGCTGCTTTCTTTTCAGATTTAAATTGCGAGTAGTGGTTTTAAAATGGCACGCATAAGTGGTAATTGGAGTTGTTAAACTCGCCACTTCAACCAACACACTTTTTAACAGATACACATCTCACTTGTTCAAAGGTCGCAAACGCATACGAACCGTCCTTGGTTTAATCAAGACATTAAAAGACTTATAAATCAGCGTAACTCAGCATATAACAAATGGAAGCTCTTTAAAACAGATGCCTTCCTCACCGACTACCAAATACTGAAGAAGGAGGCCATGAGGGCCATACGAATACAAAAGAGGAAATATTATGAACACCGATTCAGTGTAGCAGTCGGTTCCAACCAAACATGGTAACAGATTCGAGAGATAGGTATTGGCAAAAAAATAAATACAGCAAACTTTGATGTTGATTTTAATGTGCTTAATCAAAAATTTACTGAGCCAAGCAAAGGAAATATCAGCTACGATGACTATAGTTTCTACCCTCATAACAAATTAAAAAAATTCAATTTTGCCTGTGTTGATGATTGCGACGTAGTTCAGTCAATACTTGCCATTAAATCTAATGCTGTAGGGCTGGATGGTATTCACCCCAAGTTCCTTAAATGCATTCTACCAAAAATTGTGCCGCATCTAACCTGCACACTGAACGTTATCCTAACCAAATCGGAGTTTCCTAGCTGCTGGAAGAAGGTCAAAATAATTCCGATCCGCAAGCCAAATGGCGAGTATAGACCGATAGCCATCCTATCGTTTCTATCCAAGGTGGTGGAGCACCTGATGTATAAGCAAATATATTATTTAAAAAAAAAAAAACATTCATTAGTAAATGAATACCAGTCTGGATTCAGGGAAAATCGAGGTTGTATCCCTGCACTGCTGAATGTCACCGACGATATTAGGCAAAAACTGGATGAGAACTAAATGGCCTTTCTCACCCTTCTGAATCACTCTAAAGCATTGGATACCGTCGACCAACGCTTATTGTTCTTAAAACTTGCAAATATTTTCAACTTCTCGACCTCAGCGTCAAACTTAATATACTCGTATATGTCAGATAGGTCGCAAGCAGTATGCGCGGGTAATTCTTTATCTTGTTTGGCTCCTGTAGTGCAAGGTGTGCAACAAGGTTCCGTTCTTGGTCGTTTCTTATTTATTTTATACGTAAACGACCTAACTAAACTACTTGAGCATTGTAGGATTCATGTATATGCTGATGACGTGCAGCTGTACCTCAGCTGCCCACCTGACGCAATTAATACTTGCATCAGAAATCTTAATTATGATTTAGACTATGTCAACGGTTGGGCTTCTAAGATTGGCCTGGTCATAAACCCTAGTAAATCACAATGCATTGTTATACATAACAAAAACTTTCGGCTCGAGAGCTTTGACAATGTTACGCTGAATAACTCTACAATACGGTACGTTGACTCCGCCAAAATCCTTGGTATAATTTTCAACAGAACTCTAACCTGGAACAACCACATCTACGGAGCGATCGGGAAAGTTTATAGTATGCTGCGATTAAAATCCGCCTACTTGTTAAAAGTTACCTGATACCGACACTTTTATATGGTTCAGAGGTGTTTGCTAAGTGTGATAGTGTATGCAATAACAAGCTTAATTTACTGTACAACAATATTTCCCGGTATATATACGGCATTAGAAAGCGTGATCATATTTCGAATTTTGCCACAAAGATTTTTTCAATCTCGTTTAATGACCTATTAAAGTTAAGGTGTCTCGTAATGCTGCATAAAATTTTAGTCACGAATGAACCGCAGTATCTAAAGTGCCGATTACATTATACCCGGTCAACTAGATTTTTACAGCTGTTACACTCGAAATACAACACCTCAATATCCGAGCTGCAATTCTTTGTCCACGCTATTCGTCTTTGGAATGGCATCCCATCCGCATTGAGACTTATCAAAAGACCCGTGCATTTTAAAAGCGAGCTCTACAATTTATATGCCTAATGAAATATAGATATATATAACTAATCGTTCCTTCTGCTGTTTCTCCTTATTACTCTATTCTCTCTATCTCTAGTTTTCCTTTAAAAAATAAGTTTTTTCCTAAGATAAAAGTAGATATAAGATGCAAATATTTTCACTAGATTTAAATTGCGTTTTATGTAATTCTAAATGTCACAGCGCTGAAATATAGCCAACGGCAGTTGCGTTGAAGATTGAAAAAAAAACTGAAAAAAAATATGACACTCTCTGGCTTAGCACTTACGACTGTGACTTTTGTAGTTAGTTGCGCTCCATATCTTGTCATTCGGACTCGCAAATGATTCAATGGATTCTCATCCTTTAGTTAACAGAATCCTACAAAAAGAAACCTATGTCGATGACATTTTATCGGGCGGTAAAAATATTCCCTCTTGTTTGAAAGCGCAATCTCAACTCCTCCAATGTCTTCCCGCAGCTGGTTCTCCACTCAAGGAAATCACAGCCAATCATTCCGAGCTATTGACTCAAATTTTCTAAGATTTCATTGCTCAAGTTCTACTAAAACTATGGGTATCCGATGGAATGCGTTAAACGATTCCTTTTCGTAAAACATAGAGCCAATGAAGTCAGCTTCGAGTGCTACGAAGAGACAAGTTTTATCCTCAATCTCGAAATTTGACCCCGAAGGGTGGCTGGCGCATAGAAAAGGAACAAAGTCAAAGCGGTAGAAGTTATAGCTGCTATTTCGGAGATCACCACATCTCCTCATCAGACTTCTTTTTTCTAGATTTCAGCAGGGATCGAACCCGCGTCATCGATGTACAAAGTCAGAAGTGTTAACCACTGAGCTATGCACACCCCGTAAACTCGTGTTGCTAAGTCATTTTCCTTATTCAATCTATTGTACAAGGATTATTTATAAGAAAAAACTGAAAAAGCAACAAAGTCTAAGCGGTAGAAGTTATAGCAGCTATTTCGGAGATCACCATATCTCCTCATCAGACATCTTTTTTCCAGACTCCAGGAGGGATCGAACCCGCGTCATCGATGTACAAAGTAAGAAGCGTTAACCACGGAGCTATGCACACCCCGTAAATTCGTGTTGCTAATTCATTTTCCTTATTCAACCTACTGATATCAAGTTTAGCTGATTTGCCGCTATGTGAAGCAAAGCAAAGCAAAATCTTGGGCAACTGTCAACTTTTGCCCGCTTTGGCAATCAGCTGTCTACATTTGTCTATTCTTTATTCTTTTATCGCTATTATTAATCCATATTATTATATTGCTATCTATTTTACAGATAAAAAATATGGAGGAAAAGGAGAACGCAAAAGCTGTCAAAGCGTTTATTGTAGCATACCTTCTGCGTTTCGCGCTATGTTGTCAAAATTTGAACTGTCAAGCAAAGCGAGGAAAGTTGTATGTGAATGGCCCTTTAAAGCAAGTGAAGCAAAGCTCCCATTTGGCCACCCCTCATACGTTTTAGTATATTCCAAATGACTTTTGACAGTTCTCAAAGCGAAGCAAGCAAAGCAAGCCTGTATTGCTCCAGTGCCTTAAGTTTTGTTTACTTGAATATTAGACATCTCCAAATATTAAGTATTTGAGTATTTAATGCCCAGACTGGTAACTATACATATAATAAAATTGTAACAGGTCGATGTTTTTACATTATAGATATTAAAGAAAAATTAATGCACAGAAGACATATCAACCATTTTTAAAATTTTTGTCTGTCTGTCTATCTGTATGTTTGCACGCGCATCACTCGAAAACTAAAGCATGGAATTGACCGATGTATTGCTAGAGGTCTAACTTAAAATATAGAACGTAAAAATTACAGAGTTGCCACCTGTTTGAAAATTGCAGGTTAAGTAAATTGATAAGAAAAAGCGAATATTGCAATATGGGCGTCAAAAGAAAGAGGTTTATGAAGAATTACAGCCGAAAATATTCTTTAAGGGTTGCCACCTATTTGAAAATTTTAATTTAATTTAATTTATAAGATAATCAGAATTTTACAATATGGGTATCAAACTGAAGAGGTTTAGAAAATTTTACTGTCGAAAATATTTTAGAGGGGGTGCGCAACGCTGCAACGACTGCGTACTTGATAGCTCAATGGTTTGCAGTTTGTTGCGCCGATGTTGTTTTAGAGATATGGTGAAAATAAATAAAGACGGGAATTAGTCTTCCGTATAAAATGTAATTCATTTATTACAAAGTATAAAAGCTATGTATGAACAAATATTGGATTGGAAAATTGACTTTTACCTTAATCGCTTATGACGTCGGGTGATGGCTGATAGTCGTCCTCTGTTGATCTCCGGAAAAGAAGTGAGCGATCTCCTTTTTACGCAATTAAGTTCAACCTCCAAGCAGTAAAACTGTTTGGAGGGGTAACTTAACGAAAGTTAATTTGGCGGGAAGTATTACTAACGGCCAATATTGTGGGTTATTAATACATGCAAATGTATACATGCATATGTGGATAAATGAACATTAGTGTGGTACACCCGTTGCATTATTTTGAGTTTAGGGTGGAGGCCTAAACATACCGGCCCCCTTGCTACAAGCAACATCTATTACGACTCAGCCATCACAATGGCTGTGACTTGAATAGAAAAAGACTGACGGACCCAAGTCAGGATTAGGGGGTCTTGCGAAAGAGAAGGGGTCATAGCGAGGCCCATGGCTACTTTGAGTGAATGCAAGTAGATGGGGTGGGACTGACTCCACCTGACTGGACTGCCTCTTCGTCTTTTACCTTTTCTTATCTATTTATTTGCTCTACTTAGCTTCCAAACATAGGCATGAACTATTTTTTTGCTTATGTCGGCTGTAGATAAGGTGGGTGGTAAAGACCGCGCCCACCGACGAGCCAGGCTGGGCTAGCAAGCATGCCGACCACCAAACCACCCTACCTCCAAATTCAGCGACGTAACAATGGCACCCAACGTTATAGACCAGATACCTTTTTATCTTCCGATGATCTCTCTATAACCTATCAATCTTCCAGCTATATCTGTCGTATCCTTATTATCCTTTCCTTTTCGCCTCCCGGACTGAGTAGGGTTTTTACAGCATCATAGTTTATATTCGTTGACAACAATTTGTGCAGTAAGGACTAGCATTTATATAGTGGGGTATCTGTTTTGCTTGTAGAGCTTGTAGAGAGCCTGTAGGTTGCAACATTGGTTTAAGTGGTATCTGCAAGCAATACAGGTACATTTGGGGAAAATATTAGTCGTGTGTACAATAGAGTAGGCTACCACACTTGTGGTTCAATACCGCAGATGTGTCAGGTAAATACTACATATGCAAGAGGGTTTGAGGGTGAATGTGACAACCACGGTTAGAGCCTGAGCGGAGCTGTGTCACATCCGTTTGTCTTGTGTGGTTGGGGGACTTATTTTTACCTTGACGATGGACTGATTACTGACTGACAGCACCTAGAACGACCTCGCCATGGTGCAACACCAACTAAATCATCTAATATCACTGAGTTAAACTGTTAAATTATTTTTATTTATTAAAAAAAAAAAACGAAAAAAATGATTTTCCTTGCTGAAAAACAAAAGGTGAAGAGAAGAGCTGTAGAAGTATAATATATAGTCTATTGGAATTCGTAAAATATCTTATTATTTTACTTTAAGTTCCACATATGTTATAAGATTTAATTTCTGTTAGATTTCTTCCTGAATTTCTTCCTTACCATCTACATGATTTCTTATATACATATTTGGTTGTGTAAAAACTGTCTTGTTTGCTGAACCAAAACATTGAATTAAAGTGGAGTTCGGATTTTGATTGGATTTTTTTTTTTATATTTTTTTATTCGTCTATAGAACTGAATTGAAATCTCTGGTAAACAAAAAATATATATATATAGATATATATACATATAAATAAAAATAAGATCGTTAGCGTTCCTTCTCCTTTTGCTAAGTCCTAAGGAGAAGAGTACTTTGATTGCTTGGCGAAGCGTGACCCCGCATAGCCCATAGTGTGCAAGATAGGGTGAATGGGGGAAAGAGAGATTGAAGAACGAATTGCTGGTGGACTAGGGTTATTCAACGCTGATAGACGTGTTATCCGAAGTATTACCCGAGCATTAGAAAACCAGGTTGTAGGTGCATTATTTGACCAAATTAATACCGGAATACCTCGCCCAGTTGATTTCCTACCAACCGACTTCTTTAATAGGTGTACGGCAAGGATCTTCAGTACTTCACGTACTGATAATCCTATTCAAACAAACGTATCCATAACAAGAGGAGCAACTATTAACGCATCAAGTGAATCGATAAATTTTTCGAGAAAACTTGACCTGCTTTTTGAAATGTCAGACCACGAACAGACAGGTGCCACGGGGGGTTCAGATCCAGCAGGGGAGGACCAGTCAGGTGCCGTGGGCGCTGGACGTGATAAGGCTCACGACTTCATGTGCGACTAGTGTAGAACAGCTGAGCCGATTAATGGCAATGATGGCAGCACAAGGCGACGTAATGGCACAATGCTTTAACGAAGTTCGTAGCATGAAAGCCTTCGTTTCACAACTCAACCATCGGATAACTGATATGGAGACCTCGGTCCAGGCGATGAACCACCGTGAAGCATCGACGCCAGAAGCAGGAGCTCGTGGAGGTGATTCAAGCTTCCATAGGAGCCACGTAGTAGGACCACGTGCGGATGAACATACCAATAAATAGAAGTGACGAGGAAACAATTAGCCAGAATCAACGCCAACCGTCTAAATGGAAAAAGGGGAATTTAGATAAGTTGCATGTGAAATTCGATGGGGCAAGTAAAAGTATCACTGTCGAAAGCTTTGGATTCAAAGTAGAGAACAGCATGGAATCACATATGACCAACTTTTTAGGGATTTCCACTGTCTCGTAACCGGCTCCGCTTTGAAGTGGTACTGGCAGGTTTTGGAGGACCATGCCGAGGATCCGAAGTTCGGGTACCTCGACCTAATATCCGAACTGCTGGGCCATTTCAAAACGGCGGAGTCGGATTACGAGATAATCCGACATATTATGGGAAGGAAACAATTGATTCAAGAGTCATTCCATCTTTTTCCGTATTAGGGTTAGGTCGCACCGATATGGAAGAACACGTAATTGAAGTAGTAGATGAGAACCTGCCCGTTAAACCACGCCATTACACCATATCCCCTGCAATTCAAAAACTGATTTACCAAGAACTCGATCGAATGTTAGACATGGGCGTAATAGAACCCAGCAACAGTAGTTGCTACTCACCTGTTTCATTAGTCGTAAAAGGAACCAAAAACCGTTTCTACTTAGATGTGAGAAAAGTCAACGAGATTCAACGATTAAGGATGCATATCCGCTGCCGCACGTTGACGGTATACTCAGTCGGCTACAAAATAATAGGTATATTTCAGCGATTGACCTCAAAGATGCCTTTTGGCAAATTCCTTTGGAAACGAAATCTAGGGAAAAGACGGCGTTCACCGTCCCAGGCAGACCCCTCTATCAATTCACTGTAATGCCCTTTGGTCTGTGTAATGCGGCTCAGAGAATGTGTAGATTAATGGACAAGGTAATACCCGCTTCGTTACGTGAATGTGTGTTTGTGTATCTGGATGATCTGTTAGTTTGTTCAGTGGATTTTTCGTCTCATTTTTTGTTGCTGGAAAAGGTCGCTCGCTGCTTAAGAGAAGCGAAACTGACCATTAACGTAGAAAAGAGCAAATTTTGTTATCGAGAAGTAAGATACCTTGGCTATGTAGTAGGCGATGGATGTATTAAGACGGACGCAAACAAGGTCGCTGCTGTGAGAGATTTTCCGGAACCCAAAACTGCAAAACAGCTACGACGGTTCCTAGGCATGGCAGGCTGGTACCGTCGTTTTTTCAAGACTTTGCGACTATTGCAGCGCCGCTGCACGACTGCCTCAGTAAAGACAAAATCAAAAGGTTTACTTTGACTGACGAAGCTAAGAAAGCTTTCGAACGACTGAAGCAGAGCCTTATCTCCGCGCCCGTACTGACACACCCAGACTTCAACAGACGATTCTATATACAGTGTCACGCTTCGGCAGATGGAGTGGGAGGGGTACTTTTTCAACTCGACGACAAAAACCACGAACGCCCTATTGCTTATATATCAGCAAAACTCAACAAAGCCCAGAAAAATTATAGCATAACAGAACTAGAATGCTATGCAGCGGTTCTAAGCGTGAAGCGATTCAGGCCGTACGTCGAAGGTTCGCCTTTCATGATTATAAGAGACCATGCCAGCCTAAAGTGGCTGATGAACCGAAAGGACCTCTCTGGAAGGCTAGCAAGGTGGAGCCTAAAATTGCAATCTTATGACTTCATTATAGAAAAGGAGAGCAGAACATAGTACCTGACGCACTCTCACGAGCAAGTATCGACGAAATGAAGCAGAGTGAATGAATGATAGACATTTGCCTGGAATCGGCATACTTTGAATCCGCTGAGTACAGTGCACTTAAGAAGACAGTAGCAGAGAATAGGGACCGACTACCGGATGTATGTGTTTCGGACGGTTATGTTTACAAAAGAACCGGTTTTGACAGGGCAGGGGGGCTTCAAGAGGACCAATGCTGGAAGCTGTGGGTTCCGTCGGAGTTGCGCAAAGGTTTAGTTTAGGCCGCTCACAGTTCACCTTCCGCTGGGCATGGAGGTATGCATAAGACTCTGTCGCGTATACGCCAGCGGTACTACTGGCCAGGTGTGGTGAGCGATGTCCAAGAATTTGTTAAAGATTGTGGAGTCTGTAAAGAAAGCAAAGCTAATAATGCTTTTCACAAGCCGGTGATGGGAAAGCAACATTGATCAGAGCGACCGTTCCAACGTCTGTTTATGGACTTAATGGGTCATTACCTTCGTACGTGTGATGGTAATGTGTTTGTGTTTGTCTGTCTTGACCATTTTAGTAAATTCTTGTTTCTCAAGCCAATGAAGAAAGCTACTTCTGCAGAAGCTGTTAAATTCTTAGAAAAGGATGTTTTTCATGTATTTGGGGTTTCAGAGTTCATCCATTCGGATAATGGGAAGCAGTTTGTCTCCAAAATGTTTGCCAGCTTTCTGGGCAAATATGGAACGAGGCACACTAAGACTGCTTTCTACTCCCCACAAGGCAATGCCGCAGAACGGGTGAATCGGTCAGTTTTACAAATTGTCAGATCTTACATAAAAGAAAATCAAAAGAACTGGGATCGCCACATAAGCGATGCCGCGTTTGCTCTTCGCAGTGTGGTGCACTCAGCTATTAACTGCTCCCCGTATTTTGCAGCTTTTGGCATTCGAATGATGCAACATGCTGCATCATATGAGATATGCCGAAAACTCAGCTCTATAAAGGATGCAGATTATTAGGTTGAAACTAAACCCGACCGATTGCAACTCATTAGAGATAAGATTAGGAGAGAGTTGAAAATAGCACATGAAAGAAGCACCAAAGTATATAATCTGAGAAGTCGAGAAGTTAGCTTTAAAATCGGCCAGATGGTGTATCGAAGAAATTTTAAGCAGAGCTCCCAAATTGAGAATTATAACGCTAAGCTTGCGCCAAAGCAGGTCAAATGCATTGTGCTTAGAGCAATCGGGAACTCAATGTATGAGCCTGGGGATACCACCGGCATAATTCTTTTTAATGGTCAACTAATTGTAAAAGTATATATGTAGTATGTAGCCGCAAATGTATGTTACCGTCGTTAGTATTAGTCGATGTTTATGTATTGTCATCCGCGTACTGCACATTGTGAATTGTGAATAGTTTTCGTTGTATAACTTGACTTATTCTATTTATTTTTTATTTTATTTACCCAGTTATTTATATATGTATTTATTAATTTAATGACTTTTATACACACACTTGACCATTGGCATACTGATGTATCCAAACACTGTGATATAGTTTAAGGATCCACATCTGTGATATAGGCTTAGACTTACTCCTGTGATATAGTAATTAGAACAACTTGACACATATATATATGTGTATCCATACATACTTGAGTACCTGTGATGTTGACCAATGTTATTTAAAGTTCCATATTAGAAATTGAGAGCCCGGCATTAGGATGTGGGTCGAGACCACACGTTGGGCGTAATCAAAAGGAAAAGTAAACATGCTGCGTTAAATAACCTTTTTACACACACGCTCCATATTGCGGGCAACATCGGCGGGTGCGAGCATGTAACAGGAGCATGAGGGGCTGAAGGCAACATCACTGCCACAAATGTACCCCTGCAAGAACCGCAACATGTATATAAACATTGTATCTCACAAGTGCGAAAGGGTCAATATGAATGTTGGTTGGAGTCAACTTGTGTGTAGGTGAAAACTGTGAAAGGCTTCTATGTGTATGTATGTATGGGTGACTGAGTGAAGTGGTAGAAGAAAATTTAGCCGTCGCTAGGGACACGATCGCCAAGATTCAAAGTAGAGAGATTCAAATGGAAAGTCGCTACCAGAGCAGTTAGACGCGCAAAGTTTTGGTATTTCTATATAAAATTAAAATTTCGGTTAAGTCGAGTGCAACCCGTTAGAACGGGCTAGAAAATTTTGGAAAAACCGAATAGCCGCTTTAACATCCGTAATTTGCACCACTAGGTGCGTTAGCAAAAGTTAGATTGAATTCCATAAATATGACAAAAATTTAATAAAAGCAAAGTAGGAAAGATGATACAAAAGTGTGAAAAAGTGCAAAAAAAACAAAATTGAAATAAAATAGTTTCAAATTAAATTACATTAAAAGTATAATAAAATTGAAATAAAATAACTTAAAATTAAATTAAATTAAAGTTAGCTTAAGATAAATGAAACTAAGATGAATTAAAGTTAAATGCATTTCAAAGCCATAATATCGAGTGGATACCTATGACCAAACTAAATGCACCCATAGTTAAATTTGAAATAAAAGCAAGTAAAAATATTAACTTTGACTTAAAAATTAAACATGTGTGTTTAAATTTGTCAAGCAAAACTGAAGTATACACACACACGTACGCACACATGGTTCACAGCCATACATAACACATAATCAGTGGCATTACTAAAACAATAAAATCCAGTGCATAAAGTAGTTAGTGAAATACGCTAGGGGTAGATGAGTGATATATACATTTTTTTGCAGGTATTTACTCGTTGGGGCCGTCAGTGGGGCCAGACAACCAAAATCAAAACTGACAGTATTGAGATACGCCCTTTTTGTACGAAGCAGTGCTCCTATGCACTTGCTGATCAGCATAAAAGCGACAGTTGCCAGTAAAAGTTCAACAAACCCCAATGAGCAAGATTTAGTATGAATTGGAGACTTTCGGAGGCGAACGGGAGTGGAAGAGATAAGGAATATAAGAAGAGGACACATACATTCATGCAGCCGAAGCGCACGACTCAACGCGGGAAGTGAGCTAGAACTCTCACTTACGTCTGTCACCACGCTACCTGTATATATGTATGTATGTATATATATTCTCAGCTTCCACCGTGCAGTCTCGAGACCAGAAGCGGACATTCCAAATATTCCTTATGTAATTAGGATTGTTATGTACCGTTTTTTTTTCTGCATATACTTATGTGCATACGCAGCATGTACATACCGATGTATCACTAGGCCCAACACATATTAGCTTAAGTTGTTTTACATGAGTTTATTTTTTTTGCGTTTCTTTAATGAATTTCTTTTGATTTTAATGCTGATTTGTAACACTTAAGTATACCGTCATACAGATGTTTGGCTCTTAAAATTGCCGCCACTTATAAGTTGTGGAATATTTATATCCACGTGGTAAAGATCGGGGATAGAAACGCCCGATTTTTTTTTGGTTGGATTAATTTAATTTCGGTAGCTCACCTTTCTTTTTCTTCCCGATCTAATACGTTTTTCTGTTATGTCTGGCGGAAGTGATCTTATCACTTTCTAGAAGAAGCATCTCCCATATACATAAATACATATTTCTTCACTTATCGTTTTTGGCCACGGGCAGTTGAAAGTAATTAGCACGAGCTCCGTCCTCTATGAATGTAAAACCCAAATGAACGCAATTGCATGAGGATCCTTGTAACCCACTCATGTCAGCACGTACTGGAAGTTCCTTTTTGGTGCTTATTTATCCTCTTATTTCAGCTACCCATCTTCCTGGATGCAAGCGCTTACATCGCGGGAGGGATCGGTGAGTGCTAGTATATAAGCTTATATGTTTGAAGTTTGGAGTTCAGCGAGAGTGGATAGTGGTTTTGCTTCATTTGGTTTTTTATTGTTTTTTTTTACCTTTCTTTTGGAGTTCACGTTTTTTTTTTATTTGTTCTCCCAATTGCATGGATCGCGGTGATACAAATGTGTACATATGTACATACATACTCACGCAAGCATAAATACAAATGCATATATGTACATGTATGAATTGTTTACATTTTGCATTTCCGCCATATCCGAAACTTAACTGAAATGAGTAAATGTTTAAAGAAGAGTAATAGGAAAGTATCTTGATAGATAATTTTTTTGTAGGTTATAGTATCTGATAGATAGTGGATTAATAGTGTAATTAAGCGAAATTCAGTGGAAGGAAGATAATACTATAATTTGTAATAAATATTGTGAATTGGGCAGAAATGAAAATATTTCTATTTTCTTGATTGTTTTAATTCAAAAATGATGAGTGGCTAGAGTACAAAAAAAAAGGTTGGTGTGGGTGTTGCACAAGTGCCACACGGGAAATGGGTGACGAAATGAACGGAATGACTGTGACTTGAATAGAAAAAGACTGACGGACCCAAGGCAGGATTAGGGGGCCTTGCGAGGCCCATGGCTACTTTGAGTGAATGCAAGTAGATGGGGTGGGACTGACTCTGCCTGACTGGACTGCCTCTTCGTCTTTTTCCTTTTCTTATCTTTTTTTTTTCTCTACTTAGCTTCCAAACACAGGCATGAACTATTTTTTTGCTTATGTCAGCTGTAGATAAGGTGGGTGGTAAAGACCGCGCCCACCGACGAGCCAGCCTGGGCTAGCAAGCATGCCGACCACCATACCACCCCTACCTCCAAATTCAGCGACGTAACACCTCCTAGAGCAGTGGAAATGATACGAAAGAAAATGGTTAAGAGAACAAGGCATAGTTTGACATTTCATTTCAATTCATTTATTAGAAATTCATTCAAAAAAATTTATATATATGTACAAATATAATTATCTAAATAAAAAACAAAAACGAAAAAAGATTTATTCGATATTTAGGATCGACACGATCCCGATAGGATCCACCGAAATATGCTGCTTTGGGCCAGGAAGGGCCCAAAAGCGCTTGGGAGTGTCCCTGGCAAGATAATCTCGGGATATACGTCGGCTCCCAACACCAAGCGAATCGGCGTTGAGGTGTGGAAGTTCGGGTCCGCTAGTCGAATGTGCGTGTACGGTGCCGCTATCGAGGGATCGACGCTGCTGGTGGGGCTGATCCGAACATAATTTCGCACCACTGTTACATGGATTGCTACCCTTTTATTTTGGCCATGTTTGCCGCGCAAACGCAGTAGGAAACCCTGTTGCGAACCAAAATCAAGGCGCAGTTCTCACACTAAATCGGCTGAAATTATCGAGGTCGGCGAGCACACATCGAGCAAGGCGCGTATCAAACGGAGTCGCCCTTGCGATTCGACCTTGACCACGGCAGTAGGACATATTGATGTAACGGGCCTTAATGCGTGAGTTGAAGGCTGAACCTGACCCACTCTGAATGCAGCAGGCAGCTGGCGAGGCCTCGTCCCCAGTCTACCTTGATGGCGGCGCCGATTTGCCGAATCTAAGTGACTGGCCCGTTGCCGGATAGGCCTAGTTTCCGCTCCACGGCGACGGCGTGAATGCACACGTGGTCGGAAAGGCCGAGTCTCCGATCCACGGCGCCATTCATGCGCTAACAGCTGTCGGGAAGGCCTAGTTTCCGATCCCTTTCGTGAAGTCGGGCAAAGATTGCGGGTTGCTACTGCCTTCCTCGGCGTCCGGTGGGAGAGCTCTGGTCTCTGTTCCAGAGTCTGAAGCATTTATCGATAGAATGTGCTCTGGTTTGCCCTCACTTGCCACTTGCACGCTCCATGGTCTTGTGTCGACTGCTTGGTGCTCCTCATCTAGATGCAGAGTTGTATGCAGTGTTGCCGCGAATCATTTTTAGTGGTAGCCAAATTCCTTTAACAACAGGGCTAAAAAAGAGCTAAAAAAAGTCGTTGTGGCTAAAAATGGTAGCTAAAATTTTTTACTTACGTATACATATATAAGTATACACACAAACATTTTGAATAAGTAATTGTATAGAAAAACAATGAACACTGGGTAAAAAGCTAAACCTAAACCAAGAGAATGTACCATCAGGCTCGAAGCATATAACTTAGCAGCATGCTGGTAAAATATTTATTTCTGTACAAATGAGGTCCAGGAAAGATCAAAATGATTACAGCCGAAATTTCAAAATTTGTCTACCATTTTGTTAAACATTGTTTTTTTTTTTTTAATTCACAACTGCAATATCGCGAACTTAATCTTCTACAAACACGGCTTTGACTCATATAGTGCAGGAAATTTCCGCCAAAATACTTTTTACTTAGAAAATTTAGCTAATTTCACCACTCACGACACCAGCATGCTGGTACAATCATAAAATTTTCAAATAGTTTTTGAAATCGCACCAGCAGCTGGTTCAATCACACCACAAGAACATACACGGTCAATCGACATGATGGGCCATTTAACAAATTAAGCATATTAAGGACCGTAAACTTATATATTAAAAACTATAATTAAATCGCTAATAGATAAGTGAACAGCCCTAACTATTTTACAGTATTTATGTATAAAAACGTAAGGAACATACAATACATACATATATGTATATATGTATATCAGTCTTTCTTAGTTTAAAAATGTATCCCTTACATAAATGAAAAAAAAAAGAGATCAAATTAAGCATATACAACTTTTTCACGCCATGTATGAATAAATTCTCCAAAGGGCTAAAAAAGGGGCTAGGGTCAATTTCAAATTTACGTGGCCAAAAAAAGTATGTGGTAGCTAAATCTAGCCACCAAAGGGCTAAAACGGCAACACTGGTTGTATGATGCTTGTTATGGCACCGACGGCATCTCTCTTCGCTCGGGCACGTATTGACGCGGTGTGTCATAGACAAGCAGTTGCCGCAAAACCGTCCCAACAATGCCTCCGGCAATCTTTTTTCCGGAGATTTTACTCGGTATATTGGAGAGAGCCTGATCGGGTGATTTCCATCACATAGACGGCATGCGAGCGAATAACGCCGTGATGGCTGCTCCGCCCTCTTACTTATTGAAGTGAATTTAGTCATTGTCTGAAATTTGTTAATGTTTTTCCCCTTGCAGTTATCCAATACTAGTCATGTGCCTTTATGTGTGTAGGTTGCAGTTGGGTGGCGAGCGTTAAATGAGTTTAAAACCGAAAATAAAATATTGTTTATACATTCTAAATAAATCTTGATTCCACACTGTACATTGATAGTGTGAACTGCATATAATATCGTACAAGCGTATAAAAAGTGTATGGGCACCTCAGATATTGAAGCGATACATTGTGGACAGGTGTTATCGATTTTGCTTGTTTGCTCCCATTCGTGATACGTTAATATCGTAAATGGTCCTGTCACCCCAAAAAAAATTCGCTCGCTAACGTCTCGGATGCTTTTTCATATGTAATTAATAAGGTATATGTATACAAAGCATGCACAGCGGTGACAACACATACACACATACATGGTATGACATAATGCACTAATCGCGAGCTGTGATTTTGATTCAAACTCAACATTTGAAAACACCTTTACCTTGGCTGTAGCTAAGTGTTCAAAGACGCTTGATGCAATTAGTTGCGGTCAAGAGAGTCCGTGTTCAATTCCCATTAGACGGAACATAAAATTATTTTTTTTTCTTCTTAATTACGAAAAAGCATCTGTGCACTTTACAACCACATTTTTATAACGTATATACTCAAATTTAAAACGAGTTGGGTTGGTGCTCTTTCATATGCGTATTTTTTCCAATTTAGCACGTTTTTTTTAATTCTAAAATTTTTTTCTCAGTGTTGGAATTGCTTGCATTTTTTTTATGCTTCGTCTTCATATTCTTTTTTTACTTTTCAAAGAAAATAACATGGCGCCGAAATTACAAACGTCAGCCAAAAAATTACTTTTTTTCTTTTGCTTCATCTTGTCAGATCTTGTGTAGTTCGACGGATTCAGTGGAAATCCCCAATGGCGCAATGCTTAACGTAAGCATTTGGTCTCGAATACAACAGATGGCGCCATTGCTAATTCATGAATGGCAATATCCTGAATGACCGAAATGTCATTCAAGAAATAAACTATCACGAGGAGAACGGTTCGTATAGTGGAATTTGTTATAATAGTAATTTCTAGTATAGGGTTTGATTTAATATACTTATACTAGATTCACATATAAGTAGATTATCCTCATTTTCGAGCTTAACACCCTAATCTGCAATTATAAAAAGAGATTAGCCATATAAAATTCGTCCCTTGTTAATCTGTAATTATAAAATATTCTCAGATTCAACCGATAACTTTTCGGTGTCCATCCTAGTTTTATGGATTGGTTTTGCGAAAGAGAGGAGAAATGCCAAATGTAAAAGTAAACAAAAATGTACGCTAGCAAGTCAAAGAGGTTTGTAAAGGTATTTTTAATAAAATGTTAAGTTAAGATATATTTGCTTATTTTAGCAGAAAAACGTGACCACGGTGGCATAGAGAAGAAACATAACTTTTCCTTGAGATGTGAGAATAACAAGCACAACAAATTTGACGGCTAATAATCTGAGATTTGCCTGTGAAAACGGGGTGATTAAAAAACGAGCTTTGATTGAGATAATATTGATATGTGAACATAGTTTTAGTTTAGGTTTCATACGGTTGCCTGCTTGCTTTGCCTTTAGCACACTGCACGGATTAATGCTCTGTAAACAGATACAAAGAAGATGCCCGAAGTGTAAGTGGTTTTGTACGTATGTATGTAATTAATTTTTTTTCTTCATCCTACAAAATTATCTTCTGTTTGTTTTATTCACAGATTCTGCGGTTTCCGTGGTTTCAACATGAAGGAGCTAATCTCGCTGGTGCTACTATGATTGTCAAAAAAAATTTTGTCGACAAATGCGGCCATGCGGTCAGCGTCGCAGTGCATTATATCTATGGACGTTATATTGTTGCTTCTCAATACCAGCACATGTTAAAGCCGCCCTAAAGGCACTCAATAGGTATTATATAATCCGTTTAATGAAACCAATGCACCAGCGCGGTGCCCGGTTTGACTGTTTTCCACCACTTTATTGTACGAATTCCTTGCAAATACATCATATTGTGTGGTATGTCAAACCGTTCGGACGTGTTTGCTATTCGCTCTGCAAAGTCTTTTACTGGTGTATCTATAAACTTTGATCAAAGCATACTGTGGCGAATACTGCGGCAACACAAAGCGAACAACGAGAAATAGGCAGAATGTTCGAAGAATGACGTAGAATGTTCCACAAAGAGAAACGTCATGTGGGATGAACACTGCGAACAGCGAGAGAAAGAGAATGAGCAATAAACTTCAGAATGTTCTAGAGTTGCCATGTGCCAGCGCAGGTATATAAGGGCGCCGCCACCGCGAGGTGAGTTAGTTACAAGACAGCAAGCTACAAGTAAAGTGAGCAGAGAAGTGAGTTGCGAATAAGCAAGATATAAGTTTAATTGTGTTACCAAGTTTAGTTAAGCGCTGTTATTGCTTTAACTAGTATTGTAAAGTGCTTTTACTGTATTAGCGAGTATTGTAAATTGTTTGTTGTACAATAAAGTTAATTGTACTACAATTTGGTCATCGATTGCATTTATTTAACAATCCAGCGATACGAACCGAGAGATTTTGGGAAATCCGGACGAGGTTTCAAGGATAATCGTAACAATTGGTGTCAGAAGTGGGATTGTTAAATAAATCCCGAAGGATAAACTACTGAAAATGGCGAAAATTCAGGACTTAAAGATTGAGGAGCTGAAACAAGAGTTGGAAAAGCGTAATTTGGCCACCTCCGGAAGAAAAGTGGAATTGTTATCCCGGTTGCGGGAGGGCTTGGAAGCTGAAGGCATCGACGTGGACAAATACGACTTCCAGGGTAAACCCGACGAGGCATCCGCAAGGGACGAACCGAAGGATGAAGTTGCTTGTTCGTCGAAGGATGTCCAGCAGACATCCGGGAAGGTTGAAGAACAGCAAAAGGCTCTTAGTTCATCAACAGCTATAGACATGAAAACGTTATTGGCTGCCATGTCACAGATGTCATCACAGCTGTCGTCACAGATGCAAGCACAGGATACACGCATGTCACAGATGTCATCACAGCTGTCATCCCAGATGCAAACGCTGGAGACACGTATATCTTCAGAGGTATCAGCGCAGGTGTCATCCCGGCTAGAAACTCAGCTACTGGCACAAGAGACACGTATATCATCCCAGCTGGAAGCACAGGATGCAAAAATTACACAAATACAGGACAAAATCGAAGAGAGACAGGAGAAAGTCGAGGCAAAGGTAGAGGAGTTGGAAGGTCGTCTTCGTGATTTACAGCTGAATCGTCCAGCTACTTCGACGAGCGCACCCAAGGTAAAAACTCCATCCTTTTACGGCACGATTCCTTTCCACGTCTTTAAGCTCCAGTTCGAAAAAAGGGCTGCAGCAAATCATTGGAGCATGGAGGATAAATCCGCTGCACTATTCGTTGCATTGAAAGGACCTGCGGCAGAAATCTTGCAGACTATTCCCGACTGTGAAAGGAACAGTTACGATGCGTTAATGGGTCCAGTGGAAAGACGTTATGGTAGCGAGCACCGGAGACAGATTTACCAGATGGAACTGGAGAATCTCTGCCAGAAATCCAACGAGACTTTACAGGAATTCGCCTCTGAGGTTGAAAGGTTGGCTCATTTGGCAATTGGAGATGCATCTGGTGAGCACCTCGAAAGAGTAAAAATCCAGAGGTTCATCAACGGAATGCGGGACGTGTATACCAAGCGAGAGACGTACGCGAACCCCAAGCCAACATTTGCAGAAACTTTCTCGTATGCTCAGACGCGTGAAACGGCAGCGCTCCTAAGTAGACCAGCCTACAAAGCACATCGCGTGGAAGTGGAGACACCGGACGAGACAAAGGAAATGCTGAAGAAGCTAATCCAACTGCTGGGTGAGAAAAAGCATGGATCTGGCAAATGTTTTAAATGTGGAAAGCCAGGCCACTTCGCCCGCGATTGCAGGACTGAGGGAGACGAATCCAACTCCAATCAGTCGTTAAACTAAAACGAGCCAGCAGTTAGGGGCGCGCGCTGGCTCCCGCAATTGAATGCCCCATAATCTCCGTCTCGCGAATTGGCAGAAAGGCGAGCAACGTTACTGTTGGTGGATATGTGGACGGACATGAGCGAGTACTAACTGTGAATACGGGGGCATCACATTCCATCATTCGAACTGATTTGGTCACTAACGAGGTAAGGCCATTACCTGGAGCAAGGTTGAGGACACCCAAGTTGTAGGAGAGGTAACATGCAAAGTCGCAATAGGGAATGTGACGGTGTTACACAAGTTCATAGTCGCGGCGATTATGGATGAAGTCATCATTGGATTAGACTTCTTGCTTGATCAAGGTATGCAGACCAACATGAAGAACAGGGCTATGACGTATAACAACATGGAAGTGCCAGTTCGGTTTGGGTATGATGGTCCATACAGCAGCAAGCGAGTGATCCTAGAGGAAAACGAGCAGATTCCACCGAAGTCAGAAGCAGTTGTGTGGGCAAAGATTGATGGAGATTGTGGGACAAACAAATTGTGGGCTGTTGAGGAAACACAAAATTCTACACCGGACGTACTTATTGGTAAAACCTTGGCTAAGACGCAAAAGGATGGACGCATCCCCGTTCGAGTGCTCAATGAGTTCAAATCACCAGTCAAACTCCGAAGAGGAACTGTACTGGGGCAATGTCGAGAGGTAGAGGCAATCTTCAACTGCGAAAAGTTACCTGAAAGCGATTCCATTGGCGAGAATGACATTGCGGAACACATTAATGCATGGACGGAAGGGTTGGAAGAAAAATACCAGCACAAGGCTAAGGAACTTCTCCGAAGATACTGCAATATATTCGACAAGGATGGCGACAAACCAGGCAGGACTAACGTTGTGAAACATCGCATTGATACTGGCGATGCAAGGCCAATCCGTCAAGCTCCTCGGAGTGTTCCACTTGCCAAACGTGAAACTGTGAGCCAAATAATAAAAGAAATAAGCGAGAGTGGTGTGATTGAACCATCAGCGAGTCCATGGAGCTCGCCGGTAGTACTTGTGAAGAAGAAGGATGGTCAAATGCGGTTCTGCGTAGACTACCGGAAACTAAACGATGTGACGAAAAAGGACAGCTATCCTCTTCCCAGGATCGATGACACTCTGGACTCGTTGACTGGAACAAAGTGGTTCTCAACACTCGACCATAAGAGCGGTTATTGGCAAGTGGAGGTAAGTGACGAGGATAAGGAGAAGACAGCTTTCAGCGTTGGGTACGGTCTGTGGCAATTCACGGTGATGGCCTTTGGATTATGCAACGCTCCTGCCACTTTTGAACGACTTATGGACCATGTGCTCAAAGGACTGCATTGGAAAACATGTTAGGTGTATCTAGACGACATTATCGTATTGAGTAAAAACTTTGAGGAACACGTGAACAATTTGGAAGACGTTTTCCAGAGGATAGCTGGCGCTGGTCTGAAGCTAAGTCCTAAAAAGTGCTCACTGATCAGGAAGGAGGTGAACTACTTAGGGCACAAGGCGACAACGGAGGGCATCTGTACTGCGAAGGAAAAGATGGAAGCAGTAAAGGATTGGCCAAGACCTAGGAACCTGCACGAACTACGAAGTTTTCTTGGGCTATGCACCTACTACCGCCGATTTGTTCTGAATTTCGCCAGCGCCAGGAGCAGGAGGAGGCTTTCCAGACTCTGAAGGAACGACTATGTACTGCACCTATGCTAGCGTATCCCGTTCCAGATGCAACGTTTATTTTGGATACGGATGCTAGTGGTTATGCCATAGGAGGCGTACTGTCGCAGGTAATTGATGGGCAGGAGAAGGTAGTTGCCTACTATAGCCGGTCGATTGGAAAACCAGAGAGAAACTACTGCGTAACTCGGAGAGAACTACTAGCGTTGGTGGACTGCGTCAAACATTTCCACAAGTACCTCTATGGGCAACGTTTCCGAGTTCGAACGGACCATGCAGCGCCGAAGTGGCTACTACAGTTTAAGAATCCAGAAGGACAGCTAGCTCGGTGGATTGAGAGACTGCAAGGTTATGACTTCGCTATTGAGCACCGCAAGGGAAGTGTCCACGGTAATGCTGATGCCATGTCCCGTCGACCATGTAGCCTGGAATGTAAACACTGCTCAAAAGCTGAGGGAAAAGAGGACATTATAGACATCCGTCTAACGACAATAACACCAGCGGAAGAGTGGAAGGAAGAACAGCTACGAAAGTGTCAGCAGGAAGATCCAGATCTGGAGCTTTTGATGCATGAACTGGAGGTGGACAGGAGGCCAACTAAGGAGCAAATGGCAGCGGAAAGCCCCATCGCAAAGGCGTACTGGGCACAATGGAACAGCTTAAAATTAATATCTGGCTGTTTGCATAGGGTATGGGAAAGCGAAGATGGCCAGTGCTCCCGCAACCTGATAGTAGTTCCAAGGGTAAGAATTCCGGATGTACTCAAGGAATTCCACAATGGTCCTAGTGGAGGGCACCTGGGAATCACGAAGACCCTGGAGAAGGTTAAGCAGAGGTTCTATTGGGTTGGTTGTCGGCAATCGGTCGCAGAGTGGATTGTTAACTGCGCGGAGTGTATTGCAGCTAAGGGGCCGAAATCCAGAAGTCATGGCCAGATGAAGCAATATAACTCAGGTGCACCTTTCGAGCGGATTGCCATGGATGTAGCCGGTCCATTTCCTATGAGCGCACAGGGAAACAAATACGTCCTTGTGGTTATGAACTACTTTAGCAAATGGCCGGAAGTATACCCGATTCCAAACCAGGAAGCTAAAACAGTAGCGGAGGTATTCACCTACAATTGGGTTGCGAGATACGGTGTACCTATAGAGCTGCACTCTGACCAGGGAAGAAATTTTGAGTCGGCGGTGTTCCAAGAGATGTGCCAGATACTGGGTATCCGGAAAACTCGAACGACGGCTCTTCGTCCCCAATCAGACGGCATGGTGGAACGGTTCAACCGAACCATGGAAGAGCATTTGCGGAAGGTCGTGGACAAGAATCAAAAAGATTGGGATGTCCGCATACCCTTGTTCCTGATGGGATACCGGTCAGCAGTGCATGAAACAACGGGTAAAACTGCAAGGGTAATATTCTAGAGTTGCCATAAGTGCCAGCGCAGGTATATAAGGGCGCCGCCACCGCGAAGTGAGTTAGTTACAAGACAGCAAGCTGCAAGTAAAGTGAGCAGAGAAGTGAGTTGCGAATAAGCAAGATATAAGTTTAATTGTGTTACCAAGTTTAGTTAAGCGCTGTCATTGCTATAACAAGTATTGTAAAGTGTTTTTACTGTATTAACGAGTATTGTAAATTGTTTGTTGTACAATAAAGTTAATTGTACTACAATTTGGTCATCGATTGCATTTATTTAACAATCCAGCGATATGAACCGGGAGATTTGGGAAATCCGGACGAGGTTTCAAGGATAATCGTAACAATTGGGCAATTCACAAGGTGTTGTGAAGTTATATTTTCCTAACAAAAGTTGTGTTAAAACACGACGGTTGTGAACACCTTTTACGATTATTTATTATATCTCAGCACTTAACCTCACATAACACCGAATAAACATAGGTTGCAGAGTTGTATCGTCATGTGTTATTTTTCTTCACAAAACAATAACAACATTTTTACAACTGTCATGAAATATCATGACTTCACGACAAACACGACAAATACGACACCTTGTGAATTGCCCAAATACAATCTTTAGTGGAGATAGTGACTCTAAGAATGTAATTAAAATTGGCATGAATATGCGTGTGTAAACTAAAAGTGGACCGTACTCAGTCGAAGGTGCAGTGTGCAGATTGTAAAGAGCTATTTCATTTAAAGTGTGTTGGTATTTTGCAAATTAATCTCGACTTCTTGATTGCATCCAACAAACCTTTCTTTTGCAATGCTGGTGCTGCTAAGTGCCGTGCATCTCTTCGCGCATCATCACCAGCTGTTAATTTTAATGAGACAGCTTCTTCTTACATGAACTCTGAATCACAAAAACAAAACCCCATTGTAACCTCTATTCCACCAGACAATTATCAAACAGTGGTCAAAGAACTTATAGCTATGAGAGGGGAGAATGCTCGTGTGCTCTCGTTGTTGACTACTATTTCTGATGATAATAAACAGCTGCCAAATAAATCTGATGCTCTTCATGCTGAAATTAATTTACTGCAAACTAATCTTCATAACAAAGACGCTGTAATATCTTCGTTAACATCCGAACTAAAAGACCTGCGATGCGTTGTCAGTGACTTGCATAAATTGATCACAAACTGCTTTGTTGATGTAAACAAATTCATATACGTCCACTGTCGTCAATGCAAGTGAATCAATAATCAGAGCTGCTACCGCTGCTGACTCTCGGTCAACCTTCAATGCTGTTGTTACTAACGTTGTTTGTCAATCTCTCTTGTGCTCTTCGCTTTCGCCTTCTTCAGTTGGCAATGCACAAGATTTATATTCTAATATGCCTACTACTGATGCTTCGATCTGCATAGCAGCTGGTGCTGCAGTCACAAACGTTGGGAATATGAATTTGACTTCGAGTGCCTCTGTTGTTGCGCCGCCTCTGCCGCCCACTAAGCCTACTGCACCTGCTACTACCTCTCTCACACACACTAAAACTGCATCACCGATAACTTTTTCTAGTGTGGTTGCGATTAATTCAGGCTCGTCAACTTTACAGCCTAGCCATGGAGGCTTGCCAGTTGCTCCAAATGACCTTATGCCCGATAGGAATCAAGTCCCAGAGTGGAGAACCGGAAAAATTCTAGACAGCCTCTAATTATTGGGGCGAACAACAATGGTGAACTAAGCCTAGTATCGAGTATGAAGTGGCTGCATGTCTCGTCATTTTTGCCTAATGTGTCTGAAGATGATATTTTAAGTTATTATATTAGTGTAGTCAATGCGAATATCTGGCCAGTTAACGTAAAAGTTCGACCCTTCCGTTTTTTTCCAAAAGAAGGCGTAATTCAACAAGATCCATAACAGCATCTGCAAATATCGAAGCCTACCCTAAGCCTCTCAGCATCTACTACCAAAATGTTTCTGGGCTTAGAACTAAGTCTAAAAACTCGTACGAATTAAGTTCACATTTGGACTATGACGTATTTGTTCTGGTCGAAACCTGGCTAAATGCTGATTTTTATGACAGCGAATTTTGCTCGTGGTGGTGGTATTTTAATTGCTGTTCAGCGGAAACATCGTTCGTCGCTTCTTTCACTGCAGAATGGGGATTCACTACTAGAGCAACTATGTGTATCCATGAATGGTTCTTCAACACTTATCATTAGTGCATCCTATATTCTGCCAAGTAGTACAGATACTTTGTATAAAGCGCATATAGATAACCTTGTGGACTTATGGCCTTATTCATAAAAAGTAAAGTAGCTTTATAAAAGGTTTATAAATTGAAAAATGTATGAAAACTTCAATTTATAAAGCTCTTTTAACCTACTTTATTTTTTATGAATAAGGCCATTAGTATATAAGCGATCAAACTGCAATTTTTGATTTTAGCTGATTTTAACATAGGTAATGTGGACTGGGCACCTGTGGATGACAGTATAGCTTTGTATTCTAATAATGTTAATAGTTTCTCTGAAACATATGTTGTCGACAATCTATTAAGCTTGAATTTCTTCCTGATTAACAAGTTTATTAACAAACTTGCTAGGATCCTAGACCTAATATTTATAAGCGATAACATGCACTTTTCTCTACATGAATGTCTTGACCCTCTGTCGTGCCCAGGCCTACATCATGTTCCTCTTGTTCTGCAATTGGAGTTTTATGAGTTCAGAAGCATGAAACTTGATACTCCATCTAAAAATTACAGTTTTAGGAACTGTAACCTTGATCCTTGAAATGATATGATTGGTATTCTAGACTGGCACTCTATATTTGTTGGGTTTATGTTACCGACTGCTTTGATATTTTTAAATGCAAAGTGAATGAAATTTGTAGGAGTATTATACCATTGAAGAAAAGAAATTGCTACAAAATCCCCTGGTATACAAAGGATTTAAAGATCAAAAATTTAAGGAATAGGTTTCTCAAAAAATACAAATTTTCAAATTCGTCTTCCCACAAGGAAAAGTATTTATACTATTCCAATAAGTTTAAATCACGGAGTAAGACTCTCCATAAAAACTATGTGGCTAAATTTGAATCTGACATCAAACTGAACCCAACATTTTTTGGAATTACGTCAAATCAACAAACTCATATTCAAGTATTCCGTCGCAAGTTTTTTATAATGAAACCCATGCTCATTCGTCTTTTGAAGCCCTTAACCTCTTTGCGGACTTCTTCAGTTCAACCTTTGAGCCCGATTCGAATTTATATGATGACGGTGCTTATTGCCTTGATTGCCCTATAAATTTTGGAGAGCTCTCCTTAACCATTGAGGACGTCATTAGAGGTATTTTTATGATCAAATCATAATCTCAAACGGATGTAGATGGCCTATGCTCTTACTTGTTTAAGAATGTCTCAGCAATTGCTCACCGAATTTTATTAATATTTAACAAGTCTCTTAATGACGGTGAGTTCATTGAGGCCTGGAAAGTAACCTCTATCACTCCTACTTTTAAAAGCGGGAATAAAAATAATATCGCCAACTACCGGCCTATTTCTAAACTTTCTACCATGTCAAAATTGTTTGAAATCATTGTTAAGGAAAAAATATTATTTGCAGTTAAGAGTTCAATTTCTACTAATCAACATGGCTTTATGCCTGGTAGGTTAACTGTGACTAATCTTGTAGTTTTTTCTGATTATTGTCTTTCTGCTTTTAAGAATCGAGCTCAAGTCGATACGGTCTATACCGATTTTGCGAAGGCTTTTGACAAAGTAAATCATTCACTCTTAGTGTCTAAGCTAGCCGACCTTGGCTTTCATTCTAGTTTTTTGTCTTGGGTGAAGTCATACTTGGCGGAACGTTGTTGTGTTGTTGTTGTGGATGGTATTTGCTCACGTTCTTTTATTGCGTCCTCTGGTGTCCCGCAAGGTAGTGTCCTCGGACCCCTTTTGTTTGTCATTTTTATTAATGACATACGACATTGCTTTAGATACTCTAATTTTTTATTGTATGCGGACGACTTAAAAATATTTAAAACAGTCACGAGTCTTACTGACTCAATCAAACTCCAATCGGATCTCGACAATGTGGCAGCTTGGTGTAGTAAGAATCATTTGCATCTAAATATTAAAAAATGCTTTTATATGTCCTTTTCAAAGTCTCGATCAGTCATCCCTACCAGCTATAAATTTGGAGAGTCTGTGCTGAGTTTTGTTAATGAAATATCTGATCTTTGAGTAGTTTTTGATTCTAAATTTCTTTTTTATAGTCAATTGAATTACGTTATCGCAAAATCCTATGCTACGCTTGCTTTTGTTCGCCGTTTTAGCACGGATTTTACTGAGCCATATGCGCTAAAACTACTGTACACATCGCTGGTACGATCGAAGCTAGAATATGCTGCCATTATCTGGAGACCTTATTATGACTGTCATATGAAAGCTTTTTTGCGCTTTGCTTTACGGTCGCTGCATTTTCAAGAGCCGATACCTTCCTATAATGCTAAGTGTCTGCTAATTAACTTAAAATCCTTAAATAGTAGAAGAACTATCCTTTCATTGACATTTCGTTTTGATGTTATACGTGGTGCGATTGACTCGCCACTCTTACTAGAACGTATTTGTTTTAACATTCCATCTAGAAGCCTTTGAAACCATGATATTTTTGTATTAGATCGAGTAAGAACAATATATGCTTCTAATGTCCTGATTGCCAGAGCGATGAAGGAATTTAATACGCTCACAAATTCTGTCGACATTGATTTTTCATTACCGAAACCTAGGTTCAAGCAGTTACTGAATGAACTAGTTTAATTAGTAATTAGATTGCAATTGTTAACTGTAAATAGTCTGTAAGGAAATGTTTATATTTTCTAGATTTTAGCTGCAAATAAATAAATAAAGGTAAGCACATAAAATATTGAGCATCAGCTGTATATATGTACATGCATATGTGTGTCCGTACGCACGCAGAAGTCCCCCGCCCTATGAGAACAAACTGGGTGCATATCAAAGTAATTGCCCGCATGTTATGGGTAGCTTTACCTGTTATGTATGGTAAAGTTTCTATGAATTCCTAATAACAGTGACAAACCTACCTATACTACACCAAATTTTGGAAGACGTGTGAGTTTCTTAAATTTCCTAGCTTCTGATGATTGGCGATTCCGAAGTATTTTGTGATTGACTTTGGGATTTGTAAACGAAAATTTTATTCCCCCCAGTAAACTGTTCTGGCAGGGTAGGGATCCTTACTTCGTTAAAATGCATAAATGTACATATATATGTATCAGTGCGCAAACATGTTTAGATTCTAACCAGCAACCCATGTATGTATATATATGTATGTCCAATGATATGATGGTTATTGTACATGTGCAGAGCCGGTAATTATTTAATTGGGATGCAAGAATTTTACTACAAATTTGGAACTGAGTAATGCAAATCGGGCTATGGTATACGATTGTGTATGAAGTCGTGAGATACGTTGAAGATTCTGCTGAAAGCCTACCTTACAAATTCCGCTGTGCGTCAACGTTGGAGCCTACTAGTGAGTTTTTTTTTTAATTTTGGAGGGCGGCAACGAATAAGTGATGGGGTGAGTGAGTTTTAGTATGCTATAAATGCATGCATATGCATATAATTATAAGTAGTATATGGATATATATATAATTAAGAGGGGGTTTATTTTCTGACAGTGTGCTTTGATTTATCTAATGTGGGCACCATGCTTGACTACCTAGTTCGCCATAAATTGACATCCGGATTCTGTGCATTTAACAATTTTGATATGTCTTCGTAAAATATTTTAATGGGTACGTTCAGAAGGCGCAGAAGTTGAGCGCAACCGTTGCTAAAAAAAAGCAGTGATCGTAATGCGTCCTCTGAACGGTGTGATACATTAGCTGTCTAATTCATCATCTAGTAGTTAGTTGATCAGAAGTACAAAACAACGCGTTCAGAAGGTGCAATCGCAACAGTTACTGACCTGTTGCGCCTTCTGAACGTGTCCAATATTTGCCAAGTACTGTGCTTCTTGTTACAGCGGTTCTTGCATAGGTACAAACAAGGCAACAAATATAATAGTTAAGACTCACCAAACTGCTTGGAGTTGAAATTCGATAATTCCACACTCGCATACATACATATGTATCTTCGATATGCATTTTCGAAATGTATTAAATTTATATTATCTAGCATTGCAAACAATTTCAATATACATTTTAAGTTGAAATAACACACATTTGATACAATCCTTAAGCGGGTACTTTAAGGATCTATGATTTTTATGAATTAAAGAGGCAACTTTCATAGATATACATATAAATATTTTGCATTTCACATATATATGTTATATTGTGGACCTTGGTAAGAAGATTGGTTTAAGACGAGGTAGTTGACTCCTCGTAGCGGAAGTAGGACTAATTTAACCAAAGGTCTTGTGATCTGGCCTCTGTCGGTTTTGATATCCACCACTCGTACCCTGTTGTCCGGACCTGGGTGTAGGTTGATCACTCTCCCATGCCGCCATTCATTTGGTGGTAGATTGTCTTCTTTGAAAAGGACTCCAGTTCTCATATTAGTTTGTGGATATTTCCATTTTTTGCGTTTCTGGAGCTCTGGAGGTATTCATATTTCCACCTTTTGCAAAACATGTGGTGAAGAGCCTCTAATCTTTGCCATCGATTTACGATCGAAGCACGATTTTCATCGGCGTCTATTTCTGGTGGAGCTAGTATGTGTCCACCGACTAGGAAGTGCCCTGGAGTCAGTGGCTCCAGGTCTGCTGGTTGATTTGAAGAGGGGCTCAAGGGTCTAGAATTGAGACATGATTCCACTCTGCATAATAGGGTTGTAAATTCCTCAAATGTTTATTTATGGTTGGAGGCAATTTTAGTGAAGTGGCTTTTAACTCCCGCTTCCCACAGTCCGCCCATGTGGGGAGCTGGAGCGGTGATAAAGTGCCATGAAACGATTTGATGGGCATACTTGGCTAAGGTACCATCGCGGGCATTTGCCATAAAGGCTTTAAACTCTGATTTAAGAGTTCTAGAGGCTCCGACAAAGTTAGTGCCGTGTCGGAGTAGGCATTTCTTGGACAGCCCCTTGCTATGAATCTAGCAAATGCTGCTAAGAAGGATTGAGTACTAGGTCTGAGGTGGCTTCCAAATGGATCGCCTTAGTCGCAAAACACATAAACAGGCACGCATATCCTTTGGACATCCGGCATCCTCGTTCGCTGTAACTCTTTATGTCGAAGGGTCCTGCAAAGTCGACTCCCGAGCTTGTAAATGCTCCTGAGAATGTAGTGTGTTCCTTGGGAAGAATTCCCATTAGCTGTGTTTGCGCGCGTTTTTTATAAATTCTGTAGACCTTGCAATTATGAATGGTGGACCTTATCATGTTTTTGAGCCTAGGTATCCAATACTGTGTTCGAATCAGGCGCAACATGAGCTGATTCTCACCATGCAGTGAAACTTTGTGAACGAACTGGACTATCAGACGAGACAAGTGGCTGTTGTATGGCAGGATAACTGGGTGACGCTCGTTATATGCGAGATCACGAGATGCTCCTAGGCGACCACCTGTCCTCATTATACCGTCTTTATCGATGAATGGGTTAAGGGGTAGTACTTCACTCTTTTGACCTATTGATTTTTCGGATTTTAGTGCTGAATATTCTTCCCAATAATGCTTGTTCTGGCAGATGATTATCAAGCGGAGAGTCGTTGCTTTAATTTCATCAGCTGAAGTTGAACAAGATTTCGCCTGAAATGACGCTCTGGTTTTTGGGAGAGTTCTTTAAGAGAATCTCATTACATAAGATAAAACTCTCAAAGCTCTCGAGAAATCAGAAAATCTTTCAATAATATCAAAGACGATATCTGTTGCCTCCTGTCGACTCCAGTATTTCTGCTAACAAGACCGCTCCACAGAGTTCTAATCGTGGTAAGGAAATTGCTTTAACTGGTGCCACTTTAGTTTTAGCTAGTAGTAGACTGATGGCGACCTTTTCGTCCATTTCGACGCGAAGATAAATGCAGGCCGCATATGCCTTTTCTGAGGCGTCGCAAAACCCTTGAACTTCGACTTTGGTTGTGAAAAGTGCTCCCAACGGGGGATACGAATCTTTTCGATGGAACTGTAGCTTCCCTTAAAGTTTCTCCAGCGGTCCAAGGTAGTAGATGATAGAATTTCATCCCACCCTGTTCCTTCTAACCAAATATTTTGCATTAAAATTTTTGCGGTAATTACAAATGGTGCAAGCCACCCTAAGGGATCAAATAATTTGGCAATGGCCGATAGAATTGCCCTTTTTGTATAGCTAGTCTGGTTTTCAATTGGTTTGGCTGTAAAGTAAAAATTATCGGTATGGGCGTTCCTTCTGATTCCCAGAGCTTTGACTGTGCTGGTGTCTTCGAAGTCTTCTTTAAGCAGAAGGGATTTCGGTGTACCATGTAAAATTTCGGTGCAATTAGAAGTCCATTTCCTTAAGGGAAAACCAGCAGAGTGAAATACTCCTGTGATGTTGTCCTTCGCTTTGATGGCAGATTCGATTGTGTGACAGCCAGCTAAAACATCGTCGACATACATATACTTTCTTAGGATATCCGACGCAATAGGGTGCGAGTTTTGTACATCGTCAGCTAATTGGAGCAGGGTTCTAATCGCGAGGTAGGGTGCGCAGTTGACACCGAATGTCACAGTTTTAAGCTCATAAAGACTAATTGATTCGGTTGGACTTGTTCGGAAAATTATTCCCTGATACTTGGTATCATCAGGATTTAGTAATATTTGGCGATACATCTTTTCGATGTCGCTACTAAAAACATATTGAAAAAATCTCCACCGTTATATTAGAATTGTGAAGTCATTCTGGAGGACTGGTCCAGGATAAATCACATCATTAAGACTCACCCCATTAGCTGTAGGACATGACGCGTTGAAGGCCACCCGTACTTTGGTGGTGGTGCTCTCTTCCTTCCGAACGGCATGATGTGGCAGGAAGTAATTTTCGCATTCATCACCCGGAATATGGTCAGAAATTCGCGTCATATGTTCTAAAGTTTCATACTCGGACAATACTCTATAGTATTCAGTTTGAAGGGGAGGGTCCTTCCGGATTTCATTACGAAAGCTATCAAGCAAGCTATCTTGAGTGAAGGTCATAAGCGTATACACCTTGGGAAATCCTGTTTGAATGGCAACGATACTGTATATTTGCCATCCTGGTTCCGTTTAGTTGTACGTTTATAAAGGTCCTCGCAATAAACTTCCTCTTTATTGTAGGTTTTGTGCTTTGAAATGTCTTCTAACTCCCAAAACGAGGCTAGACGCTTTATTAGTGATTGAAATTGCTTCCGTCTGACCGGTTAGTATCCATCCGAATACTGTTTCCTGAGCAAAAAGAGTACCCAAAACGTTCTTCCTAATACCGCTCAACATTATTTGGGCATAAACGTCGCCACCTAGGACAAGATCAACTTGTTCATTAATGAAAAATCTTTTATCCGCTAAATGAGGTCGGGAAATGCTTGGTTCGTCGTAGCATCTATCTGACAGGTCGGTAGATTACCGGTCAGCTGTGGTAAAACCACCACTGTGGTATCTATATTAATTAAAGGGTCAATGGGTGATCGCAATTGAATCGCACATGCTTCTTTCACCTGCGCCGACACGGTATTATTGATGCCTGATACCTGGGCTTGCCTTCTTTTGGACGGCAAGTTAATCCTACGTTTAAGCCTTTCGGTTATAAACGACCATTCCGAACCGGAATCTATTAATGCGCGTGCCGAAAAAGTAGTGTTATTAAAAAATATATTGACCCGCGTGGTTTCCTATAAGATCCCTTTATTTGTATTAGCGAAACCGAATTTTTATTTGCTCTTGCAGAATCGAGCTTCAATTGAGCCTGTGCAGCAGTGGACGCAACATTATCCTTGGGATCTGATTGGTTCCTTTGAACAGTTGATTTCGGTGCGGCCTGCCTCGATATGTAAGAGCGCATTGTGTCTTTGGTGGCAAGTGCAGCAGTTATAAGAGCTAGTGCACCTCGACACAGTATGTCTTGAAGATAGGCAGTTAACGCAACTATTATTGTTCTTCACGAGCAGGGTTGCCACTTTGGTAAATTGTTACCAAAATTGGTAGAAAAAAATTGGGTTGGTAAAAAGGTAATTTTTTTCTCTTTTTGGTAGATTTTTGTTGAATTATTTAGTTTGAAAAAAAAATAAAACGTTTCGTTTCCGTTTTATTTTTCGTAGTTATTTCTTTATTAGAAATTCCTTTCCAAAAGTGCAGTGTACTTTATTGCATTAATTTTCTAACACTTTAATGCACACTTTTTATATATGTACATACGAATAAATGTATATTGATAAAAGGCGAACATTCAAAACTCTTTTTACGGGAATTCCGATAAGTTTTTGATTGTCTAAATATTTTAAATGATTATTTAAATAAAAAAAGAAAGGACAAGTATGTATTTACCCACTTCGAGCCTTCGAAAAAAAAATTAAATCAACGAATATTTTTATCAATGGCAATTGTTAAATAAAAATAAAAAAAAAACACAAAATACTGGCGGCAAAAAAATTAAAAACTGCCAACGGGAATTTTTAGCTGGAAATTGTTGATTAGTCTCAAGTATTATGGACTATAAAACTCCATAATTTAAATTGTTCAAAAAAATTCAGAGTAAAAATTTCGAAATTTAAACGAAAATTTTTTGAATTTTTCTAAACGTTGTATTTAACTTGAAACCTTGATTTTTAAATGTTTGGCTAAAGCGCAAACAATATTCTTATAAAATAATACCAAAAAAGTTTGGCTTGAAAAAATGGTGAATATAAAAAAAAAATCACCAAGCATTTTTGGGTCACTGTATTTATCTATAATATCTCCAGTTTAAGTTTTTTCAAATGATGAAGTTTCGTTGTTGCCTTTAGTTTAATCACTTTCGCTTTTGGTTGAAGGAAACTGAGAAGTTGCCATTAATATTATCTCTTAAATAAAAAGTTCCTTAAACACAATTTGAATTCTTATGGAATTAACTAAAACAATAACGAAACTATAGGTTTCATTAAAATAACTAAAAAAAAATTGTTGGTAGATATTTTCCACAATTGGTAGATTTTTTTCAAGTGGATGGTAAGTATATTTTTTCGTCAGTGGCAACCCTGTTCACGAGTGTGATCCTGTCGGATGTTGAAAGCTTACGGAACTTCTGGCAGTCTTTTAATCTGTGCTCGTTCGATTAGCACAATTGGCATTAACTTTAGATACACTTGCCTGGAAAGCTCCAGGTCTTTGTTGTGGGGCTTCAGTGGTATGTTTAGCATTCTGTGGTTTTGAAAATCTGGGATGGGTCGTGCCCTTTATACCTGGCACGGTTTCTAGTGTCTGAAACCTATTTGAGAGAAACTTATCCATATCCTCCCACTTGGATATTTCCGTTTTGTTCTCTACTGTTTGTTCCCACAATGCTAAGGTACTTTCCGGTAGTTTGGTTGAGCAGATGTAAGTAATAATTGTATCCCAGTTTGATGTATCAATTTGATGACTTTTTAGTGATGAGATGCAATTATTAATATCTCTCTGCAATTTTTTAATCGTGGCGCCGCGCTCACTATCAACAGTATTTAAATTAAAAAGAGTCTTTAATTGTGAAATGACGAGTATGCATTTATTCTCGTACCTATCCGTTAAATGTTTCCAAGCTGTAGAAAATCCTTCATTGGTGAGTGGGCATTTTTTAACAATATCTTTGGCCTCTCCCTCTGTTTTTTGGATCAGGTGGCATAGTTTCTCAAGAAGATTGAGGCGCTTATTCAGTATGTAGATGGCAGTAAACATGTCTCCAAATGTTTGCCAGGAAAGATAGTCGCCCTTGAATACATCTGTATCGCACGGGGGTAAGTGGATACTGTGTTCGCGGTCGGACTGATCTTCTACTTCCTTTTCACTTTTAACTAATTTTGCGTGGAGATCTGCCATGTTCGACATGCAGCGCAAATAAACTGAGTACGAGTTCTTGTATTTTTTCTTCACCGAAGAAATATCTTTGGCTTCTGCCTTATCTGAAATTAAATATTCCTCATATGCTACTTTAACCTTTCACCACATTGCTTTAAGTTCTTCTTGCTGGATTGCAAGAGTATATTTTGTATTCTCTGTCTGGGGCACGCTATTGTAATCTGATTCAAACTCAGTTACTGCGTCCGCCAGCCGAATATATGTATCCATGTTTGTTTAATTTATTTAAAGAGAACCCAAGACGAAATGAACCTAACTATCTTTTCGAAAGTTCCAAGCAAAGCAAAAACCACCACAATCCAAGAAAGTCAACACAAGAATTTAAGTTCAATGGTTCAACTCCTTTATTTTTTTGTTAAAGAAGGATGTATGTATATGCACATCAATTCCTATATTTACAGGTAATTAACTCGCCGCCCAACTTGCACCAATGTTCAATTTGACTATATGTATATATGTATGCGCGATATGTATATGTGAACGTAATGTATAACTCCGATGTGCAATGATAATTAAATGAGCGGCTGGTGATTTTGTGGAAGCAGTATATCAGCGCAAAGGTGACTATAATGTGCAGACCAAAAGTGATTGCAAAAGATGACAAAAGTGTTAAACCAAAGTGCAATCCCGAGTGAGGTTAGATCTCTTCCCGCACTAAGTGAAGTGTTGTTAGTGTAAGTGGTTGCAGAAATTAAATATAAGTGCAACCAGAAGGCTATGGAAATTGTGAAATTAGTTGCGTTTGCGTAGCTGTTAATTGTTCATGTTTAACCAAAACTTACAAGTTTTTGCGTTCGCGTACGCAAAAAACTTGCAAAGTAGGGGAAATTGGGAGAGCAAACTGACATTTCATTTTGAGGGGAAGCTGCTGGTTTCTGCTGGAAAAATTTTTGCCAACAGCAATTTGCCAACAGGAAAACTGCTGATCAAAAACAACTGGTTGGCATTTACGCAAATCACAAAATTGAATTTGATGGTTTGGAAGATAAAAATTACAAAATGCGACTAATTAAACTTGTAAGAAATAAGTAGTTATTTGTTTAATCAATAAACTGTGTCAGTATAACACTTTGCGATGACTTTTCGTACGTTTTAAATTTTACACTTTTGTATGTAAACAAAAAATATATCAGCTGTTCGTCTAACTTGCAAGTTTCTGCAAATTTTCTGTTCGCGTACTATTTTGGATATTTCTCTCTTGATAGAGAACAGATGACATTTCGCCGGAATTTGGCAGTTGGTTGGTTTCTGCTGGAGATTTTAAACGAACGCACCTATTGACCAAGCGTGCGAATTAATTCAATCTGTGCTTTTCAGATATGGCACACGGACTAAGAAAATTTAAATAAAATGTGTGCCGTTGTCATTTACACTAACCAAAACTTCCGTGGGTTTTCTCAAAATGGCCGCAGCGCGCACTTGTGTTTGGGTTATATACACTATATTCATGGACTGTTGAATCGCGATTCGGACTATTAATGCAACAATAGTGAACGTTGTTCCAGAAAATCACTCACAGCTATTATGTTCTTATTAAGAAATAATCTTAATTTTTTCGGAGCGATATTTTCACTAAATATTAGAGCTCTAGATACCCGGGTATCGAGCAATGCGAGTAGCTAACTAATGGCTTCTCTTTATTTACTTTCGGCGGCCTATTATCTTTCGCAGTATTACCTTTAAAGAGATCCGCGTAAGTGGCTTTCGCCCGCTGACCTGCTAACGCGTCAGCAGTCACCGATTTCTTTATCTCTTCACAAATTTTTTTGTTCTCATTTTTATTTCGCACTATGGCTTCGCAAAGATCATGGCTTTGCTTTTTTACGCCGTCAGCTATTGACTTAATTTGGTTCACTTCGAGAATATTCGCCTCACAGGTTTTTTGTACTCTTTGCATTGCATCAATGCGTTCCCCAAATTTTTTCTCTATTGACTGCAAGAGAAGTTTAAGCTCTTTCACTTGCATTTTTTGCGACTCCTGGAAGTCATCATTACACTCTTGGATCTTTTGACTATTTTTCTCTATTGTTAAGGTCATATTTCGGAGCACCTCATCGATGTTATGCATGTATGTGTGACATTGGTTACACATAAAGCGCACAAAGTTGTTTTCTTTGAGTACATTCGCACAGTACTCATCCAATTCAGAGCATTTTTTTGCCCAGTGCCACACTTTACCACACACACCATCACAGCGGATTCCGCTGTCACCGCGAATTGGATTCTTGCACTTATGGCATTTATCCATCTTCGCGCCTTATTGTTTTTGTCACCTCACTGCACTTTTATGTCTCTAGCTATATTTATTTGTTTGTTTAATCAAAATGAAACAAATTTTTGTGCTTGCAAATAGCACAGTTTATTAGCACTTCGCTATTTAAGTCACTGGCTCTAACGCTGGTTAAAATCCCAACAATTCGGCTGTTTTTTTTTAATTTTCCGCAGAGCGTCAACAACGATGCAGTGTTACCATCACTATTTGTCAGCAGCTGCTTTCTAATTCATGTTGAATAAATTATATTATTAAATACCAATATAACAATCTTTGCATTATATATCAATAATTTGAAAAACTTAAAAAAAGTTGCTACCAAAAATGTCAACATAATAAAAAAAAAAAACATTGCTCAAATTACTCGAAAAAACTCGAATTGCTCGAGCTCATGCTCGAAAATTTTCGAGTAATGAGCGTTGAACAAGTGTGCGAATACTCGCTGCTCATATACCCGGGCTGTTTGAAAATGTGCGAACAAAATCGGGAGCTCTACTAAATATATGTGTTTGTGCAATGAAAAATGTCAACCAAGTACCTTGTTACCTCCTTGTATTTATGCGACCGGTTAACTGTATACGGTGCGTTCTTGTGTAGTGGATGATTGCGGCAAGTGTGCTTTTGTGCTCCGGTTATGGACAATTGCTAATGTTGTGGGCAAGTGCGTCGGTTGTGGGCAAGTGCTTATGTTGGTAGAGCTGTAGTGGGCTGTATGCAAAGAGTTTGTCTGGTTAATTTGCTCCCAGCGGAGATGGACCATGTGCAACACTGCAACGACTGCGTACTTGATAGCTCAACGGTTTGCAGTTTGTTGCACCGATATTGTTTTAGAGATATGGTGAAAATAAATAAAGAAATTAAGGGAATTGCCCAGGCATTCAGTAAGCGGTCTCTAGTCACTAATAGTGACTTTTGGTGGTGAACTTGGATTTTGAGACTATTTGGTATTCAGTACGCTGTCTCACGTCTCTAGTCTCAAAAATAAGTCACTAATTTGTCAGCTGGCTAACAGCCGGTCACAAAAATAGAAGTATGGCGGAAAAAACTTATTTATTTCCATTTTATTAAAAACAAACACGCGAATATGAGGCGAGGAAATTTGTTCAACAAGAATTTCATTAGGACATAAACCAAAATGCTTTAATATCATACAAACGTATTGAAAAAAATGTATTTTTTTAACATTAAAATCTAAAGATTATTAAAAAAATAAGACTAATAAAAAAATACTAAATAAAAAAGAAATAAAAAATCGTCCACAGCCGAGGTGGACTTGAACCCGGACCCTTTCGGCTACCAGCCTAGTGCTTTGACCACTCGGCCATTGCGACTCAAAGGCAAAATGCATACATAAACACTATCAGTTAATTGTCTGTGTTTGCTTGCACCACACATTTTTGGTGAACTTTTTGTGACTCCTTCTGAATACCCAAATCGTCTCAAGTCACAAAAATAGTCACTAATTGCTAATCTCAAATTTAGTGACTTGAGATGAGGCTAAATTACTGAATCCCAGGGTTAGTCTTCCGTATAAAATGTAATTCTTTTATTACAAAGTATATATATATATGAATTAGACTGCATCACCAAAAAAAGTTGCGGTTTTTCCGCCGGGATTACAAAATTTATTATATTCTAAGATGTCCACCAAAATATTTCGGAAAAATATTAAGATTTAAGCGAGCTGGACCGATTTGAAAATACCTCCAAAAATGAAGTTTTTTATGAATAAAAATAGTTTCTTAAAGGACTTTTTGAAAAAAGTCCCCTCGGATGACAAATTAGATTAAGCTTAAAAAATCTGCATAAAAATATTTAAAAATCTTTTCAACGGAATCGTAAGAATGAGATTTTTGATGCTGTTTTTTTTTCCTTTTTCAAAAAGTTTGATTTACGAAAAACTTGAATAACTGGGCCAAATATGTTCTGATTTTAACTTATGAGATCTCAGTAGAAAGGTATTTTCACACTGTTTTTATTTATATATATACATATTTCGCTATGTATGCACAAATATTGGATTGGAAAATTGACTTTTACCTCAATCGCTTATGACGTCGGGTGATGGCTGATAGTGGTCCTCTGTTGATCTCCAGAAAAGAAGTGACCGATCTCCTTTTTACGCAATTAAGTTCAACCTCCAAGCATTAAAACTGTTTGGAGGGGTGACTAAACGAAAGTTAATTTGGCGGCAAGTACTACTAACGGCCGACATTGTGGGTTATTAATACATGCAAATGTATACATGCATATGTGTATAAATGAACATTAAAGTGGTACACCCGTTGCATTATTTTGAAATTAGGGTTGAGGCCTAAACAGGGGGGTTGCCACTTGTTTGAAAAAATGTATTGAAATAAATTGATAAAAAAAATGAAATCTATATCTATACATATAATAAAATTGTAACAGGCCGGTGTCCGTACATTATAGTCATTAAACAAAAATAATGTGGTGGGGTCTTTATTAGAGCTGCAGAAGCCAAAGCAACAATTTTTAGTGTTTTTATCTGTCTCTTTGTTTTGAACGTGCATCACTCGAAAACTAATGCATAGAATCGAATTCAGTTTTCACCGATGTATCGCTAAAGGCCTAACTTAGAAGAAAAAAAAAATGATGCCCCCTGTTTGAAAATGAGTAAATTGATACGATAAAATAAATATTGCAATATGGCTGCGAATAGAAAGGCTTACAACTGAAAATATTTTTGTGGAAGGTTGCCACCTTTTTGAAAACTTCTATTTAATTTTATTGATAACATAAATTAAATATTGCAATATTAGCATCAAACTAAGGAGGTTAGGAGTTTTTACGCCGAAAATATTTTTAGGGGATCTGCCACCTGTTGTCATTTAAATTGGTAAAATAAATGAAATTTTATAATATGGATATTAAATTAAAGAGGTTTAGGAAGCTTACTTTCGAAAATACTTTTGGAGCTGGTTGTCACCTATTTGAAAACCCTGAATGTTGCCAAATGGGTATCAGACCAAAGTATTTGAGAATAATAAAATTGTAATAGGCCAATATCTGTACAAAATAGATTTTAAAGAAATTAATTGGGGGCTTATTAGGTCAACAGAAGCCAAATCAATTATTATTAGAATTTTTGAATGAAATGAAAATATAGAATCATTTTTTTTCAGTTTATGATCGCTCTTTATTCCTAGGTATTTGAATATATTAACTTTTTCAAGTGGTTTGTTGTTCATATTTAGAGTTAGCACCGCACTGTTCTCAAAATTTCGCCTTGATATAACCACAAACCTGGTTTTATTGGCATTTAATTTCAGTCTGTTCAATCATAACCAATAGCACTTTTTTGGAACTTTTTGTGGAAGGTTTTTCACTAAAACCAAATAAAAACTTTTGGTTGTTGCTGCCAAAAAATTAAGAAATTTGAGACGTCAGGGTTTTACAATTCCATATAGTTTTCCATACATTTTATTTCACTAAACTACCAAAGGCCTGCACCGATTTGGTTCATATTCGGAACATATGCCAACACCTTGTAAATAAATATTCCGACAAAAACCTTTATCGGTAGGTGGCGCTAGGGTCGGGATATTTCTAAAATTCTTACACAGACTAAAACGTATGAAACATCTCTAAAAATAATTACGCTGTGGAACTGAAACTTTGCACGGATGTATAAATTACAAATACTCTACTTATGTCGAAAACTGGTAGGCATTGGGAAAGGGAGCGTTTCACCTCACAATCTGAACTTTTCATAGAGCTTATCTCTAGAACCGCTTTCGCTACGTTCTGAAATTCGACACAGCTGCAAATGTTAACAATACCTAATGTGACCAACTATTGCATATCTCAAAGAAGTACAGCTTAGGTTGGGCCAAGTTAACGCCGCGAGCCGATTACGATATTTTGAATGAGCCTAATAGCGATCCCTGAGAGCTGTTCAGAAATACTTACATCTAAGCCTCCCGAAGGTTGGACAGTCTAAAAGAAAGTGTGGAGATGATGCTACTTCATCTTCCTCTTGACAGCTGATACCAAAGGAATTCCTAGTCTCAGCGAATGGATACCAATCGCACAATGGCCTGTCAGAACCCCCATCACTAGCCCTTGAGAGGTAACGTGTTTTAAAGTGCCCTATAAAAACATTTGCTGCAGCAGAGAAACGTCTTCTTTTCCTTTAGGACCCGGTTGCCCTTAGTCTAATAGCAGTTCGTGCTCCGACAACTCTGTCTGCAATATCCGCAGGCGTCGTGTTCAACATATGTACATGTCTTAAGCACCAGTGTAGGTGTGGTTCCTAATGCTCCTCTAACTCCTGTTTTTGTAAGTTCCACCAGACAAGGGCTCGTTGAAACAATATAGGCTTCAATCTGGTTTACTAGAGCTAATGAATTAATTTTCATTTTACCAATAGGGGAGAGCAGTAAAAGGCAACCGGCACCTTTGCTAAGGAATTAAGCCATCGGTAATTCTCAGGGACTGGTATTCCATATAGTATCACAGCGTTACTCTTCTTGGCCTGTGTGTGAGGAGGATACTGCCTTTTAGTGGTTTCAACCAGGGTACGGAGAATATTTAAAATATTAATTGTATTCACAAATAATTCTTTACAGCAAACATTTAGTTCGAATTGAACGCTTTTTAAAATTCTCGATTATAAAAAATTCTTTTTATCATTCGAGCTAGAGAGCACAAGCGCAACCACTTTGAGCAAATAAAAATACGAACAAATTAAAAATGTCTGTCATATAGCTACGAGATATTCAACACAAAAAACAAAAATTCGTTCGCAAATGATTCAAATTCATTCTTTCTTCTATTCATTCGCAATATGCGAGTTAACGTCAAAAGGAACATTTGTTGATCTATGCTCAGCTATTTTCAAAATAGTATTTTGCTTTCATACGGAGAAGTGTATTTTCGTAGACGTTATTTTGAAAGTTGGCTATATCTCGAAAACTGTTCTACTATCTTATTATCTGACTTCATACTTGGGCTCAGCGGAAATTTTTAAATATGAAATGATGGTCAAATGCCAGAGCTCAGAACTTTTTGGAAAATTTGTTATCTAGTGTACATAATTATGGGAGAGTTATAGTATAGTTGCATGTTGTTTTATATTGCTGCAAAATGTATACGCAATATACAAATACAAAGCAGCATGCAACTTGGAAATCGCCCTATACTTATGTTAATATGTAGATGTTTGAAATAATTTCAATTTATAATACTGTGCTTTGAAAACAAAAGAATTAAGATAAATAAATTTTCTTCAACTTATATTTACATACATACATCGCTAAATAGTGATAAATTCGGGCAAATGTTTGCGGCAGAGAGCGAATTAGTCAGTTCATATTCATTCGTATATAACGAATGAAAACAATATAATTACCTTTGAAGTTAATAGGAACGAAAAAAAAGGAAAAAATACATTCTTCCGAATGAAAACAAAAAAAGAAAACAATCGTCACCAGGCAACGAAAACAAATGGTTGTTATAAAGTTCGTTCACAGATAGCAAATACAAATGAAATTAATTAATTTTAATCATTTGAAAACGAATTTTTCTGAACCCTGGTTTCAACTTAAACTAAAAATTCTGACTTTGCAGACATTTTTTGGTTTTAGACGCTATTTTGAATTGGCCAACGAAAAAGTTCATATTAGGCGCCGCGAAGCCAGCTGGCATTGGCTAGTATTAGATAGAAACACACACACACACGATTAAAAATTATCTTAAAAATAAAGATCATAAAATAACGATTAGAGAAGATAAAAAAAATAAAAATTACAAAACGATTAAAAATTGTCGAAAAAATATAAATCATAAAATAATGATACTGATTTGCTTGACCTTGGTTTGTCGGTCGAAACAGGAATCTTTATTTACGGTTGATGGATAGCTCGTTTCCAATGGATGGTGGTAAGAAAGTGGCTGACTTACGTGTAATGATTTTGTATTACCAGCTTATGGGGACTCAATTGCTGTCAAATGAATAGTCCAGATTTGATGCTCACAACTTCTTTATTCTACGCAACAACATGGCTGGGGATTTGCCGGAAGGAATGTGACGGCACCTTTTGCCTCTATTAATTTCCACTGAGGGGTGAGTATCGACTCCCCGAATGTCGCCAGCTTTTAATACAAGCTTTTAATCCACTTTAATTACTTGGTTGTAATTCCGTTCTTGCGAGGGCTGATGAGTGTGGTTCGCTCCGTGTCCAATTCCAAAAAGAAATATATTTTTCTAGCCTCGTGGTATGTGACCACCAATTCTTTTATCGTATGTCAGTGTGGGCGTTTTCATAGTGGTCATGGCAATTCGTGTCTATACTGATATAATGGTTCGTGTCTTGAATAACTATTGGTTACGTACATTCATCTGGCAATCCCCCCCATTTTGAAGTTTAGCTTTGACAGTTTGGTTATGTTTACATTTCTCATAAGCGTTCTTATGTCTATTATTTGGCCAATAAAAATAATAGATCATTATCCCCCTCTCATCTGCAACGACACGTTAACAAAAAAACCTGTGGAGCGTTTAGTAGGGATATGAGAATGGTGCTTCGAATGCGATTCACGGCCTGGACGTTAGACCCCTTACATCGAAATCGTTCTACATGATCTTCGTCAACCCTATCCTGGTTCGTTCAGTTCGCCTCTGAGCGCCTATGTATGTACACATGCTCCTTCTTTACTATTTAGTTTCAGTACGCATTACATAAGCTTTGGTAGATGAAAGGCATTGGTAAATGATTTGGTTATGAATCTTTTCTTGTTTGCTTTGATCGATTTACTAGCAATGTAGTGAGGATATAATATAACAAAACTATAGATATAACAAATCTAAACTTAATTAATTTATTCAAGCCGGGTACCCTGTAATAAGGCAGAATCAATGGAGTATGAAGGCCCGCCATATATTCATCGAAATTCTTGAGAAGGCGAATGTACTGAATGAGTTAACGTGTAGTGATTAAATCGGCGGAATAATTGCCAAGCACGCGGTGTTTAGCATCGATCAGTTCATATGAATTCGAACCAAGTTTCCGTGAAACATAGGCTCTAATTTTTTTGGGGCTAGTTTTTACGATTGGGAATTTACACTTCCGAGCCTATCTCGAAATGGCGTTCTCTTTTGCGGGTCAATGCCCGTTGTGCGGTTTGTTGATATTGTTGGAACTGTTTGTCTCGAATTTTATCAGCCCGAACTTTACGCTGTTCCCCATCCTGAGTTTGGTATGGATTTACATCCAATAATAATTTATATTCGTTTCCATCTTTCCCATATTCACGACCAGTGTGCAGGAAATATGGCGTGTAGCCTGTGGCTGAATGCACTGAAGTGTTAATATCATGAATAACACGAGACAGATGGTTTTCCCAGGGGGAACGTTCAAGAAGGTCAGCCATGTGAGCACGTAATCCAAGTTTAATGATTTTGTTTGTCGCCTCGACCTGATTGGCTTGTGGATCGTACAAAGGCGTTTTCATGTGTTTGATGTTATAATCGGTGCAAAGCTTTGCGAAAGTTTGACTGAAGAATTGAGTACCATTATCTGATAAAATGTGTTCGGGACAGCCATTCACCGTGAATATGTGTCGAAGATAATTGACTACGGATATGGCGTTTGCATTTTTCATGGGCTACGCCCAGACATATCGCGAGTAACAGTCGATGGCTACGAAGATCTATTGGTTACGAATTTTAGACATGGGCAGCTTACCGACGAAGTCAATCGATAATTGCCTACCCGGTCGTTTTGGTTCTCTATATTCGCCGTGAGGTGTTTTGTCTCTCGGACTCATACATGTTTGGCCAGTAATAGCGTTGTGAGATACGTCTATAAGTTTTCCAAACACCCTGATGCGAATGTTGGTTATGATTTTCATCGGGGACTTTTGCTCTGTCAGAAGATGGTACACAAAGTGTCCACAGTATTTCCCCACTTTGATTGGAAAATTTCAATCGATGATATAGATCTTATCTTATCTCGATCTTATATCTATCTAATGGTTGTTTTGAGGCCATGGCATGCATTTTGTTGTACCATTTATCGCTCGTGCTCCAGCTGCGATCAGCGAGGCATCGGTATAAACCTTGAATGGTTTTGAATAATCGGCCATAGTCAGAACGGAAGTGGTAGTTAAACACTCTTTGAGTTTGAGAAAGGCTTTTTCAGCAGCGGTATTCCATTCAATGGGTCCTTTTCGGTTTCCTTTATGCAATTCACAAAGGGGAGCTGTGATCTCCGAAAAATTTTGAATAAATTTTCGGTACCAGCTTGCTGCACCAACGGACCGTCTGACTTCTTTTGCCGTTTTGGGCCGTGCAAATTCAACAATAGCTCGAATACGAGATGGATTCGCAGATGGACCCTCTTGAGACAAAACGTAACCCAGGATATCCAATCGTTTACAACAAAAATTCGATTAGCATGTTGAGATGGTTAAGCTGGCCACAGCTAGACGTTTTGCAACAGTAGCCAATATCTTAACGTGTTCTTCAAACGTCGAAGTGCAAATTATAAAATCATCCACATATGCGAATGCATGTGGAACCAGATCACGGAAAATTTTATCAATGAGAATGGCTAATGTGGCGGCATTTGGGATGGTAATGTTATTCAACTCTCTCGCGTCCAAGCACACGCGACACGTTCCGTCTTTCTTCTTTACAGCCAGAATTGGTGACCGCCAAGGGCTTTCTTCGATGGTCATAATGATGTCACGACTACGCCTTTTATCCAATTCGGCTTGAACTTGTTCAGCCACATATGGCGATACTGGACACTGGCGTGTCATGACGGGTTTTGCATCACCCGTATCAATTACGTGTTCGATCTGATTAGTGACGTTTAAAGGACCAGACTCAGGAGTTGGATTAAAAAGTCTGTGAACGGCGTCCAGCATTTGACTTTGATCTGGGGTGAGATTATGTGGAAGGCTGACGCTCGTTATTTTTGGCGCATCTAGTTCACACTCTAAACCGAGTGTGGAAGCGTCAATTGGCTCCAGATCATTACTCATAGAAGATACCTTAACTTGTTCTTTCCCACACCCTGGTGGCTGGTTACAAAAATTGATAAATTTATCCGCCGTAACCATTTCGACTTTAGCAGATGCAACTTCTTCAGTATCACCTTTGGCTGTATGTTTTAAAAATCGTTGAACTTTCTCTTGGTTCTGCCCCAGTTCGAAAAAGAAGGCCTCAAGGGATGTCCGTCCCATAATTGGGTGTTTCAGTGAGATAGGTACGACAAGAGTTGGCACCAGTCGGGTAAGACTACCGACCGTATATAATACATCCACTTTACCAATGGCCTTAAATGAAATCGGATTATCGGCAAGACCAATGGAGGTTTTGGTAGGTTGCAACTGCCCCCATCTGTACTTCTTATAAAATGTTTGTGAAATGACTGTGACTTCGGTTCAACCATCGAGTAAAACCGTATGAGAATGGTTGTTAACCATAACGGTGAGATAATCGCGAAAATCGTTCTCAATGTTATATGTCAAACATTTCTCTGAGATAAAGAAAACATCGCGGAGTCGTGGTTGGTTAACTTGATTGACTGCGTCTTTCTGGTTAGTAGGGACTGGAGCTGAAGTAGGTTTGGTAATTGGTAGTGTTCGTTCAGAACATTTAGTTGATGGTTCTTTGCCATCCCTTTGGATTTGATTAGATTCATTAAGAATCAGAGTATAATTATTATTGGAATTCGGGACTGAAGATTTGTCGATTTGTAGAGGGACTTCGGTAGAGTGCGGATTGTTAGAGACAGTGGATTTAGATAAAGTTGTGAACTCTGAGTACGATGGACCACTATTCCCAATCGACTACCTTACGGGTTTTTTGAACACGAGCATTGATCGGACGTAACCCCTGGTCGTATACATTTGTAGCAGATCACCCTATTCGGTTGGGTTTGACACTTTTTGAAGTGATGGCCCCACACGAGACATTTGGCACATCGTACATTTTCGTCGCATTCGAATAGGTCATTTTCCTTTGGATTTTTGTCATTTTTATAATCCTTGACTGGTTTCGAATACCTATGTTTCTGAGATGCTTTAATTGGTTCCTTTTGCTTGTTCAAGTATGCTCATTCCCTGTCATCGGAGTCGGACCCAGGAAACGAAGCGGTATATTCCGATTGTGAAGAATCATCCGGAGGACCATGTATTGTCGAAATTTCCCGTGGCACTGATCGCTGTCTATCCGAACGGGTTCTTTCCGGACGGGGTGTGGCAACAATGAACGAATGTGGTGCAATTCGCTGAGCGAACTCACGCAATTGCTCCAACGTGTGGACTTGCCGAGTGTAGATGAGTTCACGCAGATGCTCGGATAAGGTACCAATGATTATATCGAGGTGGTCCCGTTCATCCAGACCACAGGAATTACCCTGCAATTGGAATGTCAAGTCATCGATATGTTTCAGCAGTGTTTGCGAACATGGGTCTAATTTAATCTGTGCATATGACATTATTACTTGGGCCCGAGTATGTTTGTTGAGGAAACGAGCTCGAAATTTCGTGCAAAAATCTGGATAATCTCCGAAGTACCATTGTCGAGCGGCCCCCGTAAGTGTGGGCACCAAACGCGTAACCTATCAATTGCATCCGCTTAGGCAGATTCGTCGAATATAGTGGCTTGATTTGGTCGTGATTATGGTGGACCGGGTAGCGAATAATTCTGATATAAATGGTTGATTAATTGGTTCTTGGATATGTGACGTTCTAAGACCACGGTAGGTATTGATCGTTTAAGTTTGTAAGTTTGAAGGACCACCCAAAGAACTATAAGGAGGATCCGCCGAGGGTGATATCCAGGTATGATTCCGGGTCGTTGGCATGGTTTGGTTCATGTCACGAACGTCAGGGATTGGTGTCTGTAAATGAATCCGGTCACTGATCATTTGCTGTTGCATCTCCATCATCCATCCATTTCGGACAGTTGGTGTAATGAGGTTGTTGGGACGGCTGGTAGAGGATTTGAATTAACCGTACTAGTGGTAAGGGTATACCGTGGTTCAGTTGCCTGAACCGAAGTCGGTATATTCGGGTTTGGAATCGAATCTGGTATGGTTAATGGTAAATATTGGGATGGAACAGTATTTTAAGTTGAACTCATCGTTCCTCGTTCATTCTCAAAACCATGGAAGGTCGAATTCAAACTTAATCGGGAATCGCCCAACGGGATTCCCGTATTCGGTGAAGACATCCGAAGTTCCCGAATCTTCGACCGAAATTTTCCGATCTGATCTGCCTGGCGTGTAGCCGACTCGGGTTTTAACTTTAACCGAGCGGTTCGATAACAATAATGTATCATTTGATGAAGAAGACCCTGAGGTGTTAACACCTCATTCGCCTCCACTTCCCGATATGCACTCTCATATATTTCCAACTCACTCATTGGGTGTAGGGCATGGGATTTTATCAGACATGGTTGGCCAACGTAAGCAGATATTTTACCATTGAGAGCGGCTATTTCGGTGTCGGTCCATTGAACCGGCGTTGGATATAGGTTATATATCTCCCCTTCGATCTGTCGCTGTTCGTCTGTCAAATAAGTTGCATCGAGAATGGGAAACAATTCCATGTTCAAAGACTCAAATACCAAGTTGTAAATTCCGATTATTAAAAAATCGGTAGACGTAAGTTCCATACTATTAAAGTCTAAGTTATAAGACGATGGTACTCGATTTAAAATCAGTACATTATTTACTTCAGTTTATTATTTATTATTATTATTATTTTATTCTATGAGTATGTCGTTTTGAATATCCACTTTCAAAAATAATGCCGCATACATCGATCACTATTTGAATATTGCTTTAAATCTAATTAGTTTAACAAAAAATTCACGCTCAATTGGTTGTATATCTCATGTGATTTTCGGTCCAAAATTTTATTTAATATTATACCGAACATGGGCTGAGAATGGCGTTTAACGCACTAGCTCGAATCTTTTTATGGACAAAGTTGTTTGCTCCCGGGATGCACCGAAGGCCTTGAATACTTGGGAGTATTACCTGTATCTCCTTCGGTCCCTTCTGTTGCCAACAAGGTACGCAACAAAGATCGAGACTATCCACTCCCGAATTTACCGGAAGACCAAATCAGACTGAGAATATTCAACTAGTTTGAGAATGTTAAACGAGATTACTTTGATACGAGTTTCAAATTCTATTGGGAATTAATACCCAAAGAAAGTACAAAAATAAAGAAAAAGTAATAGTTTGGTTCAATTAATATTGACCGTGTTATCGGTTACGTTGCTTGAACTTATACCGAAAGACGAAAAGAAAAATGATCGGTTCAAAAATCTTGACCGTTGATGTGTGGTGTTACTTGATTAAAAAATTCAATTAACTTGCTTTTCAGAATTGGGGAACTGAACTGACTGCTGATCAATGGTGTTCGCATCGCAGATCGATCACCATTCACCCCCGCGGAAATAAATAATCAAAATATCCACAAAAATTTTGATTGAAAACGAGCTCCAATAAAAATCAATTAAATCATGCCGTGTGAAGACTGAGGACGATATTGATTTACAGTGATTATGAATTCAAAAGATAATTATTTGATTCAATCTCAACGATGATTTATAATAGCGGAATTTCTAAAAGAAAAATTTATCAAAAATCTATTAAACTCGAATATGTATGGTTCACCGACGAACAATTTTGTGACCAAAATGAGAAAAACGACTAAAAGATTTTAATTTTTCCTTAAATCTAATTTTATGATGTATTTAATTGATTCGATGATGAAATTGCTATTTTCCCTCAGCTGAGCACGCAGTTATTTTATGCCGGGCTTAAGTGTGGTTATGTTCAACGAAAACTTATTCTTTTTCACCCATCTAGTTGGGCGCCAATGCTTTGCTTGACCTTGGTTTGTCGATCCAAACAGGAATCTTTATTTACGGTTGATGGATAGTTCGTTTCCAATGGATGGTGGCAAGAAAGGGGCTGACTTACGTGTAATGATTTTGTATTACCGGCTTATGGTGACTCAATTGCTGTCAAATGAATAGTCCAGATTTGATGCTCACAACTTCTTTATTCTACGCAACAACATGGCTCTATTAATTCCCACTGAGGGGTGAGTATCGACTCCCCGAATGTCGCCAGCTTTTAATACAAGCTTTTAATCCACTTTAATTACTTGGTTGTAATTCAGTTCTTGCGAGGGCTGATGAGTGTGGTTCGCTCCGTGTTCAATTCCAAAAAGAAATATATTTTTCTAGCCTCGTGGTATGTGATTCTTTTATCGTATGTCAGTGTGGGCGTTTTCATAGTGGCCATGTCAATTCGTGTCTATACTGATATAATGGTTCGTGTCTTGAATAACTATTGGTTACGTACATTCATCTCGCAATCCCCCCCATTTTGAAGTATAGCTTTGACAGTTTTCTTATGTTTACATTTCTTATAATCATTCTAATATCTATTATTTGGCCAATAAAAATAAAAGATCAGTACAACATAATCGAAAAAATAAAAATCACAAAATAACGATTAATTGTATAATTAAAATCATAACGGTTACGATCCCTGCGATTTACGCCATTTCTACGGTGATATTTATATAAAATGAACTACTACATAGAAAGAAGTGCCATATCATAACAGAAGCGGTTCAGGGAACTAAAAAACAAACAAAAATTTGATGGTCTCTTGTTTCCTTCAACCGACATGCATATCGAGGTTTAACCGCCTAAATAACGTAAATTAAAATTTTGATGCATAAACGCGCTGGGGTATTTCTTCTTAAAAAAGTAATTTTTGAAAAAAACCTTACATTATTTTCGCGGTTCGTGCTCGATATGGCGACTTTCTCCAATCCACTTCATTCTATGGAAATCTAAAAAATTGGAAAGGAGGAGATATTTTTCCAAATCAAGATAAAACTTATTTACACGGGTGGTATTTTATATGTTGGCCGAATCCAATAAAGTACGCTATTCATTCTCTTCTGTGCTAATTCACGCCAGTTGGAAGTGCCAACTGATGCCAAGTCCCGCGATTCTTATAGAAGAAGCAGAAGGTTACAGGCTGGCGAATTACAAGATGGAGAAGTTCAGAAATACATGGGTACCAAATGGTGGTTCCTCTTTTAATGTTGCACGCTTCTGATGCAACTTTATACAAAATAATTGGTTCTTTATTATTGAAACAATACTATAACTTTAACTGCAATAAATCTATATTCGCATTGTGTTCGCTTTTATGTGCCATCTAATACCGACTCTCCTGTGTTCATTCTTGTTTGATAGCACGAGCTTCGAATGAGCAACTCTTTGGTGGATAGAGTTAAGAGCGAAATACACCACACAAGCGGTTTGACAAACCAAGCGAAATTTCCCTTTGCTTCAAGCCATTTGTGCTGTGTATGGGGGTGTTTGAAGGTTTGACAAACCGCTTGAGGGAAATTTGAGCAAAAATCAAAATTTTTTGATTTTCTGGCCGCCATGTTGATGTTTGATCAAACCGCTTGCGTTGTGTATAGCAAAATCGCCTCATTTGCAACGAAATTTTCACCGATTAAGGGCGTAAGAGAGGAAAATGAAAGAAAACCATAATATTTAGCATTGCGAACTGGAAGAAAACTAAAATTCTTTGCTTGAACGAGTCATGTTTGCATGGTGTATGGCGAAATGGGAAAAGTAGGTTTGAAGAATGTTTGACAAGCCGCTTGTGTGGTGTATTTCGCTCTTAATGCTCAGACTATATGTACAAATGTTGTTACAGAATAGGGGTATTCTCCAAATCTTGCAAAGCCATTGAACGGAGCGGATTGCATGGATTGCATAACTTGCAAATACACAACAACAAATCACATGGGAAACAACATTTCCTATCGCTGCAAAATATGCAACGTCGAAACTCATGTACATATTTTGCAAAATAGCAAAGCAAGATAAATGGGACCCTGTGCTAGTTGTTTTGTTGTTGGAATTGGTACATATTTCTCTCATTCCTCTCATCTCGCTCACTTCATTTTTGATACATAATTTCGCTGCTTGCTACCCATGCATGCTACCACTTTGCAATGGGGTGCTCTTGTACTCTTCGAAATTTGGAATAGTATTTTTGCATTTCGTGCAATCTGTGCATAGTGCAAGACTTCGAGAATACCCCTGATGTGTTATCTCAGCGTACGGCAGTGCCACAGTAGCATGCTGATATGACTCGCTTATACTAGGTTCACATATAAGTAGATTATCCTCATTTTTGAGCTTAACACCCTAATCTGTAATTATAACAAGAGATTAGCCATATAAAATTCGTCCCTTGTTAATCTGTAATTATAAAATAATCTCAGATTTAACCGATAACTTTTCGGTGTCCATCCTAGTTTTATCGATTGTTTTTGCGAAAAAGAGGAGAAATGCCAAATGTAAAAGTAAACAAAAATGTACGCTAGCAAGTAAAAGAGGTTTGTAAAGGTATTTTTAATAAAATGTTAAGTTAAAATATATTTATATTGCTTATTATAGCAGAAAAACGTCATCACGGTGGGACAGAGAAGAAACATAACTTTTCCTTGAGATGTGAGAATAACGAGCACAACAAATTTGACGGCGAATAATCTGAGATTTGCCTGTGTAAACGGGGTGATTAAAAAACGAGCTTTGATTGAGATAATATTGATATGTGAACATAGTTTTATATATACACGAAATTTGGAAGTTTTTATCCAGACGTCCAATCGACATGTTTGAGGTATCGTTTGAAAGGTCTTGCAGAGTGTGTCCAGAAAATTTATTCAAGCTTAATAAACGATTTACCGGATTCTTAAAAATTTGGCTAAAGTGTTGCGAAACAAAAAACATTTTTTTGCTCTTGCCGGTTTAAGGGGTCTGTTGATGCACCAAACGTATTTTGTTATTCCACAGGCCAATACCTTTCAAACGATACCTTATATATTAAGTTCCGACTACTAGTTGGAAAGATAGAGAGCTAAATGTGTTTTGAATCGTGTCGAGATGCTTTGCGATGTGTGTAGCGTCTGTACGTAGCTTCATTTAATTTTTTTCAAACTTTCAAGGATTATAGTACCAAAAAAACTAGGAAGGTTTTGTTCCCGGATGTTTCGATTCTTAGGCCTTTGTGGGCATGGCTGGTACCTGTAATTCGAAAAAGGCAATTTTTTAAACTACCACTGAAGTCGCTCTTTGGTTTCTTTAAGATATAAAAATAACAAACCCAGTTCCACGAAAAAAGTGGCCATTCCCCGATTGCCACTTAAATCGAAATTCCCTGCAAATCGGGGAATTTCCCGCGAGTTGACAAGTTGAAGGATGTAGCTGCGCTAATCACTTAGTACATGTCCTCGAAACCACAATTTGTGTGTATTTTGTAATATTTTTCACCATTTTAATTGTAGTTATGTACACAGCATTTGACTATGCTACATGAGTTTATCACCCGCACTGAACCTACCTGGGAAGACGCATACAATGGCCCGTAGTCATAGTCAAAATAAAGTCGACTTTAAAGTTAGGTGCAGCTTTTTGACATAATTTTCAATGGGATATCTGTCAAAAAAGCTGCAACTAACTTTAAAGTCGACTTTATTTTGACTATGACTACGGGCCAATATTACCTACAGTTGTACATAAATATGTATGTATTAATAAATTTAGTTCACCCAATGTGCCGCTACTACTTACATAAAATGTATAAATTGTCACTGAGCCAAACTACATGAGAAAAAATCATTAGTTTAATAGCACGAGTGCAACACCGTACACGTGATAGAAGTAAAAATTCTTAAAAAGCACAGGTGGCGCCCCACACCCGGTAGAAATCTTAACAACAACTAAACTACGAGTCAATCAGACGAATACAGTTGCTTATTGTATCCAAAGTTGGCACCAAGTTGATACGTTTTTATCATTTCTCATAATTTTTTTTTTTAATTTTTTCGAATACAAAGGATATGATCATTATTTTTCGCTTTATTCCGTATTCAAAAAATTATGCAATTATGAATAAAAAAAGATTTTCCGTACGTTTCCAAGGCAGTTAAAAAATGCGTATAATTCTCGTCACGAAATTGATATCATAAATTTTGTGTTTCTAGTTCAGCTTTCGTCACTCGAAAATTTTACCTCAAAGAGATGTTTTATTTGATATATGTATACTAGCAAATACCCGGCGTGCTTCGCGACGCCTCGTGAGAAATTTTGCATCAAAGTTAAGGAGAAACCGTATTGAAACACAAATGGGAAAACCTCTTCAGGGGAAGAATTTTGCCTTTATTAGTATCCATAATTCATCTGGCCGGCCATTGTAACCCTAGTACATATGTATGTACATTAGACTGCATCACTCTCCATACAAAAAAAAATCGGTACTGTTTTTCCATTGGAATTATAAAATCTATTTTTAAGACGTCCACCAAAATATTTCGGAAAAGGACTAAGATTCAAGCGAGCTAGACCGATTTGAAAACACCGCCAAAAATGGATTTTTTTATGAATAAAAATAGTTTCTTAAATATGTTTTTTGTAATGATCCCCTCAAATGACAAAACGGTATCGGCAAAAAAGTAAATACGGCAACCTTTGATGCTGATTTTTATGTGATGTATAAGCAAATATATTATTTAAAAAAAAAAATATTCTTTAGTAAGCGCATACCAGTCTGGATTCAGGGAAAATCGAGATTGTATCACGGCACTGCTGAATGTCACCGACGATATTAGGCAAAAACTGGATGAGAGCTACGTGACCTTTCTCACCCTTCTGGATCACTCTAAAGCATTGAATACTGTCGACCAACGCTTATTGTGCTTAAAACTTGCAAATATTTTCAACTCTCGTCCTCAGCGTCAAACTTAATACACTCGTATATGTCTGATAGGTCGCAAGCAGTATGCGCGAGTAATTCTTTATCTTGCTTGGCTCCTGTAGTGCAAGGTGTACAACAAGGTTCCGTTCTTGGTCCTTTATTATTTGTTTTATACATAAACGACCTACCTAAACTACTTGAGCATTGTAACATTCATGTATATGCTGATGACGTGCACCTGTACCTCAGCTGCCCACCTGACGCAATTAATACTTGCATCAGAAATCTTAATTATGATTTAGACTATGTCAACGGTTGGGCTTCTAAGACTGGACTGGTCATAAACCCTAGTAAATCACAATGCACTTTTATACATAAGAAAAACCTTCAGCTCGACAGCTTTGACAATGTTACGGTACGTCGACTCCGCCAAAAACCTTGGTATAATTTTCAACAGGACTCTAACCTGGAACAAACAAATCTACGGAGCGATCGGGAAAGTTTATGGTATGCTGCAATTAAAATCCGCCTACTTGTTAAAAGTTACCTGATACCGACACTTTTATATGGTTTTATATTGTTCGCTAAGTGTGATAGTGTATGCAATAAGAAGCTTACTTTATTGTACAACAATATTTCCCGGTATATATAGGGCATTAGAAAGCGTGATCATATTTCGAATTTTTCCACAAAGATTTTTTCAATCTCGTTTAATGATCTATTAGAGGTAAGGTGTCTCGTAATGCTGCATAAAATTCTAGTCACAAATGAACTGCAGTATCTAAAGTGCCGATTACACTATACACGGTCAACTAGATTTTCACAGCTGTTTAGCTGAAATTAGTCAAGAACGTAAACCTACCGGTACGTAAACCCGAGTCAGCTGACACGATCTGTCGTACCAAAGCGCCATGTAAATGGAAACTCAACACCGCAGAATTTTTCTGTAGTTGTAGCCCGTAGCGCAGAAATCTGCGGAATTTAGATTTTTCCGTGTCAGCTGATTTCTCCTTCTTTAGATGGTTGCCCCTTCGTCAGTTTTACAGATGGTAAAAAAGTTATAAGTTCCTATTCAAAATATGTTTAAAATATTTGAAATTTACTATTGAATAAGGTTTTTGTTGAAAACTAAGTAGTTTATATTTAGCTAAAATCTATTATAGCACGAAAAATTTTAGTTGAAAGGGTAAGTTTATGAAAAGGCATTGATGAGTGGCAACAGTGTAGTAAGCAACACTGAGGGCTCCAGTAATCGACAAAATTCTGCGTATACAGACTGCGTTTAAGTATACGTTCTGCGTTCTCGACTAATTTCAGCTTTTGTCCACGCTATTCGTCTTTGGAATGACGTCCCATCTGCATTGAGACTTATCAAAAGCCCCGTGCATTTTAAAAACGAGCTCTACAAGTTATAGTTATTATTTCTATCTCTGGTTTTCCTTAAAAAAAAGTAGTTTTTTTCCTAAGATAAAAGTAGATATAAGATGCAAATATTTTCACTAGATTTAAATTGCTTTATATGTAACTCTAAATGTCACAGCGCTGAAATATAGCCAACGGCAGTTGTGTTGAAGATTGAAAAAAAAAATTAAAAAAATATGAAACTTTCTGGCCTAGAACTTACGACTGTGACTTTTGGAGTCAGTTGCGCTCCATATCTTGCCATTCGGACTCGCAAATGACTCAATGGATTCCCATCCTTTAGTCAACAGAATCCTAACAAAAGAAACCTATGTCGATGACATTTTATCGGGCGGTAAAAATATTCCATCTTGTTTGAAAGCGCAATCTCAACTCCTCCAATGTCTTCCCTCAGTTGGTTTTCCACAAAAGGAAATCACAGCCAATCATTCCGAACTATTGAATAGTATTCCTTCTGAAGATTTTCTCTACTCAAATCTTTTAAGATTTCATTGCTCAAGTTCTACTAAAACGATGGGTATCCGATGGAATACGAGTGCTACGAAGAGATAAGTTTTATCCTCAATCTCGAAATTTTACCCCGCAGGGTGGCTGGCGCCTATTCTCATTTAGACCAAAATACTTTTACAGCAAATATGGCTAGAACGCATTGAGTGGGCCGAATGTGTGAAGCCAATCTCTCTTCAAAAGTGGCAACAATTACTAAGTGATTTGCGCATTATCGAACAAATAAAAATTCCTCGATGGAAAAAATTTTCAACAAGTCGACGCGTCCAAATCCACGGTTTCCGCGATGCCTCAGAAAAGGCATACTGTGCATGTGTTTACATACGATCCCAATCCGCTTTGGTGGCATGGACCATTTTGGCTCCTCAAGAGCTCCGACCAATGGCCGGTATCATTCCGACAGAATGTAGCTCCTCTCGAAGAGTGCAAAGTTGAAGCTTCATATGTATCGGAAAACGAACATGACATATTAGACCATTTTTCATCCTGGCCTAGAGCCTTGCTAATAATATCGTGCATGTTTCGAAACATCCATCGCTTTTCCTTATTCAACCTATTGTATACCAGGATTATTTTATACCTGAAACTATACAAGAAAGCATATGCATGTATAGAATTAACAACAACAACCACGCTGTCAAGTTTAAATAGCGGCAAATCAGCTACATTTGATAGCAGTAGGTTGAATAAGGAAAATGAACTAGCAACACGAGTTTACGGGGTGTGCATGGCTCAGTGGTTAACGCTTCTGACTTTGTACATCAATGACGCGGGTTCGATCCCAGCTGAAGTCTAAAAAAAGAAGCCTTATGAGGAGAAATAGCTGCCATAAATTCTACCGCTTAGACTTTGTTGCTTTTTTCATTTTTCCCAATAAAATAATCGTGGTGCAAAGCTCCATAAAAATATTAAAATTAAATGTTAATAAGCCACAATAACATTGACAAATACATAGTTCAGGAAGAGCTCACTTTTAACGTTGAATCCATTTCTAGATCCAAGTGGGCTCACTCGTGTCTCTCGTACAATGAGTGTTCGTTGCAGAGCTGAGTCACTTGTTTCTTACCTCGGGTGGAGGGTAACAAGTAATTCTCAGCAATGCTTTAACTACAAATACTCTTCTCTAAAATTCTCTACCCCTTACCACTGGTGGGGGAAAGTAGAGGCTAATCAAATAAGAGGGTAGTACTTTCAATATTAAAAGTCTTGCCCCTTACCGCTGGTGGGGGGAAGTAAAACTTTAATAAGGAAAGAAGAATAAAACTTGTTAAATGCTTTACCCCTTACCGCTGGTGGGGGGAAGTAAAGCATATAAAATAAAATATAGAAGAAGAAGAAGAGTGTTAATTGAGAGTCTTTACGACTCTGATCTCTTAATTAAATATTCTCCTTTTATATACAAATTCTAATTCTATTTTCCTTAACTAATTTTAAATACATATGTATGTACATATTGGTTTGGTATGTACTATTTACAAACAACCGTTTTGGTCTTATCATAATTTTAATTTTAATGCTTGCATTTGCGTCGGCTATATATATACATGCAAATAATATCAATGCATTTTCTAATGCATGTGTGGGAGTATGCATTTGTATGCGCGAACATTAGATTAAAAGAGATCAACGCATTGATATCTTATTTCGGTTGTGTACAAAATATTGACAGTTAAATGTGTTACAATTTATGGGTTTTTGTTCATTCCTCATGTTTATGTATTTTACTTATCTTCTATTCTAAAGTGGACTGTATTTTCTGTGTGTCAATAAGTATTAGTTAGGGTATTCACAGTTTACTTCTAAAGTTAAAAGGTGGCAACTTTAACAAGATAACACACTCGAACTGTGAGCAACCCTTATGTTTAAGTAAAGTATCAATTTGATGAACAATACCACGCATTGCTAGACCGTTTGCCTTTAACGCGTTTGTGTTTAGAGAGCATCAACAAACCACATACATATTTCTCTCTATTCTCTCTTCTCTTTTTTATACTTAGCTAGCACAGCGCAAACATAAAAAAAGAACCTTTGCCAGCTTCAGGCGGTCGCAAAGCGAAATTTATGTACAAGCAGCGCTGCGCCCAAAGCGAAATTCATGTATGCATGTACAAGCAGCGATAGATGCCAGTTTAACACAAAACATAAACATGAGACAAAGTCGAGTAATTTTGCCCAAAACTGTTATCGCTAATTAGTATGGGAACCAACAACAAACAAAGTTACCACATGGTAAAATGTTTTAAAGTTACCAGGTGGAGTGCAATGGGATAAAGTCGTTGCGCTGGGTATGCAGTTACAGTTGCATTTCTATAGTCAATCCCGACTCTTGCGTCCTCGATCGCGCATTCTGGGCAACGTAAGCAACTCATGTGCGAGATACGGTAACCAATCCGAGTGGAGCCTTGGGTCACGGCAGAAAGAGAGGGATCTTGAGCAATACCTCCAGCTCCGTCAGAATTGGAAAAGACCTCTCCGAGCCGTTCGCCACAAAACGGGGTTTCAGACAGGGCGACTCCCTTTCATGTGACTTCTTTAATCTGATGTTGGAGAAGATAATAAGAGCTGCAGAACTGAACCGCTCAGGAACAATTTACTACAAGAGCGTGCAATTGCTGGCTTATGCCGGTGACATCGACATCATCGGTAACCAAAACCGCGAATTCTGTTCTGCCTTTTCCAAGTTGGATAGGGAAGCAAAGCAAATGGGTCTGGTGGTAAACGAGGACAAGACGAAGTATCTCCTGTCATCAAACAAACAGTCAGCACATTCGCTCCTTGGCACCCACGTCACTGTTGACAGTTACAATTTCGAGAAAGTAGAGAATTTCGTTTACTTGGGAACCAGCATTAACACCGATAATAATTTCAGCACTGAAATCCAACGTAGAAACACTCTTGCCAACAAGTGCTACTTTGGACTGAGTAGGCAATTCAGGAGTAAAGTCCTCTCTCGACGTACGAAAACCACGCACTATAAGTCACTCATCATGCCGCAGACGATGGAACGATGAGCTGTATGAGCCTTACAACGATATGGACATAGTGTAGCGAATTAAAATACAGCGGCTCCGCTGGCTTGGTCATGTCGTTCGAATGGACACCGACGCTCCAGCTCTGAAAGTATTCAACTCGGAAGCCGCTGGTGGTAGCAGAGAAAGAGGGAGGCCCCCACTGCGATGGAAAGATCAGGTGGAGAAGGACTTGGCTTCACTTGGCGTTTCCAATTGGCGTCAGTTGGCACAGAGGAGAAACAACTGGCGTGCTTTTCTGAACTCGGCCAAAATCGCTTAAACGGTTACAGCGCCAAAAAAGAAGACGAAGAAGAGCATCCTAAGTGTACGTATATTTTTTATGTTCAGTTTTATTACTCTGGCAGATGTATGTATGTATGCTTACATGTTCAAAGATGTTTGAACATATTACCGAGGGCAAAAAAGTGATTATTTATGTACTGTAAACATATTTTTTAAAAGTATATAATATAAAAGTTATATTTAATGTTATTACTCAGGCAGATATGTATCCATGTTCAAAGATATTTGAACAACGAGATACATCCAATAATCATTCCTGGAACTTCGCGTTTTTGCTACCTCCTTCATCAGTTCCTACATAACTTGTTGATGCATGCTGAGTATCAACGTATGATCCGAACCGCGAGACAGAAATATTACGTTACTGTACAAACAACCAGTTCGCAGATTATTGCCGCTCTACCCCCAGAGCGGTCAACTTTTTCTCTGTCGTTTACTTACACAGGTTTATTCTTCGCAGGTCCTTTTGACATAAAATCCTCAACACTGAGGAAATCTCCAATGCACAAATGATACGCGCGCGTGTTTATTTGCTTTTCCACAAAAGCAATACATCTTGAACCTTGTTCAGATCTGACAATTAAAGCTTTTCAATCAGCATTTGCTCGTTTCGTGGGAAGACGAGGACTTCCATAAGGCATCTTCTCAGACAAAGGTAAAAAAAAGGTTTATCACAGATACTTCTGATGATCTACGCTCCAAATACAATTCAAAAACCATTCCTACTTTTTGCATTAAGAAATTTTCGTTGGGATTCTCAATATATCCTTCCACCTTATACGAGCCCATTAAGAGTTATTAATCTTCCTAAACTTGTCAGTCGCAGGAAAATGCTTGGTACAATTTTCATGGTTAAATAACTGACAAGCTCATTTTCAAGTCCACTTCTTCTGGGTGAAGTTAGCCTTAACGTTCCCTCCCGTGTATAAAGACACTTTAATCCCTATTTTTGGAAAACTTGTAAAACTAATTTTGAATTACACATGCCACTCCGTTGCTTTATGCCAGGATTTTAACTCCCATTACAGCACATTTGATATATCTGATTCGCTTTTCAGCATTAAGAAAGCGATAATATCCTCTCTCAATAAATGAATTATTATCATAAAGACATAAAATCAGCTGTTGAATTTAGTTCTGCAGCTGATCACTTTCAGACCTCGACACTCAACAAACTCCTGACTATCATGACTCGGCGCAAAAATTGAAAATATTGGTTCCGTACGTCATGTGGACTGCGCTCCTCTCGCGGATGGGCGGGAATTGAGGGTAAAAATCGGTGGGAAAATTATTATTTCACTTTTGAAGAACTGGCAACGCTACTGGCTCGTGTTGAAGCAGTGTTAAACTCGCGACTCCTTTCACCCATATCCGAGAATCCCCAGGAATTGTTAGCCCAAAAGCCTGGACACTTTTTGCGCGGTACTCCACTTCTTGCATCCCCGGAACCCCAACTTGACAAACTTTCCCTACAAAATGGCTGGGAAAAACTAAAACTACTTCATCAACCTTTCAGCCAAAGATGGAAAGACGAGTCTCTTAAAGAATTGGCTCATTGAATACTTGCAGCCACTGCAGCAAATTACATCACACTCTTCTTAATCGTCCAAAACAAGTGAAGAGGAGGGAAGCACAGAAGACTCCGCATAAGCCGAAACAATACGCACGCAGTCTACCGGTGAAGGATACCTGTAAGCCGAAAAAACCAAACGCACACAATCAATGGCAGTAAAGGACACGCATGGGTCGAAGACATCAGATAAGCGGGTGGATGTACCAATCCAGGCTATGGAACTGATTCGGCTTAGTTTTGCAGTCGGGCAAAGCGGGCGCTATGTTTAAGAGACTTACGTCCGCTTAAAACGCAACCCTGTGCTGCATTGAACCCCACGCGCAGCCCTGCGTGAACATCGCTTTAGAACTTTCAGGGCTTAGTTTCGTATAAATGCGCTGAGCGCACTTAATTCGCCCTTTTTTCATCAGAGAATCCAGCACCACCAACATCGCAGTTAACCATCAGCGTGGGAAACTAATAATCGCCATCTACAACGTTATTACTTCATAAGCTTACTTACTTATTTGATCAATTGAATCCATCCATTTAAATAATAATATGAAATTTAATTCCAACTCATTTTCATTTCACTCAACCTACTTACTTTATATCTAAGCTTCATCATTTAAACCCTTTTCATATTCATTGTAAATACCAATCTGCATTGCATTAGCGTTAAAATACAACTTGCAATTGAATTCATTTATTAATCTTTATTTTATGATTTTTATTTTTTCGATCAAAAATAATCATTATTCTTTAATTTTTATTTTTTTCAATAATTTTTAAACATTATTTTATGATTTTTTTCAATCAAAGCTAATTGCTATTCTTTGATTTTTATTTTTTCTATCATTTTTAACCGTTATTTTATTTTATATTTTTTTTGTTTTTCTTTTTGGTATAATATGTATTTGTTTATTGAATCTTTTTTCGAATCTAATAATAAGTTTTCAAATCTTACAAACTACCATTGAATTTAAAATTCCTGCGGCAATGCTTATACATTTTTGTATTTTTTACATATATATATTTACTGCAGTTGTTGTAGCTGTTGCGGTTGTTGCGGCTGTCGGAATGGACAAGATTCCGAGTAGAAGGATCGCTGGATATCGTGCTGGGCAGGCGGTCTGAAAGGACGAGTTCCAGAGCCGCACTACCTGGGCGGATGGAAAGGACTAGTTTCCATGCCGCGCCTTCGCTTCTCTATATTTGAGTAATTACAATCCAGTAGGCTGTGTTCGGTCGGAAAGGACAAGTTTCTGAGCCGCACTGCACTGGTGTTGGGTGTCGGTCTGAAAAGACGAGTTCCAGAGCCGACATTGATGTATTGTACTCATAATTTGGTTATATCGGAGAAATCCTTTCTTTTTAGTCCTCTTGCATATTTCGGGCTAAGAAGATCTCCCGCTAGTCGATTTGGAGAGTTCATTAACCGTGCTGAGTACCTGGTGCTTATTTATGGTGCGTTATTTTATGTTTTTTATTTTTTCGATAAAAAATAATCGTTATTCTTTGATTTTTATTTTTTCGATCATTCTTAATCGTTATTTTATGATTTTTATTTGTTTGATAATATTTGCAGCTTTAAACTTGCCTGATCCTAGAAAACCAAAAAAAAATTTGTAGTGTCGACAATTAAAGTAACAAACATAGACCTAAGAAAACCTCAAGAACCACAAAAAAAGATCAGCAGGAAAATGAAAAAAACTATTTCATTAATTGTAGGTGATTGCATTATTGATACCAGTGATAGGCTACTTACTAAAAATTAAGTTCTAAGTATTTTGTCGGCCGCTGTGGTGTAGTGGTAAGCAGTGTACATTTATTAAAAACCAAAAACTAAAAAAAAAATCGATTTTTCAAGAGACGACTGACCAGTAGTTTGACATCATAAATACCGCTAGCTTTGTGTGAAAAGTTGCTAAGTCTACATTTTATGAAACCCCACATTTTCATATAGGAAGCAAGAGAAATTAAGGATTAAGGTACTTGTTTTATTTATTCTCGTTTATATTCAATGAAAGACAAATTTTCTAAGTCCAAAGAGGCCTCGTATATTCGATAAGACCAAAATAATACGAAATCTTTTAACAAAGATCGAATCCTTCTCATTCGTAAACGGTCAAAAATTTTGATTTAATTTTAAACCGCGCTGGGACTACTGCCTTTTTTAAACTTTTATAGTCTACTTTTTAAAGCAGTCAATAGTCTTAAGCAATTTTTAATATATGTGACCTGGTCTACGGAAAGGGGGCTTAGGTGTCAAAAAATCAATTTTCACTTTTTGGTTGATTCGGATGGAAGATGAGGTGCTTTTTCACGTGGTGAAAAGCAGAAAATCCTAACTTGCTTAGAAGTGTACTAAAAATGTAGAGAAAGAAGAGTAAAAATACGACAAAATATTATTTATTGGTAATGAACGAAATACATTGAATTATAAGCTATAAAGACATGATTATACACTAGAAAAACGTATTATGGGCCAAAAATAATAATGCTTTTTACGTGTTGATCCTGAGGAAGATGGACCTGGTTCCTCGTCTGGATTGAGAACATCTTCACTAGTTTTTGCCTTCCATTTCTTCGATGGCAAATCTTTCGGCAATGGAGCCACAATATCTACTTCAGATATATCCGAAACTAAGCTGCGAAGATTGTGATAGATGTACCACTGACGTTCCAAACAGAAACAGTAAACGTCACTTCTTCAGTGTTACTTTTTTAAATGTTCCACACTAGCAACTTACACGATGAACTATAATAATATTCCGACCAACAACAACACTTACTGGACCAACAACAACACTTAATGGACGTCCGGCGCGGAGAAAAATTAACGAGATAATGAGAAACTGACGAAACGAGTTGCTTACTTTTAACAGCTTTTTCACAGAAAACTAGTTTTCGCACGTAAGCTCCCTTTTCGTAGACCAGGTCACATATTCTGGTTTAAATTTTAGTCCAGGCAGCCGAGAAAATGATGTTTTGCTATGGGTGGTTTAAAATTAAAACCAAAAAGTTCGTGGTTTATATTTAAATCAAACCAAAATGTTTTAATTCCAGTTTATAGGTTTCATATATAGAAAATTTGGTTAAAAATCCGAACCGAAATAGAAAATGTTTGCCTCAATATGCCTTAATTTATATGTCTCTCAGAGAGAGAGGTAATTTTATGAACTGACGGCATCAACACAGCGAAATGTAGTGTTGATTCAAACTCAACATATGAAAGCACATTTACATGCATGGCTGTAGCTGAGTGTGCGAAGATGCTTGATACAATTGGTTGCTACCAAGGCTGTCCGGGCGTAATCTCCATTAGACGGAGCATAAAATATAATATTTTGTATATTCTTAATTATGAAAAAGCTTTCGTGAAGTGTAACGTGAAGCAAACGATATAGAAAATGTTCGGGTTTAAAATTTAAACCGATCTGTTTAATCTGTGCTCTCTTTTAATAAACTTGGAAGGTTTGTATTTGGAACTAAATTTAGTTTGGTCATGTATGTAGTCCAGAAACTTTAAAAGTAAAACCGAAATTTGTAACTGTGTATAGATTTTGCTTTGCTTTAAACACGCAAAACGTTGTATTCAAAGTTCCTGTAAAATTTGTAAAAATGGACTTAGCAACTTTTCACTTTAAGTCAGCGACATGTTAAACATAGATTGGAAACATAGAATCATTTTTAATAAACTTTGAGTAACTAATATTATACATATATTTCATCTTAATTACGTGAAATTTGTACATAAAAGTGTGCAGCAGTTTGTTTGAATTTAATTAAAACGGGAGCATACCTTTTTGTCAAAAGCCTACAAAACGCTTTCAAAATAAAACATTTGCCTATTTGAAACTTTGAGGCGCTTAAAGCAAGTGAAGCAAAGCTCCCATTTGGGTACCCCTCATACGTTTTAGTATATTCCAAATGACTTTTGACAGTTCTCAAAGCGAAGCAAGCAAAGCAAGCCTCTATTGCTTCAAATTAGAGAGTTTCCACCTGTTTGAAAATTGGGCGTCAAAAGAAAGAGGCTTATGAACACTTACAGCTAAAAATATTCTTTAAGGGTTGCCACCTGTTTGAAAATTTTAATTTAATTTAATTTATAAGATAATTAGAATTTTGCAATATGGGTATCAAACTGAAGAGGTTTAGAAAATTTTACTGCCGAAAATATTTTAGAGGGGGGTTGCCACTTGTTTGAAGAAATTTATTGAATTAAATTGATAAAATAAATGAAAGCTATATCTAAACGTATAATAAAATTGTAACAGGCCGGTGTCCGTACATTATATTATTAAACAAAAATTAATATGGTGGGGTCTTTATTAGAGCTGCAGAAGCCAAATCAACAATTTTTAGTGTTTTTTCTGTCTGTTTGTTTTGAACGCGCATCACTCGAAAGCTAATGCATGGAATCGAATTCAGTTTTCACCGATGTATCGCTAAAGGCCTATCTTAGAAGAAAAAAACTAGAGAGTTGCCACCTGTTTGAAAATTTCATTTTGAGTAAATTGATACGATAAAATATATATTGCAATATGGCTGCGAATAGAAAGGCTTACAACTGAAAATATTTTTGTGGAAGGATGCCACCTTTAATTGATAACATAAATTAAATATTGCAATATTAGCATCAAACTAAGGAGGTTAGGAGTTTTTAACGCCGAAAATATTTTTAGGGCTCTGCCACCTGTTGTCATTTAAATTGGTAAAATAAATAAAATATTATAATATGGATATTAAATTAAAGAAGTTTAGGAAGCTTTCTTTCGAAAATAGTTTTGGAGCTGGTTGCCACCTATTTGAAAAACCTGAATGTTGCCAAATGGGTATCAAATGAAAGTATTTGAGAATAATAAAATTGTAATAGGCCGATGTCTGTACAAAATAGATTTTAAAGAAATTAATAGGGCTTATTAGATCAACAGAAGCCAAATCAATAATTTTTAGAATTTTTGTCTGTCTGTATGGTTGTAAGAGCATCACGCTCAAACTAATGCTTGGAATGAAATGAAAATATAGAATCATTTTTTTTCAGTTTATGATCGCTCTTTATTCCTAGGTATTTGAATATGGGCATTCCCATGGTGGCGCACGTGACAGTCGTACGATTTCAATGTGATACAAAAAATGAATACCATTTGTTTTCTTTAACTTTTTTGGGCCGAAAAATGAAATCAATCGAACTGCTTGGTCCTGAAATATAAGCATTTAAAGAGAGTGTCGTTACTTGACAAAAAATGGAAGGTGAATTTTTCTTTTCTTACAAAATCGCAAAACTCTGCGAATTGTGGATGGCTATTTTCATGAAACTTATTTTAATATGATTTGGAGCAATTCTAGTTGTTTTTAGAGTTTTTTGAATTAATGCAAATTGTTTCAATTCTCTTTTACAACCCCAAGTGTGAAACGTGACGTGACGTGGCGTCACATGACATAAATTTCCATCGTTATATTTTTATTAATATTGCTTTTAAATGAATTTTTAACGCAAATAAAACATGTAGTTTACCTCGAATATACTTTATATTTTGACTTCAGCCCCAATTCAAATACATACACCAAATTCAAAGCAAATCGGACCATAATTACGGTTTTTCGAAATATCTCGACCTTGGCACCACCTAGGAAGACCATTTTACGCAAACATGATTCTACTTACATACATAGCCAGTATATATTTTAATAAAGTAATGTAAAAAAAATATTTTTTTAAAAATAAGCTTTTATATAACATGTTTAATCAAAGGAATAAAATAAAGTAGTGAAACAAAAGATTTTTTAGCAAGAAAATTTTGTCAAAACTGCACTAAAATGAATAAAATAAAATAAGTTAAGGTCTCGTTAAAGTTACTAAAAGCCATTTAGTGAAAGGAGTTATTCAAACTCTAATGAAAATTACTAGCAATTTGTACTGATTTACTTCGTTTATAAAAAAGCTTGTCGCGCGAGCAAACCGGCATTTAAATATCTGCATACATACATATAAATACATACATACCTAACCAATTATGCATGTACGCTGAATTCGCCGACAAGCTTTTTTAAAAACGAAGTAAATTAGTACAAATTGTTAGTAATTTTCATTAGAGTTTGAATAACTCCTTTCACTAAATGGCTTTTAGTAACTTTAACGAGACCTTAACTTATTTTATTTTATTCATTTTAGTGCAGTTTTGACAAAATTTTCTTGCTAAAAAATCTTTTGTTTCACTACTTTATTTTATTCCTTTGATTAAACATGTTAAATAAAAGCTTATTTTTAAAAAAATATTTTTTTTACATTACTTTATTTTCTAATTTTTAGTCCATTTATAAAAGCGTTGTATATTAAATAGTTATATTTTATTTTATGCACAAAATTTTGCTATAGATATTAAAATAATTCAACTTGCAATGAAAGAGACTATGCAAGCAAAATGTTTGCTTACGTTTTGTATAAACATACATATGTACATACATACATATAGCAGCAGTTAATTTCATTTAAAGAAATGGCGTGTCGTCCACTTCTGCTGTAGCATGGCATATATTTAGGCGCAATATTAAAGTTCTTCTGGCGGGGAAACTTCTCGAGTCTTCTAATTGTATCTCCTTGATATGATGCCTACAACGAGGTTCATATCTAGACTATGTTGATATCTAGAATTTGCCATAAATAGCTTTGCTCTGGTTTTACGTTCTTTGACAAATTACGCTCTGTTAGCCATAAATTTTACTAATTTTTGACCGACTTTGAATCAAGACCCCTGGACCATATAGGGAATTCATTTATATTTTAAATTGCATTGTCATCGTGATTGGAACTATGCTGAAAATTTCAAGTCTCTAACTTGTCGGGAAGTTAGTTTAAAATCGATTGGAAATTTCCACGATTTGCGCGGGATGACCAAGTTAAATAAAAGCTTATAAAAAGCAGACAAATCGGCCCGTAAATACGTTAGATATAAAACTATTATTTTTTTTTGTCGTGGTGGACCTTCCGCTGGAAACACCCATATATTATTTTCAAGTGGTTTGTTATTCATATTTAGAGTTAGCACCGCACCGTTCTCAAAATTTCGCCTTGATATAACCACAAACCTAGTTTTATTGGCATTTAATTTCAGTTTGTTCAATCATAACCAATAGCACTTTTTTGGAACTTTTTGTGGAAGGTTTTTCACTAAAACCAAATAAAAACTTTTGGTTGTTGCTGCCAAAAAATTAAGAAATTTGAGACGACAGGGTTTTACAATTCCATATAGTTTTCCATACATTTTATTTCACTTACCTACCAAATGCCTGCACCGATTTGGTTCATATTCGGAACATATGCCAACACCTTGAAAATAAATATTCCGACAAAAACCTTTCTCGGTAGGTGGCGCTAGGGTCAGGACATTCCTAAAATTCTTACACAGACTAAAACGTATGAAACATCTCTAAAAATAATTACGCTGTGGAACTGAAACTTTGCACGGATGTATAAATTACAAATACTCTACTTATGTCGAAAACTGGTAGGCATTGGAAAAGGGAGCGTTTCACCTCACAAACTGAACTTCCCATACAGCTTATCTCTAAAACCGCTTACGCTAACGTTCTGAAATTTGACACAGCTGCAAATGTTATTAATACCGTACTTATGGCGAAAAATGGTCATTATTGGAAAGGCTGCATCTATATACATTTACGTAAACACGCATGTATCATTCGATTGGGAACCATTTTCTCATAGAGCTCTAAATCCCATTAAACTATTGTAACTTGGTTCTTAATTTTTGATAAAAGGTAACATTTTTGTGAAAATTAAATTTTTTTTTAATTTTGCACAAAGTTTTGAGCTTTGATTTTTATGGGTTTCGTTAAAGACTTGTCCTATCTATATACCTATATACATAAAGTGATAGCCGTTTTCGTTTTTCGGACTAAACTTAAAAACCCCTGAATAGAGTTCCGTAAAATTGTTGGGGGTTATAACTTACATACATATATGGTCCTATTATATGCTATTAGAGAACTCGCTAGGTGGTGCTGGAGTAGAGTTATTTATAAAAGTCGTATTTATTAACCAATTTCGTTAAAATTTTATATGATGAACAATTATTTTGCTAAAAATAGACCCGCTGAGTAGCGTTGGAGTCGAGATTGAAGTTCTTAATACGTATTCATTTTATGGTAAGCAATGATTTTGCAGAAAATGGACCCAATGGATGACGCTGCAGCCGAAATGTATAGAAACCCCGCGTAGTTAGTCTGATTTGGCCCTATGTTTAAGTTATACGAATTTAGTTTCAGTGGGCTTAATGATGGATGGGGTTAAGTATGCATATAAAGACCGCAAAATTTTGTAAGCGCACCTTTGTCTGACGCCCTCATGCACCCCAAATGCAGTCTTGCATCTACCTAGAAATCAGTTAATAAATATTAACACGAATTGTAAAAGTGGCGAATTAGCAAGGAAAGATTGCCGTAGGTATGTATATCAATTGCTTCATTTGAACGATATTCAAGAGATCACGCGACTCATTTAGCCAATTACAGGAGAGCTTTTAATCCAGTGGGACAGCGTGGATTCTTGGCCCTCCTATAACAGAAAACACACATCTGTGCTCTTGAGTTTTCTTATGAGGACTTTTATTGGCTTACGCATCGGACCAATGTTGTAGTTTCAAGATCATAGAAAAAGGTCACGCGTGCTTGTCAGAGATCTCACAGGTGGAAATAAGGCCATCGGTAATGCTCAGGGATTGGTATTCCATATAGTTACTATTCTTGGCCTGTGTGTGAGGAGGATACTGCACTTTAGTGGTTTCAACTTAACCCTATAACACACACCCAGAAAATACCACGTAAACACACACCCGGGATACGTTTGTACCCGGGACCTTATTTTGCGGTTTTTTTAATGCTTATTCAACCGATTTCTATGATTTTTTTTTTGAAATGTATATTTTAATATATAACAAGTATTTTGTCTTTTGTTTCATTCGAATATTCTTACTGGTTCCAGCGATATGGGCAAATAAAGTCAGGACATGCAACAGTGGATATTTGTTTTTGTTGTTGTCCTGATAAATGCAAAACAAAATAATATAATTTATAATAATATACTTATAGAGTAACAACGAATACACATTTTGGTTTTTATTTCATTGAAATATTCTACCCGGTTCAAAAGATATGTGCAAAAAGGTCGCGCAAGGTATGGGTACGTAGGTAGCAAATACACTGGTATAACTGGTTTTTGTATTTTATATGCAGCTGCAAGGGTTGTTTTCACACGAGGTGTTGTTATAAATGCTGCCTGTTGATATTTTCATTATTGTTTTGGTGCTCAAAAGTGTAAGAAGTGAAAATATAAGTGAAAATAAATATAACTGAAACTATAAATAACTGGATACGAAATGACTTCAAGAAGAAACGAATATTTATCAAGTGCAGCATATAGAAGGTAAAAAATGTAAAATAAGCAACAATGTAAACATATACTAATTTGTTTTATTATGCAGGCTAACTGAGGAACAGCGAGAATCATATATACAATCTTTATTTGATGAAATTTGTAACGATGACGCTCCCTATGACTTTGACTCAGAAGATGAAGAAGAAATTCAAATCAATGACATTGAAATTGCTGATGACGATGCTGAAGTTTCGCAAAGTGCCGCAGAAGTATTACCTGATTATGCGGACTATGAGGATGATGAAGAAGACGATGAAGAAGAAGAAGTAGAAGAAAATAATGAATTACCTGCTAGTGCCGAAAAATTTGTTGCACGTGATGGTACTGAGTGGATGAAAGAACCAAATGTAAGTCGTCAGGTACTCAGACAAAATATTATAAGAGAACGTTCTGGACCAGCTAGATGCACTGAAATGTTGTCAATAGAGCAAACATTCAAATGTTTCATGAACGTTGAAATGGCTGATATAATTATGCGCCACACAAATAAGTTAGCAAAAGAAACTTATAATGCTTACAACAATGCGCATCCAAACACAACTCCTAAGTCATGGACGCCTGTGTCAATAACAGAGCTGTATGCATTTTTTGGCATACTTATTATGACTGGTGCGAATCATAGCAATGGAGAACATGTTCGAGATTTATGGAGCGTCAAAAACTATCCTTTATATCGCGCCACAATGGGAGTCAACCGTTTCTGTTCGATATTGCGGTTCCTAAGATTTGACGATAAAAACCCTCATGCAACACGCTTACTAACTGATAAAGCAGCACCGATCAGTGAGTTGTGGACGATGATGAACAATAATCTTGCTGCACATTACAAGCCCAGCTCATGCTTGACGATTGATGAACAATTATTTCCTTACCGTGGACGCACACGGTTTACGCAGTACATACCGTCAAAACCTGCTAAATATGGTATCAAGGTTTGGTGGATTTGCGATGCCACAAATGCATATCCACTGCATGGACAAATATATACTGGCCAAGCAGAAACTGGTAGGGAAACGAACCAAGGCGAACGAGTGGTGAAGGATTTGTCTGCCAAATACCAAGGAAGTGGCCGAAACATTACAATGGACAATTTGTTTACGACCTTGCCAGTTGCAGAACTGCTTCTCACCTGGAAACTCACGATCGTTGGAACTTTGCGCAAAAACAAATCATATATTCCTCAAGAAATGAAGCAGAACAAAAACAGGACAATTGGTTCAACGACATTTGGCTTCAAAAATAATGTGACAATGTGCTCTTATGTTCCCAAAAAAAATAAAGCAGTAATTTTGCTTTCGACCATGCATAATGATGCTGAAATAGCTGACAGTGGGAAACCTGAAATAATTGAATATTATAATCGTACCAAAGGTGGTGTTGATCGAATGGACCAAATGTTTGCGGAATATCCAACACAAAGACAAACAAAACGATGGCCACTAGCGATGTTCTTCAACATGTTGGACATTACAGCTCTTGCAGCCTACATTGTCTACGATTTGAATAACCCTATGTTGCCTTGGAGAACAAACAACAAGCGTAAGCAGATCCTGCGCAGCTTGGCTGAAGCATTGTGTATGCCCATTATTGAAGCCAGAGCCATAAATCGTCAAGTGACGCGAAATTGTTCGACTAAAATTGCTATTGAAGCATATTTCAACCGACCGGTGGAATCAATGGTGTCAACAGCAGCATCAACATCTGCCGCAGCGCGCACGCCAAAACCTGTGTCCGGATCTTCCTATTTATGTTACGCACAAGAGGAAAAACGCCGTAGAAAAACCAGAAAGCTGTGCGACAAATGTAAGCAGCCAATGTGTCTTGAACATTCGGTCACATCAACAAATTGCTCTATTTGCCATGATTTTCCTTAGATATAAGATGCATTTTTATAATTTTTATAATAAAAGTCAATAATATAATGTGTGAAATGAATATTTTTAATTTTTCAAATAAAAAAATAATATAAAAAATGTTTTTTTTTTTATTATTATGAGGATTTTTACTATTGGGGTACAAACGTATCCCGGGTGTGTGTTTACGTATATAATGTGTTTGGAAGGCTGTAGCTCCTGAACCAATGGTCCGATCTGGTTCAAATTTTGAATTTGAACTCAAAACTAAATAATCTTCCTAAGTTAGCGGTATGGAGGTATAGCGGTTCAAAAGTTACAACACTTCAAAGTTGAAAGTGGATACATTTGTACCCGGGCGTGTGTTCTAGGGTTAAACTAAAAAATTCTGTCTTTGCATACTTTTTTTGGTTTTAGACGCTAGTTTGAATTGGCCAACGAAAAAGTTCAAATTAGTGATGGGCGAGTCCGAGATGTTTTAGTCGATTGTCTCGATTGTTTAAATATCTCGATTGTCCTCGATGGTTTCTCTCGTAGACGATTTGCCACCCGAAAAAAGTCGTGCTTAAGCTGAACTAACATATTCGTTAACAATCGACCAAGTCATCTCGGTCTCGCTGCTGGCCAGCGGTTGTTAAAACATCTCGATGGTTCTCTGTCGCAGTCTGTGGCAACGAATTGCGAGTCGCGTTTAACATTCTATAAAAATCGGTCAAAACATCTCGGACTAGCCTTTGGAAATTTTGGCAACCTCTCATACGAGGTATTGCATTTTCTTAATACGCGATTTTGTTCTTTGAACGACGTTATGTACTTATGTTTTAGGATTTTTTGCTGAAGTGGTTGCGATTTTCTTTCATCTACAAGTAAATTATGTTTATTCGTTATATGAAAACAAATGCGACAAGAAAAATTCTAAAACAACAGTAGTTTTTGGCCATTTAAAACTTTATTATACTAAAATTAAAGGAGCTGAAATTCCCCACAAAAAACGGTCCATTCCCCGATTCCCCACGCAAACTGAAATTCCCAGCAAATCGGAGAATTCCTAACGAATTGGCTCCCCTGGTTCACACGATCACGTCAGTGATAAGTCAGTCGACTCGAAACAATCGAAAAACATCTCGATTGTACAGTCGGGCAGCGAGTTGATTATTGACTCGATTGTAAATTTGCAACGATAACGATTCTCTCGATCGTTTAAACATCTCGGACTCGCCCATCACTAGTTCATATTAAGGCCGCGAAGCCAGCGGGCATTGGCTAGTATTAGATGCTCACAAAGATAGGTTGTTTAAAACTATGTTCACATATCAATATTATCTCAATCAAAGCTCGTTTTTTAATCACCCCGTTTACACAGGCAAATCTCAGATTATTCGCCGTCAAATTTGTTGTGCTCGTTATTCTCACATCTCAAGGAAAAGTTATGTTTCTTCTCTGTGCCACCGTGATGACGTTTTTCTGCTATAATAAGCAATATAAATATATTTTAACTTAACATTTTATTAAAAATACCTTTACAAACCTCTTTTACTTGCTAGCGTACATTTTTGTTTACTTTTACATTTGGCATTTCTCCTCTTTTTCGCAAAAACAATCGACAAAACTAGGATGGACACCGAAAAGTTATCGGTTAAATCTGAGATTATTTTATAATTACAGATTAACAAGGGACGAATTTTATATGGCTAATCTCTTGTTATAATTACAGATTAGGGTGTTAAGCTCAAAAATGAGGATAATCTACTTATATGTGAACCTAGTATAAGAAGACCTGAAAACAGCTCAAAGTTGTCTGAAGGTAACAAAGGTGTATCCGCAATTTGTGGTTCCGTTGTACTGTCAGAATTCTCAGTTAACGTTCTCATAATTTGTAAACATTTCTCTTTTGTGTACCTTTGCTCAGATTCGGTAAAGTTCTTGAGCTCTTTTGCTGACGGGTATAAAAAAGCACAATTTTGTGCAAATCTGTTAGTTTTCGACAGGAACTGTTTTTAAATAATAAAGCAACTTATTTTTCAAGTCCCTTATAAAGCCGATGTCTTCTGAGGTAACATTGCATTTCGTTTGTAGACTAATTATATAAATGTACGTCAGGTGCATAACTAAATAATTTAGTAAAACTAATATATTTAAAAAAATACTTCATCAATATCCATTTTTTTTAAATTGTCGTATTCTCTACTAATTGTTTGAAGTCAATGGGTGTCATTCGATTGCTCGACTTGCTTTTCATAACAACATTTTTCACTCGCTTGACTTGATTTGGAAAGAGTATATCAATGCCATATTTGAAATCAATTGAGTACACTGCAGCTAAACATTGATTTCAAAACTAACTATGAATCTCACTATTTGTACGGTGTTTCTCACAAACCTAATAGAGTTCACAGCAATGAGTTCATACTGTTTACATGGAAGTGGGTAAACTCATGCTGTTGTCTGATAAATACCCATTCGTGCTTACGAAGTAATACCGAAGTACAGCATATTAAAACTGGTATATCTGGAGAAAAAACAATCGAATCGCAACAAACGAAATTGAATTTTAAAGGGGAAGAGTAATACTTAATGATACCCTAAGTAGAAATGAGCGAAAAAATTTGTTGTTTTATAATATAACTCCAAATATTGCGAAAAACCGTGTTTTTACACTTAGAGGTTAGGATATCTCAAAATTCCGACGTGGTAGAGAAATTCTGCAGCCAGTTTTGGATTCAGCGCCGAAAAATCTACAAAAACCGATGCACTCAGGTGGCAAAAAGAGAATTTTTCGAACTGTGTAATCAATCAATAATCAAGAAATAAAGAAATAAATACTTAACTTATCTGCGTGTTAGCATTTTCAACGCGAATACAATTTTACAAGAACGCAAGAACGTGGGTTTGCAACTTCATCTTTTTATCAACCATGGTTTGCATTTTAGTGCATTGAAATTTGTAGATTCTTGTAAATTCAGGAATTTTAGTTTAAAAAAAGCACTGAAAAGGGCACTAGGCACTAAATCATTTTGTTTGGCGTTTTAATTTTCAAAAAGCACTAAATCTAGTGCTTAAAGCACTAAGTTGGCAACTATGATGCCAAGTCCCGCGTTTCTTATAGAAGAAGCAGAAGGTTATAGGCTGGCGAATCACAAGATGGGGAAGTTCAGAAATACAAGGGTACCAAATGGTGGTTCCTCTTTTAATGTTGCACGCTTCTGATGCAACTTTATACAAAATAATTGGTTCTTTATTATTGAAGCAACACTATAACCTTAGCTGCAATAAATCTTCATTCGCATTGTGTTCGCTTTTATGTGCCATCCAATACCGACTCTCCTGTGTTCATTCTTGTTGGATAGCACGAGCTTCGAATAAGCAACTCTTTGGTGGATAGAGTAATGCTCAGACTACATGTACAAATGTTGTTACAAATAGGGGTATTCTCCAAATCTTGCAAAGCCATTGAACGAAGCGGATTGCATGGATTGCATAACTTGCAAATACACAACAACAAAATACATGGAAAACAACATTTCCTATCGCTGCAAAATATGCAACGTCGAAACCCATGTACATATTTTGCAAAATAGCATAGCAAGATAAATGCGACCCTGTGCTAGTTGTTTTGTTGTTGGAATTGCTACATATTCTCTTATTCCTCTCATATCGCTCACTTCATTTTTTTTTTGCTGTCTCTTGTTATTGTATTTGATACATAATTTCGCTGCTTGCTACCCATGCATGCTACCACTTTGGGCTGCAATTTAGTTTGGCATCCCCGGAGTTCCGCATTAAGGTAGCTATGGAACGGTAGAGGGAGTTCTCCTGATCGCAGGCTTATAATTTTTAAGTTATTTGTTGTTAAAGTTTGTAAATTGAACTAATCTCTCGGCGCTATTTCTCACAATAAACACTATATTTATGTACACACTTCGGCAAAATAGTTGCATTAAAGCCCCGGGCTGAGATTTCCACTTCAATATACAATTCTTAATTAATTAATTAAGTAAAACGCGTTTATAAATATCTTCACAAACGTTTGCACATTTCATAAACAAGCAGAAATAACAGTGGCTGACAGTAACACAAAATGTTACCATACGTTAAAAAAAAATACACCACAAATAAGTGCGTATAATTAGGGAGTATAAGTGTACAATACGTATGTACATACATTGGTCTTATTAAAAATTATAATATGAGGATCGATAGGGGTCTTACTCCTGATCATAACGGTATAATTTTTTTCGGGTGGAAATAATATTTACTGGTGTTATTGTAGTTCAAAGTACACTAATGTAGAAAACGTACATCGATAATTTGATAAATAATGAAAATTTTTAACAAAAAATCGAGCGATTTTTATTAAAAATTTTCGCCTGCGGCGCTTTTTCCATAAAAATCAATACGTCAATATTTACTAAAAATACATCATAAATGTAAAAAATATGTTTACATTTCATTGTGCGGGGTTTTAAAGCAACTATTCTGCCGAAGTGTGTACATAAATGTAGTGTTTATTGTGTGAAATAGCGCCGAAAGGTTAGTTCAATAAACAAACTTTTACAACAAATAACTTAAAAACTATAAGCCTCCTGCGGCTAAAAGTATATATATTTGCAAACTCCCCCTACCCCCCTTAACCACATTTTTTTTGTACGCGGGGGATGCCAAACTAAAATTTTCCCTTTTTGTTGTTTGACAGCTATGTTCTCATTTCGCAGAGTTCTTCAGAGTAGCAACTTCGTTTATTTTGGAGGCAAATACAAATTTAGAGGCAGCCATTTTTCATTTGAAAATGGCATACATCTCTTTATGCAGATTTTCTAATTTTCTCAAACTTTTAAGAGCCTGCAAGGCATGAACCTTCTTGTTTGGCGACATTTTACAAATGAAAAAGTATGCTGTCAAATGCCCAGTCAACAAAACTCTATCTCACTTGCGAGAGAAAAAAGCAGAACGCAAGCGAAATTTGCAAGCATGTGAAGACGGCTGGTAAGGCGCCTGGTCAACAACGATCGCGATCATGGTGGAATAATGGGTAGGTTCAGAAGGCGCATCAGTTGAGCGCAAGCGTTTCTAAAAATATCAGTGATCGTTATGCGTCTTCTGAACGGCTTGATGCATTAGCTGTCAAATTCAACTCTCAACAACATGTTGTTTCTAATGATCAGAACAATATTACAATCATCTAACACGCAACTGTTCAGTTAATCAGAAGTACACAACAACGCGTTCAGAAGGTGCAATGGCAACAGTTACTGAGCTGTTGCGCCTTCTGAACGTGCCCAATAACAAGGTGTTGTCAGTTACTTAACCTCACTTTTTCGGCAGGTCTATTCCGGTCACGCATTTTAAAGTAGTAGAAGAGGTATTAATTATTTACACTTTTAATCCGTTGGTTCACACTATTTCAAATTAAATGTAGAAAAATGTATGACTACAGGCTTATAAGCCTGAATATATGTTTGTATCGGACATATATTGTAACTTTAAAAAAGTAAAGGCGGTAAAATAAGGCAATTTACTATAAGACTGTAAATGATTTTTAAATAGATTAAAACACATAAATATCGATAATATAGGCGAATCCCTAACTTAGCCATGCAGCCACTTTATTCTAGTGTATCAGTGTTCATTTGGCTCAATATTATGACAATGCAGCAGAAGTTATTTAATATAAAAAACGCCTTTCCCTACGATTTTTGTGTACGTCTTTTTCCATTGATAACCACGATATCTTTTATTTTTTTACATTTTGAGGACAAAAATTATACAAATTCATCAATTTTAAATATTAATATCGTTCTGAAAACACCAAGTTCTTTAAAAGTCGCGATAAAACGAATTACTAAAATGAACCATTTTGGATACTATTTCCCAACGAATAGTGGTATAAAAATTAAGATCGGTAGCACTGAAAATAAGCATGCCGAATTTGTCAAAATTACAACAAACACGTCGCTACTGACAACACCTTGTTATTATTCCACCATGGATCGCGATATTTGGGTCGTGATCCATATTGATGGTTCTAAAAATATTGATGGATCGAGAGTGTATGCTAAACGTTCAGGAACATCTACGGAATACTGACATTGAGAAAATTTTAGAATGGTAACCCCTGAAAACGGGATTAAGGAAAATAGGGGGAAAGAGGGGGTGCTAATAGTTGTCTATGTAAAGTTTCAAAGCGCGTAACCTTATAGTTTTTAAGTAATGCACTTTCCACTAAATTTACACGTTATTTATACTATGTCTACATTGAGAGATTTACCTATCAAGATTTAATAAATCCAGTTGCTAAATCACAACCGTCTCCATTGCTACAACGAGATATGTTTGACGTTCACATTTTTAAATATTTGACGGTACCAGCAGCGGAGTTCCATTATGTGAATTCTTTATTATTATTCGTGGTAAATACGTATAAAATATAGTTTGGAAAATCGTGATCTCCGAAATAGCTGCTATAACTTCTACCACTTAGACTTTGTTGCTTTTTCAATTTTTCCTAATAAACAATCGTGGTACAAAGCTCAATAAAAATATTAAAAATAAAATATTAACAAGCCACAATAACATTGACAATAAAGAATATCATTTGCGTAAAGAAAAATTTGTAAAGAGCTGTTGGGAAATAATTCGTCTTTTTCATAAGAGGATACCGAAAATCCAATCGCGGGCTTTTGGCATATCATGAAGACCCTGCTAGCAAATATGCCTGTGTCAAATTGAGTTCTAGAGGTTGCTTAGGGCAGTGTTATCAAAGCAGAACCATTGCCGAATTTAATAAATTTCACGTCGCAGCGCGTAAACGATTTTTAGAAAGCGAACAAGACTCTGCATGATATTATCATAAAACATATTTTCTGAATTTTTTAGTCCTTAAAATAATATCTTCTTAATTTACTACA
>NW_023458555.1:97260673-97306817 GCF_013731165.1 Rhagoletis pomonella | reverse complement strand
GGTATAGCGAAATTTGCTATTATATTTTGGTTACAATATCTTATTTAGATGAAAGTAAAAAGAAGAAGAAGAAGTGGATAGTGTATAGTGTAAACTGAGTATAATAGCGCAAATGAAATGTGAAATAAAGTGGCAATACCAGCGATTTGAGGTTATAATAATTTTAGCAGGCGCAAAGTTTGTTTACTCTGTTTTATTAACGAAATATATAAAATAAAAATGAATAAATGATTTGGTTTGCATAAAATAATAACCCGAAACGTTTTAGTAGTGTTTTAAAAGTGGAAACTGGTGATTTAGTGCATTTTTGACGTGGTAATTGCTCGTAGAAAACAACGAAATTTAACAAAAGTTTTTTGTTCATAACTTTTAAATGGTTAATAATATTATCTCCCCCCTCCCTCCGGATTGTTATTAAGGGGGCCGAAACGCGTCGTTTGGTACCCCTCCCGACTTTTCCGCACCTTTTTAGGGGTTGTTACCACACCCTAGAGAATTACCTAAAAGAAAAGTGTGTAAAGTATTAAGTACAGTGTTATGTGCATTTATATATATAAAAGTATGCACAAATGCTTTTTTGTTAAGGAAACCAAGTGGAACGACTTAAGAAATTTTAACAACAAATAACTTATAAACAATGATATTATTTATATTTTTTAGTTATACATGTTTTAGAGGATACCTCCCTTAACATCCTGACCAAGTTTCATTTGTTAATCCCACCTGGTTTTCTTAAAACACAAGGTGCGGCTGACTACTAAAGCCCACCCAACCAATTATACTACAATGTCGGTGCTGCCACACAACAAAAAATTCCCAAAAAAAGCACTGAAAACGAGAAACAATAAAAACGGGCATTGTAATTAAGTTTTTTTTTTAATTAAATATCGATGTATTGATAAAAAAAGTGATTCAGTCTAAAAACGAGAGATTTTGTAATAAAAATGTTAACTCTGTTATTTATCGAAGTATTGATTTGGCTGAGATTTCCATTACGGAACCAATTGCTATTCCGTGCAAAGTATAGTGATTTTTTTTATGAAACTCGGTGGGTATACTAATGGAGGTCTCCTTTAACTATATTTATCACTTTCACAGTGTTGTTGCAAATAGTACTTAAGTTATTTGTTGTTAAAATATCCAGCATGCTATCACCACATTTTATTATAACTCCACACCTATCACTTTTATTTACACAACTATATTATCCTTAAAAGGTTCACATGCGTTTGTAATACCTTAATATACAATTATTAATTAATTAATTAAGTAAAACGCGTTAATAAATGTCTTCCCAAACGTTTGCACATTTCACAATCAAGCAGAAATAACAATGGCTGACAGTAACACAAAATGTATGCTACCATACATACACCACAAATAAGTGCGTATAATTAGGGGTATAAGTTTACAATACGTACATTGCTCTTATATATTAGGATCAGTAGGGGTCTTACTCCTGATCATAACGGTATAATTTTTTTTGGGGGTAAATAATATTTACTGTTGTTATTGTAGTTCAAAGTACACAAATGTAGAAAACGTACATCGATAATTTGATAAATAATGAAAATTTTTAATAAAAAATCGCGCGATTTTTCATCGAACATGCAAGGGACGATGACCAACCAGGAACCAGTGCAGATGCGCTACGTCGCATGGGCCAGAGCAAAACAGGTAGTTCTAATAACTGAAATTTAACAGGAAATCACAATTTACCTGCCGAACCAGATCGGCCGCAACACCGGGGTTAAATGGTACCTCGGGCAAGGAAAGCCCTCAGTTGAAGCCTGAGCCATGGCAGAGGTCAGAATGGAGATTGAGAATGAGGGACGTGAAAGACACAGGAAAGGCGACAAACCCGCACCCGCCGATAGGTGGAAGATCGGGTCCAACAAACAGGCACACTTACTCGCACCTGCTGAAAAGCAGAAGAGCGGGCCACAGCGACAACAGCAGCACAGACCCGCGCCCGCTGAAAAGCGGAGAAGCGAGGAACCAACAGGCTCCAACAAAAGAGGTAGCAACCAGGTCACTCCGCCAGAGACACCGGGCACCAAACGGCAGCGGGAGAAGCCACCCCCTCCGAACTCATGGTTGTTGTTGTTGTTGTAGCGGCTACAACAACCCCGCCCAGGACGGTTGGTATCTCAGTCGTGGCCGTCACGGCAACCCTAGGAAGCGTGCAGCTTCTGTGGGGTTTGTCCACAGGGACAAGGCCGTTAGGGTTGTCGGGTTTTCCGGGCATGCGAAGAGATGTTTCGAGTCATGTGGGGTCTCTCCGCTTGCCGGACACTCATTCGGCACATCCTCATTCAACCTACTCAAGTAGGAGTTCAGCCAGTTCAGCGATCTAACCCCGTTTAGGTCGGCGAAGTATCCGAACTCATGGTCTAGGAGCTTGGTCGGGCCGATCGAGCAAGGACAGGCGCAGGGGGGTTCCACTCAGCAACCCAGCTATTCGGAAGCCCTCAAAGGCATTCGGGTAGCGGTGCTGCCTTGTGAGTACCCTGCTGCTGCCCTGAGCTGGGAAGACCTAACCAGACTCCAGGATGCCGTCATGGAAGAGGTTTTCAAAGGATGGTCGCACCCGCTGGTGTTCTGTGGTGTGTACTTCAGATCCGGCATGCTCCTGGTGGACTGCAGGGACGAGAGAACAGCAACCTGGCTGGTGAAAAAGCACCGGCACTTGAGGGCTGGAAGGGACCCGAGATGTGCACGAAGAGGGGGGATGACATCCCTCCAGTGCATAACATCACGGTGTTCCTGCCAAGGAGCGCCGATCAGTCGCAACGTTGGGGTTACTAAAAGCGCAGAATGGGGGCATCCACATCTCTGCGTGGAAGGTAGTGTCCAGCTCCGTAGAGGAGAACGGGCTCAGACTATTTCTGGGCATAGATGAGGAATCGTACGTCAGCATCAAGAGGGCTGGCTTCAACCTAAACTATGGGTTCAGTTTCGTCACGGTGGGGCCGTGGCGACAAAAGGCGACAGGTAGCAAGGAGTCGGAGTCGCAGGAGACCCCAATCGAGGCGGCTGCCGACTCCTCCGCTGCCCAGGCGACCCAGACAACCTCGACCTTACCGGCGGAACAGCCTCCCCTCGCACAGCCACCCCTCAGTCAGCTACCCCTCACCCAGACACCAACTCCAGCAAGCACGTCCGAGCCAGCAACCACCACCAAGCCAGCGGAAGACGTGCCATCCACGCAGGAGTTGCTATCAGGCATCGACTTCAGACGACTTGTGCACGATAGGAGAAGCGAGAGCGAATTACAGCTCTCCAATCTCGACGAGCCCCAACTATGACCACGCGTCACTTGGCAGTAGCCCAGGTCAACCTGCATCATGCGGTGGCTGCTTCGGCGGTCATCTCCAGCAGGATCGCCACGGATGACCTGGGCATTCTACTGATCCAAGAGCCGTGGACCTACAGAGGCCAGGTTAGGGGCCTCAACCACAACAACAACAAGGTAATTTGGGACCTCTCCTGCGAGAGGCCCAGAGCATGTGTGGTGCTTAAGAAGAACATTGATTACTTTTGCATTACAGAGTTTCTAACACAGGACTTGGTCGCAGTGCAGACGACGCTCTCGTTAAGTGGCAGAAGCCTAGAGGTGGTGTTTGCCGCGGCCTATTTCCCGGGGGACAGCAACTACGCCCCTCCGCAACAGGTACAGCAGCTAGTGGAATTCTGCAGAAAGAGACGGCTCCACCTCATCATAGGGTGCGATGCGAATGCCCACAACGTTGAGTGGGGCAGAACGGATACGAACCGCAGAGGTGAGTGTCTCCTAGAGTACATCTTAAGTGAGGAACTAAGCATCCACAATGTTGGCCAAACACCGACATTTGTAACGAGGGCTAGAGAGGAGGTACTAGACATCACGCTCAGCAACAGACTGGCTAGCCCTCTGGTCACCCAGTGGCGGGTCTCATCGGAGCCCTCACTGTCAGACCATAGGATTATCCAGTTTGTACTGGGAGTAGAAGTCAAAACTAGGCAGGCAAACAGGAACCCCAGGAAAACTGACTGGACAAAGTACAGCGAGACTTTAGAGTCAAACCTAATTGGAATTAAGTCCAGGAATATGTACACTAACTGCATGAGCCTAGAGAGCACCGTCAATGAGTTAAATGGCGCTATTGTAGATGCCTTTCACTCAAGCTGCCCGGAGACAAAACCAGGAGGGAAGGCACAGCCCAACTGGTGGTCTCGGAAGATATCGGTGCTCAGAAAGGAGGTACGCAAACTATTTAATAGAGCAAAGCGCACAGGGCGCTGGGCTGAGTATTCAGCAACTACTAACTAATTACAGTAAAGAAGTCAGGAAGGCTAAACGCGACAGTTTCAGGAAGTTCTGTGAGGGCATCTCATCGACTCCTTCAGCTGCCAGGCTGCACAAGGCCTTGGCAATGGACCATACAGATACCAGACTAGCAATCCAGCTAGCCAATGGCACTTACTCAGGCAACGAAGAGGAAAGGGCACTTGCCCTGCTTTCGGCCCATTTCCCGGATGCCACTCCCACTTCGGGGGAGGCACCGTGCCGACGGACCAGGCCGTCCCCGGTGGACTGGAAGCTGGCTAGGAGTCTATTTACCCACCGATCAGTCTGCTGGGCGATGGACTCCTTCGACCGGTATAAATCCCCGGGGGTGGATGGCATCAGTCCAGTGTTGCTGAAGCAAGGCAAGGAGCTCCTACTTCCACACCTCGTGAACATCATGAGGGCTAGCGTAGCGCTCGCTCACATCCCTGAGGTGTGGCAAAGGGCTCGGGTTATTTTTATCCCAAAGATAGGAAAGAGAGATTATTCTCTAGCTAAGTCCTTCAGGCCGATAAGCCTTACCTCCTTCCTGCTTAAGGCGATGGAGAAGGTGATCGACCATGAAATCAGGAACAGCACCCTTAAACAGGTGCCTTTACACCCCGACCAACATGCCTACAGAGTGGGCAGGTCTACGGACACCGCACTGTACACCTCAATTTTGAGAGTATCGATCGCGAACGGACGTGTTTTTTATCGCTCTGGTTATGGTGTTAAAAAATATAACAATATTGCAAAGTGTAAAGTTAATAGTTGCATTATTGGATTAATAGTGTGAAAAATAACGATTTAAACTAATAAGCCAACCAATAAGTCGAAATAAAAATAAAGATCAAAAAAGCAAAATTGACAAATAATAGCGCGCATTTAAGTTGATGTACATACATACGTATGCATATTAATCCAAACATAGCGGCTGCTGAGTGAGTGCGAAGATGTCGGAATGCGCGAAATGCCGAAAAGGCGTCAGAGGAGAGTCGGGTGTGCGTTGCCAAGGTGTGTGTGGGAAAGTGTACCATAGAACGCAAGCATGTGCGTCGGCTGACGATTACAGCCTAAAGGCACTAGAAAACTGTCCCCTCCTACGCTTCATGTGCGACAACTGCATGATGTACATAGCCAATGTGGATGAAGCTCTTAGAGAAATGATAGGTATAGCTGAGGCCAACAAGATGAATATAATAGAACAAAAGACAGATATTGAAAAAATGTTAAAAAATCACAGCAAAGAGGTAAAAATGTTAGTTGATAGTATAAAGAAGGCAAACCAAGAAAAACTTGATGCAATAAAAAGAGTTGAGGGGCTGTGTAAAGTAAACAAAGAGAAAATGGATAGGGTAGATTCATCCACTAGTGAGCTATGCAAACAAAAACAAGAAATAATTAGCGAGGTGAAGAAAGTGACAACTATAAGCCAAGAGAAAGCACAAAGTGGTGTGGGTGTATCGTATGCCAATGCATTGAAAGGTATTCCTCCTATAATTGTCAGGCCGAAAAACAAACAAGCGGCTGAGAAGACTAGGGTGGACCTTAATAAGATCGATGCATCTGATATGAGAATTGATAGAGTGTCAAATAAGAATAACGGGGCAGTGGTTATAAAGGCAAATAGCGTTTCAGATAAGGACAGAATAAAATCTGCTCTAGCAGACAACTTAAATAAAGAAGTGTACGACATCACCGAACCCAAAGTTAATACGCCTAAAATTTTGTTAGCGCACATAAACGCTGAATATTCTGAGACGGAGATAATAAATAAGATAAAAGCTCAGAATAGCTATTTAAATGATGCTAGTTTGAAATGTGTAAAAATATTTAAGTCCAGGCGCAGTGGTGAGGCATTTCCTTCATTCAGTGCAATAATAGAAATTGAGCACAAATTCTTCCTGCAGGTATTGGAGTCAAAGAGACTTAATATTGGGTGGGATCGATGCCCCGTCTATGATGGGCAAACCGTGAGAAGATGCTACAAGTGTCTGGGCTTCAACCATAGCTCTAACAGCTGTAACAAAAAGCTTAGGTGTAGCAAATGCATGGGAGAGCACAAGTCTGAAAGTTGCACTGACAGTAGCCAAAAAGAAGTTTGTGGAAATTGTTGTGATGCTGTTAAAGAGTTAGGGCTAAACCTGGATGTAGCGCACAACGCATTTAGTCGTGAATGTCCTGTCTATATTAGGAAACTGAAACTAGAGAAACAAAGAGTAGGATGTTAGCAATTAGGTGTAATGGAAAAGCGTAACAGTTACTTAAAATGCGTGTATCTTAATATAAATAGTATAATAGCCAATAAAGCCGAGCTTGAAAGGCTTCTTGAGACTGTTGATCCGGATATAGTTTTATGCTCCGAAACATGTACAACAGAGGAAATAAACGACTCCGAAATCAAGTTTCCAACTTATCAGTTTATTAGATGCGACTCGTATAGTAGACACACTGGCGGGGTAATTGTAATTTTGAGAGACACAATAGACTTTAAAATAATAATAAATAGATCCACTGATAAAAATGTCTGGTGTATAGTGGTACAATTGAGAAATTTTGAAACCAAATGGAAAATCGGGGTAGTCTATCACTCACCCAGTTCGAGTGATGCAGATTTTCTGACATATATGGAAGCCATTTTGTCCGAAACATGCGCTAACATGGTAAATACCATTATTATTGGGGATTTTAATATAAATATGAATATATCATCGACATATAGTAGGAAGCTTAATGAGATATTCTCTCAGCAGGCAATGAAACAGTTAATCAACTTTGATACCAGGGTTACTGCACAGTCCGAAACGCGCATCGACTTGTTATACTCTAACACTAATGAAGTTTCATGTGAAAAAGCTGAGAAACATAGAATAACGGATCACGAAACCATAATGTTCAAATGCAATATAAAAAAACAAGGCGAAATCAATAAACTCTCTGAATTAATTTCTTGGGATGAGTACAGCCCAGACAACCTCATAAATCTTTTGAGACAATGCCACTTTGCAAACCTGAATAGTTTCAATATTGATGATATGCTCGAACATATCAACCTTTGTTTGATTTCGAGTATGAATCAACTAACTTCTCGGGTACAAAGGCGGGTTAAACTTAGAAATAAATGGTATGATAGACAACTGACTGACACTAATAAAGAAAAGTTTAGGTTACACCAAAGGGCAGTACTCACAGGTGATTGGGTAGATTACAACAAAATAAAGAAAGAGTATAAGAAAATGATCAAAATTAAGAAAATTCAGTATATGGAACACAAGGTAGAAAATAATAGAGGTGATAGTCGTTTAATGTGGAAATATTTAAAGAATATTCTTAATAATACGGGTAACAGAGACAATATCAAAGAAGTTCTCATCAACGGAAAAATATACAGAAATAGTATGGTAATCGCCGAAGAACTAAACAAGTACTTTGTGGATAGTATCGTCGACATAAATAGTAATATAGAGAACGTAAATTGTGAACAGTTACGACAGGAAGACAGTCGAGGCACCTTTAAATTTGAGAAAATTACCTCAGAGGATGTTATCCTTATAGTGAAGAAATTTAAGACTAAAATTGGTGGAAATAATTTATTATCTGACGGTGTTATAAAGGATTCAGTTGAATACATGGGACACTTTTATGCCTTATTAATAAATAAGAGTCTTGAATCAGGAACAGTACCAAAAGAATGGAAAATCTCGAACATAGTTCCGGTAAAAAAAGTGAAAAAAACTGTAAAAGCCGAGGAAATTAGACCAATTAATACACTGCCTAGCATGGAAAAAATCTTGGAAAATGTGGTAAAAAATCAGTTGGCGCGCCACATTGAAAGTAATAACATACTCATTAAGGAGCAATCAGGTTTTAGAGCTAAACACTCTTGCGAGACTGCGCTAAATTTTGTTATATCCCAGTGGAAGGAAGACCTTAACTCGAAGATGAATATCGTTGCGGTTTTTATTGATCTCAAAAGAGCTTTCGAGACCATTGACAGGGCAAGAATGTTGAAAAAGCTCGAATGCATTGGTATTGAAAACACGGAGCTTAACTGGTTTCGAAGCTTTCTCTCAGATCGTATGCAACAAACTGTAATCGAGTCAAGTGTGTCAAATAAAGTGGCAGTCAATATTGGGTTGCCGCAGGGATCGGTATTGGCCCCAGTACTTTTTAATATTTACATTAACGACATAAATATGGCACTCAAGCACTGTAAGTTAAAACTGTTCGCTGATGATACACTGTTAACGATCAGTGACAGAAACTTACAGACTGCGATGACTAAAATGCAAGAAGACTTGGATTCTTTGTACAAATGGTTGTGTTTAAATAAACTTAAGTTGAATGTAAAAAAGACACAGTTCATGATCCTCACTAGAGCAGTTAATCTTGGAACCACCAGTTACAATTTAAAAATCAAAGAGGAAGAAATTGAGGAAGTTAAACTCATTAAGTACCTGGGTATATATATAGATAATAAACTTAAATTTGATGAGCATGTTGAGCATACAGTGAACAAAATTGCGAAAAAAATTGGTCTTATGAAAAGATCTTGTATCTGAGTATCTGAGAAGAAGGTATAAAACCCTGGTCTATAGATCTATAGTAGAACCACATTTTATATACTGCCCAACAATCTTCTTCTTAGCAAGCGACGCAAATACCGAGAAATTGCAAAAAATGCAAAATAGAGCTATGAGGTTCATATTAAATAAGCGTTACGATACACCTACACAGGAGATGATCACAGATATGAATTGGTTGAGTGTTAAGCAACAGGTTTTCTATCATGCTATGAAATTCGTATACAACATAAAGAACGGTAAACTTCCAGACTATCTGAGCGACAATCTTCGGTATATAAATGAAACTCATTCATATATACTCAGGGAAAACAATTGCTTTAGACTCCCACTTTATAGAACAGAGGTAGACAAAAAAAATATATTTTATAAAGGTTTAAAGTGTTTTAATGAGTTACCGCCACATGTTAAAGACTGTGATAACTTTGTTGCTTTTAAAAGACAACTATTTGATCACTGTAAAACTCTGGCTATTAGGTAGGAGAGCACGGAACGGAATAGAAACCAGTCCTTTCCATCCGACCAAGCAGCAAATGATCTAGCATACGAAAGCTTCCGACTATGCCCAACAGCCCGACCATAACGCGGAGCGGAAACTAGGCCTTTCCGCCCGCCTCACATCACGGAATCCAGCGTCAGGGTTTGCATATTAATGACGACGGGAACATGGATCGGAGACTCGGCCTTTCCGACCGTGACTACCAACTCGTGAGCAACGCGGAGCGGAAACAAGGTCTTTCCGCCTGCTGCACATAGTACATATTTAAAGGTAGACTGGAGACTAGGCCTCGCCAGCTACCAAACTAGTTAGACAATATACATTTATATAGGTTATTTGATAGTTTTAGAAACATAAACAGCTTTGTAATTGAAAATTTAAACTTACATATACGCATACTTTGTTATATATTAAAAATACCTATCTGTACTTTTAAGTCGCAAGACTGTAACAAATAAATAAATAAATAAATAAAATACACCTTGTCTACGGTAGTACAAGATGCATTTGAGTGTGGGGAAACAGTACTCTGTGCCTTCATCGACATTGAGGGGGCGTTTGACAACACCTCTCATATTAGTGTCGACCGGGCACTTGAAAAACGCAATGTGCAGGCAACGATCCGCAGGTGGATAGCCAGGCTACAAAATTCAAGAATCGCTGAAACCGACATCGGGGACACCGTAGCACAGCTAAAAACTACAAAAGGTTGCCCGCAGGGAGGAGTCTTATCCCCTCTCCTGTGGAGCTTAGTTGTGGACGAACTTCTACGGATTCTCACGGACAATGGCATCCGCTGTCAAGGCTATGCGGATGACATCGTGATTATCGCCAGAGGAAAGTTCGTGAGCACTCTCAGTGATATAATGCAAAGGGGACTAAACCTGGCAAGAGGCTGGTGCGTGGACATGGGCCTCAGCATCAACCCCTCTAAAACGGTTATTGTCCCTTTCACTAGAAGAAGAACGCTTCCAGGCATGAGGAACATTTCTTTGAATGGGGTCGCCATCAACGTCGCCACCGAAGTTAAATATCTAGAGGTGATTCTCGAGCTCGAGCCGCTGCACATTACCATAGAACAAGCTGCAACGCGAACTCTACTAAATTTCGCGAGGGAAGGCTTTGGCAGGGGCAAAACCATATCATTAAGGAACAGAGACAAGCTAGGCTCCCAAGTTCCGCTAGCTTTACTCCCCAGAGACGACAGGCCTACATTGTAATTTATTTGCTCTTTTAACAAATCTGCTCTTTTAACACTGCTGTTGCTTTCGAGATCAAATTCTTTTGTGCCCCTGTATCAACCTGACATCTTAAGCCCTACCCAGAATTGCAGCGGACGACGGTAAAGCGATCGACGGTTAACCGCTGTCAAAATCAAAACTAACTGAAAGTGAACAGCTGTTCACTTACCGCCGACCGCCTTACCGTCGTCCGCTGTACTTCGGGGTAGAGCTTTAACTCTACTTTCTTGATGTATATATTTATGTACCATAAATCTTTACTTTGGTAAGTATCCGCCTGTCGCTTGCTGATTTCGCCAACAAATAACGCGTTTCTTCTTCGTCTTCATCCGGCTCATACATACACAGCTGCGGCCCTGACTTGTTGTTGTTGTCGCGGCTACAACAATCCCGCTCAGATCGGTTAATAATTTCGAAGTCAATGCTTAGAACGGATACGTGGTTTTTTGTATCGAGGGCTGAAGAGACAAAATTTTCAAAGATCAATAGAGCGTCCATTGTTCCCCGTCCCTCCTTAAATGCTACTTGATGTGAATCGAGTAGATTATTAGAAACAGCGAACCATACTATGCGTTTGGCAACAAGTTTTTCTAATACTTTGCTCAAACATGGCAACAGAGATATCGGTTTTGTTTTTGTTGTTGTAGGACCTACAACAACCCCGCCCAGATCGGTTGGTATCACATTCGTTGTCAAGTTCCACTAACGGCAGCCCTAGCAGGCGTGCAGCTTCTGTTGGGTTGGTTCACAAGGACAAAGCCGTTAGGGTTGTCGGGTTTTCTAGGCATACGAAGAGATGTTTCGAGTCATGGGATGTCTCTCCACATGCCGGACACTCATTTGGCACATGTGACCACGTCTATGGCTCCCAACTAGAAACTGCTTGCAGAACATTGTGTTGTGCTCCTTTATTGGGAGCAATTTCGCTTTGTCGTGCAGATGGTGTTCTGGCGACATCAGAAGGCGTCCACTCGCTGTCCGTAGTGTGGTGTTTTGAGTAGTCTGCAGCTCATCCACTGCGTCCTACTAGTCCCCGGCGACCACACTGGTGCTGCGTAATTTAAAACCGGCCGGCCTATTGCCTTGTATGTTGCCAGCAACGTTTCTTTGCCTTTGTCCCAACTACTGCCGGCTAGCGACTTGAGGACCTTGTTGCGGCTCTGTACTTTGTTGACAATAGCGGTTGCATGCGCAGAGAAGGAGAGCAGACCGTCGGAGGTTACTCGGAGTATTTGGGGGTCATTCACCGTCGGAATTGGTGTATCATCGACGTGAATTCCCAGCGGTAGCCTGACCTCCTTCGTCCAGGTTGTGAATAGGGTCGCAGAGGATTTTGTAGGGGAGAGGGTTATGCTCCTTGCAGTGAAGAAGCGAGAAAGTTCGGAGAGATACCCGTTTACTTTCGAACACAGGTGATCAATTCCTTTCCCAGTCGCCATGATCGAGCAACCGTCGGCGTAAGAGACAATCGAGACTCCCTCTGGTGGTTGAGGTAGCTTTGAAATGTAAAAGTTAAACAGTAGTGGGGAAAGGACACCACCCTGTGGAACCCCCTGTTTTATTTTTCTGAATTTGCTCGATTTCTCTTAACATTACCGACGAGTGTCGACCACTCAGATAATCCTCCTACCACCGTTTGAGCCTCTGTGGGAGAGAGAAGGCCTCTATGTCTTCAAGTAGCGTGGAGTGGCTGACGGTGTCGAACGCGGTTAAGGCCACGTGCTATCTGAGAGTTTATGGCGTTAAGTGCTGTTGTTGTACTGTGCACTTTACCGAAACCATGCTGATTCTCTCCTGGCCACCGGAGGATGCAGTATGGACTGCCGACTAAAATAGCTCGCGCATCGCTCCGTGTCCGACGAAGCATGGTCTCCGAAAGAAATTTTGACCCTGTCGTCGTGCTTCGTCGGATTGGACAGTGACCTCACGGTTGACCAAAGCTTACTTACACCTCACATCAGAGGTGAAGTTACAAGTCTTCAGATGTTCTTCCCACTTTTTCCGCTTATGTACGTTTACAAGCTGCCGAATCTTCGTGTTGAGGTCCCTGATACGGGGATTTCCGGGATCGGCCTGACGAAGGTTGTCACTCTCATCGGCTAAAACAACCGCTTCAGCAGGGATCCGTAATGCCTCCTGCCGGTACGAAGCGAGCTACAGCAGCAGTGACAACCCTGCGGAGCTTACGTTCACCAAGGTGGACATCGGTTGGTGTGGGGAGCGCAGCGAAGGTGCTCTTAGTAAATTCCGCCAAGCCTTTCCAATCAGCTTTAGAAAAGTTGATATAGGTCCGGTGTTCCGCGGAAGCAAAGTCGGTTGGTTTAACGATCGAGATGACTATGGGCAGATGGTCTGATGCCAAAAAAAATATAGGTCGTCATGATACGCTGTTTATCAGATCAGCGCTGACTATTGTTGTGTCTGGCGAGATGCAGGAGCAGCCCATAATCCTTGTGAGTGCGTCTCCGCTCGTTGTGGAGAATGTCGCATCGTCTATGTGCTCAGCCAAGTAACTTCCCCTGCGATCGTTTCAATGCCAAAGGTCGTGGTGCGCATTAAAGTCACCTACTAACATACAATTTTCACCCCTCAGGAGCGCATCTATATCAGGGTGACATCCTGCCCGGCAGCAAGTGACGGTATATATAAACGTTAAATATTTATTTTATTTATTTATTTATTTAGCATAGTTTGCAAATGAGTTTGCAAAGTATGATATAGGCACCGGACGTCTAGGTCATGGAGCGCCTTATAATACATATGTGTATTTTGTTAAGTTTCTTCATTGAGGTGAGGTATACGAAGTGCTTCCTCTATTTCTTTAATGTTGCTTTTCCTGCAATTTAGTATTTCCTTGATGCTTTTTTTTAATAACGAGTGAGGGCAGGTTGTTAATACATGCTCTATTGTGAGGGATGTAGCACAAAAAGAGCATGATCGTGGATGTGTTTTTGTGAAAAGGTGTGATGTGTTAAAGAGTGTAGTGCCTGTCCGAAGCATGGCTAACTTAATGCATTGATTACGAGTGAGTTTTGTGTCGTAATTATGTCTAGGGATATCGAAATTATGCCTGTGTAGGAAGATTCTGAGGTCGTCTGCGATTTTCAGTTCGGCTTCCATCTGCACCGCTTTTGTCGTTCTTTTTATGATACTGGAGTGGATTGGGACTTCTGTTATTAGATGTAGCGAAAAGCATTCTTTGGCCGCTTGATCCGCTCTTACATTGCCTTCTATTCCGGTGTGCCCGGGTATCCATAGAAGTGTTGTTGTTGTTGTTGTAGCGGCTACAACAACCCCGCCCAGGTCGGTTGGTATCTCAGTCGTTGTCGTCAAGTTCCACTAACGGCAACCCTAGGAAGCGTGCAGCTTCTGTGGGATCTGTCCACAGGGACAAGGCCGTTAGGGTTGTCGGGTTTTCCGGGCATGCGAAGAGATGGTTCGAGTCATGTGGGGTCTCTCCGCATGCCGGACATTCGTTCGGCACATCCTCATTCAGCCTACTCAAGTAGGAGTTTAACCTGCTGCAGTAGCCGGAGCGAAGTTGAGCGAGTGTAGTGCGTGTCTCCCGAGGCAGATGAAGCTCTGTCTCGTCAATGTCCGGGGGTGGTATGCCTAGAACGGCATTCACAGGTCTAGAGTCTACATAACTCGAGACTGAGTCCCTGTGAATGCCGTTCAGGGCCTGTCTGTACGCTGTCGGGTCCAGAGGTTGCTTAATGAACCTCTGGACTTCGTCCGTCAGTTCATATAGATGCCTCCTGACGTGCCTTGGCGAGGGCTCCTCTGCAAGCAGCTGTCTGTTTGGGTGGCCACTTCTGTGGCTCCCGATCAGGAACTGCTTGCAGAGCATTATGTTGTGCTCCTTAACTGGGAGCATTTGCGCCTCGCCGTGCAAGTGGTGTTCTGGCGACATCAGGAGGCATCCCGTCGCTGTCCTAAGTGCCGTATTTTGTACCGTCTGTAGCTTCGTCCACTGCGTCCTACTAGTCCCTGGCGACCACACTGGCGCTGCGTAGTTCAAAACCGGCCGGCCTATTGCCTTGTATGTTGCCAGCAACGTTTCTTTGTCTTTGCCCCAAGTACTGCCGGCTAGCGACTTGAGGACCTTGTTGCGGTTCTGTACTTTATTGACAATAGCGGTTGAGTGCGCAGAGAAGGAGAGCAGGCTGTCGAATGTGACTCCGAGTATTTTGGGGTTATTCACCGTCGGAATTGGTGTTTCATCGACGTGAATCCACAGCGGTAGCCTGAACTCCTTCGTCCAGGTTGTGAACAGGGTCGCGGAGGATTTCGTAGGGGAGAGGGCTAGACACTTTGCAGTGAAGAAGCGAGAAAGTTCGGAGAGATTGCCGTTTACTTTCAAACACAGGTCATCAATTCCATTCCCAGTCGCCAGGATCGAGCAGTCGTCGGCATAGGAGACAATCGAGACTCCCTCTGGTGGTTGAGGGAGCTTTGAAATATAAAAGTTAAACAGTAGCCACCCTGAGGAACCCCCTGTTTTATTTTTCGCTGCTTACTCGTTTTGTCTCTAAATGTTACCGACGAATGTCGACCACTCAGATAATTTGCCGACCACCGTTTGAGCCTCTGTGGGAGAGAGGAGGCCTCTATATCTTCTAGCAGCGTGGAATGGCAGACGGTGTCAAACGCCTTTGACAAGTCCAACGCTACTAGAATCGTTCTCTCATAGGGACGGTTTCGGTTAAGGCCACGAGTTATCTGAGTGTTTATGGCGTTAAGTGCTGTTGTTGTACTGTGCACTTTACGGAAACCATGCTGATGCTTCGCTGGGGTCAGGTGGTTTGTGAAGTACGGGAGTAGCAAGGCCTCGAGTGTCTTCGCTACCGGGGAAAGGAGTGTAATCGGACGATACGAATCTCCTTTGTTGGCGGGTTTCCCCGGTTTGAGCAGTGGGACCACTCTCCCCACCTTCCAGATGTCTGGGATGATGAGAGTGGCCATTGACAGGTTGAGGACCTCCCTTAGGTACGCTACCCCCGCAGGACCCAAATTTTTCAGCATCAGCATGCATATTCCGTCGGGACCCATGGCTTTGGAGGCTTTCGCCTTCCCGATGGCCACCTGAACTTCACCGCAAGTGAAAGCAAGGGGGGCACAGGTTGTTGGCAGTTTGTGCAGCCTTCTGGTCACTCGACGCTTGGCTTTGTCTACCGGAGGATGCAGTATGAACTGCCGGCTAAAATAGCTCGCGCATCGCTCCGGGTCCGACGAAGCATGGTCGCCGAAGGAAATTTCGACTCTGTCGTCGTGCTTCGTCGGATTAGACAATGACCTCACGGTTGACCAAAGCTTGCTCACACCAGAGGTGAAATTACAAGTCTTCAGGTGCTCCTCCCACTTCTTCCGCTTATGTACGTTTACAAGTTGCCGAATCTCCGCGTTGAGATCCCTGATACGGGGATCTCCGGGTACGGCCTGACGAAGGCTATCACGCTCATCAGCTAGAACTGCCGCTTCGGCAGGGAAGTTTGGACGTGGGTCCGATATACGTCCTGCCGGTATGAAGCGAGCTGCAGCAGCAGTGATAGCCCTGCGGAACTTACGTTCACCGAGATGGACGTCGGTTGGTGTGGGGAGCGCTGCGAAGGTGTTTTCAGTAAACTCCGCGTAACCTTTCCAATCAGCTTTGGAAAAGTTGATATAGGTCCGGTGTTTGGCGGAGGCAAAGTCGGTTGGTTTATCAATCGAGATGACTATGGGTAGATGGTCTGATGCTAGAGTCAGCATAGGTCGCCACGTTATGCTGTTTATCAGACCAGCGCTGACTATTGTGATGTCTGGCGAGCTACTGCAGTTACCCATAATCCTGGTGGGTGCGTCGTCGTTCATTGTGCAGAAGGTCGAATCGTCTATCTGCTCAGCCAAGTCTGTTCTCCTACGATCGTTTGACAGACTTGAGTGCCAAAGATCGTGGTGCGCATTAAAGTCACCTACTACCATACGGTTTTCACCTCTGAGGAGCGCACCTATATCGGTGATATCCTGCCGGGCAGCAGGTGACAGGGGGTATGTATATGTTAAATATTTCGAGCTCGACATCGCCTGACCGGATAGCGATGCCCTGACATTCTAGGGTGGTATCCCTGCGGTCGATGTCTGCTTCGATAGGACGATACTGCACGGTGTGGTGCGTGATGAACGCTAAGCCACCACCATTATCTCGCTCGCGATCTCGACGGTGCACGTTGTACCCGGGCAAATCAACAAAGTTGAATTGCCGTGCAACTTCGTCTCTTGGACCGCAGCTATCAATATACCATGCCGATACATGAAGACGGTTATCTCCTCAATCTTGCTCTGTAGCTCGTTGCAGTTAAATTGAAGGAGCTTCATGTGGTTCGGGAGACGTGTCGTGATGTGGGGTGTAAGTGAAGTGTATGTTCTTGCCGCCGTTGGCTGTATGTGCTGCTGTGGTGATTGTCGCCCTGTGGTGGTGGCGGGCGGCGTCGCAATTGGTGTCTGCGACCGAGCAGCGCAACACGGGCCCTCGAAGTTCCCAGTCCAATCTCGCGTGGTACGCAGACCTGAGCATGCCCTAAAGTGGCACCAGCCAAGGCAGGTGTTGCACTTGACTGATGTCACATTACGGAATATCCTGGTCTGACATACCGTGCAGATTGTAGGGGGAACCAGGAGTGTTTGGCGGCGGCGTGTGGGTGGTGATGCGGTTGTGTGTGTTATGTGGTCTGTCGTGGCTGTGGTATGGTCTGTGGTGTTATTATGGTTTTGTGTGAGTGTGGTGACTGTGTGAGGCTGCTCGGGTGGACTGAGGTTGGCCGTGGAGACTGCTCTGTTTGAGCAACAGGGGGCCACGTACGACGTGGTCCACTGTCTATGTGTCCGTAGTCCTGAGCAGACTCTAAGGTGACTCCACCCCTCGCAGGCATTACACTTGACAGAGGTGGAGTTGTGGTGTAGTCGTCTCCGGCATACACAGAAGGTGTATATTTCTGGCCCTGGGTTTGACTCGATGCCAGCCCTGAGTAGAAGAATACGTAGTGAATGTAGCACTATGGACGAACAGCTTCTGAGATCCTTCGCCGACCTAAACGGAGTTAGATCGCCGAAACAACAGCCCTTGGTCGGGTAAAACCCGTGTTATTCCGGTACGTAGAACCGGCTGTCGTCTAAATGGTTGGTGTAGACTGGCATCTGACACAAATCGGTGAGCTTCATTACGTTCATTGGATATTGCATTAAGGATGCTGGGACTGTCTGAGCAAATAAGGGTTTCCTTTTTGAGCTGTGCAGCAATTGATATTGCTTTCTTGATCGCTGTTAGTTATCAATATACCTTGCCTTCCCATGAAGACGGTTATCTCCTCGATCTTGCTTCTAAGTCCGTTGCAGTTAAATTGAAAGAGCTTCATGTGGTTCGGGAGACGTGTTGTTATGCGGGGTGTGAGGGATGTGTGTTGCCTTGCCGCCATTGGTTGTGTGCGCTGCTGTGGAGGATGCCACCCTGTGGTGGTAGTGGGTGGCGTGGCAATTGGGGTTTGCGATCGAGCTGCGCAAAACAGGCTCTCGAAGTTTCTCGTCCAATCTCGCGTGGCTCGCAGACCTGAGCAGGCCCTAAAGTGGCTCCAGTCAAGGCAGGTGTTGCACGATATTTCCTTGTCTGACATACCGTGCAGATTGTAGCAGGAACCAGGAGTTGGCGGAGTGTGGGGGTTGTGCGGTTGCGTCTGTTGTGTGGTATGTCGTGTTTGTAGTGTGGTCTATTGTGTAATGGTGCTGTGGTGTTTGTGTTGAGCTGCTCAGGTGGACTGGGGTTAGCCGTTTAGGCTGCTCTGTTTACGCAGCAGGGGCCACAAATGATGTGGTCCACTAGCGATGGGTCCTTAGTCCTGAGCAGACTCTGAGGTGACTCCACCCTCCGCAAGCATTGCACTCAACTCTGGCATACACAGCAGGTGTAAGTTTCTGGCCCTGGGTTTGACTCGATGCCAGCCCTGAGCAGAAGAATATGTAGCAAATGTAGCCCTATGGACGAAACTTCGCCGACCTAAACGTGGTTAGATCGCCGAAACAACAGTCCTTGGTTTGGTAAAACCCGAATCATTCCGGTACGTAGAACCGGCTGTCGTGGTAATGTCTGCCCTGAATTGTCCTATCCTCCGCCTGCTACTTTTTCGACTGCTCTCACATACATACGGGAATTTCCACCGCCGTTAGGTTTTTTCACATATAGCACATCTTAGCATGGTGGTTGAGGTTACCGCAATTATGGTATTTCACCCCTTCTGCTGGGCATTTGTATTAATGAAACGTTCCAAGTTTGGTACAAGGAACGGCCTGCGCTTTTGTTTGTTGTTGCTGCGTAACTGCGTAGTTACCATTTCTGTTACGGATAACTGCTATAAACTTTTCAGTAACTGCGAAGAACGTAGGTGACAAGGGACAACTAGCTATAATTGTAGCGAAAGTGAGTAACAGAGGCATGCCTTCTCTTTTCATCCAATTAAAAACGTACTAGGGCAAAAGAGAAGGAACGCCGCTGTTGCTCACTTTCGCTACAAGTATAACGAATTGTCCCTTCTTGTTATCTACGTTCTTTGGTGTCTGCATCCAATTCGGCTGATTTTTAAGTCTACTTCGCTGAATAGCGTCGCCATGATCGAGCAATCGTCGGCGTAAGAGACAATCGAGACTCCCTCTGGTGGTTGAGGGAGCTTTGAAATGTAAAAGTTAAACAGTAGCGGGGAAAGGACACCACCCTGAGGAACCCCCTGTTTGATTTTTTGCTGTTTACTCGTTTTGTCTCTAAACATTACCGACGAATGTCGACCGCTCAGATAATTTGCCGACCACCGTTTGAGCCTCTGTGGGAGAGAGGAGGCCTCTATATCTTCTAGTAGCGTGGAATGGCAGACGGTGTTAAACGCCTTTGACAAGTCCAACGCTACTAGAATCGTTCTCTCACAGGGACGGTTTCGGTTAAGGCCACGAGTTATCTGAGTGTTTATGGCGTTAAGTGCTGTTGTTGTGCTGTGCACTTTACGGAAACCATACTGACGCTTCGCCTGGGTCAAGTGGTTTGTGAAGTACGAGAGTAGCAAGGCCTCGAGTGTCTTCGCTACCGGGGAAAGGAGTGTTATCGGAGGATAAGAATCTCCTTTGTTGGCGGGTTTCCCCAGTTTGAGCAGTTGGACCATTCGCCCCACCTTCCAGATGTCTGGGATGATGAGAGTGGCCATAGACAAGTTGAGGACCTCAGTTAGGTACGCTACCCCCGCAGGACCCAAATTTTTCAGCATCAGCATGCATATTCCGTCGGGACCAATGGCTTTGGAGGCTTTCGCCTTCCCGATGGCCACCTGAACTTCACCGCAAGTGAAAGCAAGGGGGGCACAGGTTGTTGGCAGTTTGTGCAGCCTTCTGGTCACTCGACGCTTGGCTTTGTCCACCGGAGGATGCAGTATGAACTGCCGGCTAAAATAGCTCGCGCATCGCTCCGGGTCCGACGAAGCATGGTCGCCGAAGGAAATTTCGACTCTGTCGTCGTGCTTCGTCGGATTGGACAGCAACCTCACGGTTGACCAAAGCTTGCTCACACCAGAGGTGAAGTTACATGTCTTCAGATGCTCCTCCCACTTCTTCCGCTTATGTACGTTTACTAGTTGCCGAATCTCCGCGTTGAGATCCCTGATACGGGATGACTATGGGTAGATGGTCTGATGCTAGAGTCAGCATAGGTCGCCACGTTATGCTGTTTATCAGACCAGCGCTGACAATTGTGATGTCTGGCGAGCTACTACAGTTACCCATAATCCTGGTGGGTGCGTCGTCGTTCATTGTGCAGAATGTCGAATCGTCTATCTGCTCAGCCAAGTCTGTTCCCCTACGATCGTTTGACAGGCTTGAGTGCCAAAGATCGTGGTGCGCATTAAAGTCACCTACTACCATACGGTTTTCACCTCTGAGGAGCGCACCTATATCAGGGTGATATCCTGCCGGGCAGCAGGTGACAGGGGGTATGTAAATGTTAAATATTTCGAGCTCGACATCCCCTGACCGGATAGCGATGCCCTGACATTCTAGGGTGGTATCCCTGCGGTCGATGTCTGCTTCGATAAGACGATACTGCACGGTGTGGTGCGTGATGAACGCTAAGCCACCACCATTATCTCGCTCGCGATCTCGACGGTGCACGTTGTACCTGGCGCAATTCAACAAAGTTGAATTGCTGTGCAGCTTCGTCTCTTGGACCGCAGCTATTAATATACCATGCCGACACATGAAGACGGTTATCTCCTCAATCTTGCTCTGTAGCCCGTTACAGTTGAATTGGAGGAGCTTCATGTGGTTCGGGAGACGTGTCGTGATGTGGGGTGTGAGTCAGGTGTATGTTCTTGCCGCCGTTGGCTGTGTGTGCTGCTGAGGTGGTTGCCGCCCTATGGTGGTGGTGGGGGGCGTCGCAATTGACGTCTGCGACCGAGCAGCACAGCACGGGCCCTCGAAATTCCCCGTCCAATCTCGCGTGGTACGCAGACCTGAACATGCCCTAAAGTGGCACCAGTCAAGGCAGGTATTGCACTTGACTGATGTCACATTACGGAATATTCTGGTCTGACATACCGTGCAGATTGTAGGGGGAACCAGGAGTTGTTGGCGGCGGCGTGTGGGTGGTGGTGCGGTTGTGTGAGTTATGTGGTCTGTGGTGGCTGTGGTACGGTCTGTGGTGTTATTATGTTGTTGTGTAGTGGCGACTGTGTGTGGTTGCTGTGTGAGTGTGTGGGGCTGCACGGGCGGACTATCGTTTGCCGTGGAGGCTGCTCTGTTTGAGCAACAGGGGGCCACGTAGGACGTGGTCCACTGTCTGTGTGTCCGTAGTCCCGAGCAGACCCTGAGGTGACTCCACCCCTCGCAAGCATTGCACTTGACTGAGGTGGAGTTGTGGTGTAATCGTCTTCGGCATACACAGCAGGTGTATATTTCTGGCCCAGGGTTTGACTCGATGCCAGCCCTGAGTAGGAGAATGCGTAGTGAATGTTGCCCTATGGACGGACAACTTCTGAGATACTTCGCCGACCTAAACGGGGTTAGATCGCCGAAACAACAGCCCTTGGTCGGGTGAAACCCGAGTCATTCCGGTACGTAGAACCGGCTGTCGTGGGAATGCTGTCGGCTGTCGTCTCACTGGTTGGTGTAGACTGGCATCTGACACAAAAAGGTGAGCTTCATTACGTTCATTTGATATTGCATTAAGGATGCTGGGTCTGTCTGAGCAAATAAGGGTTTCCTTTTTGAGCTGTGCAGCAATTGATATTGCTTTCTTGATCGCTGTTAGTTATCAATATACCTTGCCTTCCCATGAAGACGGTTATCTCCTCGATCTTGCTTTGAAGTCCGTTGCAGTTAAATTGAAAGAGCTTCATGTAGTTCGGGAGACGTGTTGTTATGCGGGGTGTGAGGGATGTGTGTTGCCTTGCCGCCATTGGTTGTGTGCGCTGCTGTGGAGGATGCCACCCTGTGGTGGTAGTGGGTGGCGTGGCAATTGGGGTTTGCGATCGAGCGGCGCAAAACAGGCCCTCGAAGTTTCTCGTCCGATCTCGCGTGGCTCGCAGACCTGAGCAGGCCCTAAAGTGGCTCCAGTCAAGGCAGGTGTTGCACGATATTTCCTTGTCTGACATACCGTGCAGATTGTAGCAGGAACCAGGAGTGGGCGGAGTGTGGGGGTTGTGCGGTTGCGTCTGTTGTGTGGTATGCCGTGTTTGTAGTGTGGTCTATTATGTAATGGTGCTGTGGTGTTTGTGTTGAGCTGCTCAGGTGGACTGGGGTTAGCCGTGTAGGCTGCTCTGTTTGAGCAGCAGGGGCCACAAATGATGTGGTCCACTAGCGATGGGTCCTTAGTCCTGAGCAGACTCTGAGGTGACTCCACCCTCCGCAAGCATTGCACTTGACTGAGGTGGAGTTGTGGTGTAGTCAACTCTGGCATACACAGCAGGTGTAAGTTTCTGGCCGTGGGTTTGACTCGATGCCAGCCCTGAGCAGAAGAATATGTAGCAAATGTAGCCCTATGGACGAACAACTTCTGAGATACTTCGCCGACCTAAACGTGGTTAGATTGCCGAAACAACAGTCCTTGGTTTGGTAAAACCCGAATCATTCCGGTACGTAGAACCGGCTGTCGTGGTAATGTCTGCCCTGAATTGTCCTATCCTCCGCCTGCTACTTTTTATACTGCTCTCACATACATACGGGAATTTCCACCGCCGTTAGGTTTTTTCACATATAGCACATCTTAGCATGGTGGTTGAGGTTACCGCAATTATGGTACTTCACCCCTTCTGCTGGGCATTTGTATTAATGAAACGTTCCAAGTTTGGTACAAGGAACGGCCTGCACTTTTTTTTGTTGTGCTGCGTAACTGCGTAGTTACCTTTTCTGTTACGGATAACTGCTATAAACTTTTCAGTAACTGCGAAGAACGTAGATGACAAGGGACAACTAGCTATAATTGTAGCGAAAGTGAGTAACAGAGGCATGCCTTCTCTTTTCATCCAATTAAAAACGTACTAGGGCTGTTGCTCACTTTCGCTACAAGTATAACGAATTGTCCCTTCTTGTTATCTACGTTCTTTGGTGTCTGCATCCAATTCGGCTGATTTTTAAGTCTACTTCGCTGAGTAAGCGTTCTTTAACACTTATAAACTTCGGCAAAAGCCCGCACACAAAAATGTCTTATTATATCTTAAAGTTTTAAATTAGCATGATAGGCTAAGGTTCTTTAAAACAGTTACGAATTATTCAATTGTCTCTTCTTCAGCTTGCTTTCTGGAGAAGAACTGGTATCTCTCCACAATCACATTCACTTTAGGCACGAATTAGTCGTTACAACTTTTAAGGGGTTCATCGTAGCCAACCGTATGAATGTCATAGTTGAACAAGTTAAACACTAAGAGCGAATCAAGTCCTATGTGGTGCAGTAATAGTGCCACCTTTGGCTGGTCGGTCTGGTCCCGCTGCACGCATGAACGCATTTTTTCAGTTATTCCATGCTACTGACAAATTGGTTGCCTTTAAATCCAATGGGAAACTGTTGTAGCCATGCTGACGACTTTACTGCATTCTGCCGTTGTTTGCCTTTTCTCTGTGGGTATGATGAAAATATTTATTTATTTCTTTATTTGATTTTAATACATATACGTAAATCAAATTTTGATGAAAACTAAATTTTATGAAACATTTATTTCAGATCTTAATGAAAGGGATGACGAGTACAAATATGTGGGTCCCTATAACCCTAAAATAATGATCACTACATCACACACCCCTTCTGTAAAGCTAAAGATGTTTGTAAAGGAGTTGAGGCTGATCTTCCCCAATGCACAACGAATGAATAGAGGCAAACAGGATTTAAAACAATTAATGAGAGTATGCTGCTGCAACGACGTGACAGATGTTATAGTTGTTCACGAAAACCGAGGAATCCCTGATAACGTCGTTATTAGTCATTTGCCAAACGGTCCCACAGCATTTTTCAATATTTCAGATGTTGTCATGCGCCATGACGTTCCTTTTGTTAGCAATATGAGTGAACAAAATCCCCATTTGATTTTTCACAATTTCAAAACTAAAATAGGTGAACGAGTTACAACTATATTGAAACACCTCTTTCCCACTCCAAAACTGGATTCCAAACGGGTTATTACGTTTGGTAACCATGATGATCATATATCTTTTCGTCATCATCTATTTAAATATGAGAACAAAAACTTGGAGCTAGAAGAAGTAGGACCCAGGTTTACACTTAAATTGTACCAAATTAAATTAGGAAAATTAGATGAAATTCCTGCGTCTGACACAGAGTGGATATTAAAACCTTATATAAACACATTTATAAAAAATCGAGTTTTATCGCATGAAAATGGTTGGCCTATAAACGAAAGTTAACTGTATTTATTCATATCGCTAATTTACTTCAATACAGTCATAATAAAAAAATGCCAAAATTAGATACAGTATACAGAAATTACCGCTACCTTTTCTATGTTGTGTAAAAATTCACTTGCATCACGCTGCATCGTTTACTAGTATCTCACTAGAACAAAATATGTATCCATTTTTACTATGGGAGTAAGTACATCGACGGCTGAGTGGAAGATCGACCTATCTCGGCAGCCGGTTCAAAAACGCCCTATCTCACAAAACTTTCCCAGAACGCCATACTTCAGAATTTGGTTGAATAACGTCCTATCTCACTTGAAGTAAATGAGCGATATGTAATATATATGTAGTACACATAACATGTACTTATTATGTGCATCGTAAATAAAATCGCAAATTTTTTTTGAATATTTTTCTTTGTTTACTTTTAAATCGTGGAGGATGGTGCGCAGAAGTCCAGTGGGCAAAGCTTTTGACTGCCATTCACATGGGAGTGGCCAAAGTGATTCTTTTGTGTACGGTTCAAATCGCAGCTCACTACGTCCAAATATTTATTTCGACGTATCGTTTCAGTAGCGACCAAACAACCGTTTGGGAGCGAGTTAAAGTGAAAAGGCGTAAAACCTCGCATGCGCTGGGTTTTGGGTCCCGCCACGTTAAAACCCCGCCCAATGACAAAAAAACAACATGCCTCGGATGAGACCCCATTTTGACGACAGCGGCAAACGTATAAAGGTATGTTTTGAGGGTATGAACCCGGAACGTCCGGACCGTTAATGGGCAAGGTGCCCATGCCGAGTTGGTTGATGTCCTCGTAAGGATAAAAGCTGACATCGCCACCACTCAAGATGCCGATGGACGGAGCAAGTTAAGGGAAACGTGGAGCGTCTATTTACCACGGCAGCCGGTTCTACGTACCAGAATGACTCGGGTTTTGGCCGAAAAAAGTGCTGTTGTTTCGCCGATCTAACCCCGTTTTGGTCGGTGGAATTTCTCAGACGTTCGTTCATAGGGTTACATCACTTCGTACTCTTCTACTTAGGGCTGGCATCGAGTCAAACCCTGGGCCAGAAACTTAGGCCTCCTGCGTGTACCACAGACGACTACACCACAACTCCACCTCAGTCAAGTGAAATGCTTGCAATGGGTGGAGTCACTTCAGAGTCTGCTCAGGCCTACGGACTCATCGGCAGTGGGCCACATCATGTGTGCCATCTGCTGCTTAAGCAGAGCAGCCTCCACGTCACACTCCATTCTGCCTGAGTAGCTCAACATAAACACCACAGCACCACAACACAATAGAACACACCACAACCACGACAGTCCACACAATAGATAGTTCCTCCAACAATCTGCACGGTGTGCCAGACCAGGATATTCCATAATGAGTCAAGTGCAACGCCTGCCTTGGCTGGTAGTGCTACTTGAGGGGACGTTTAGGTCTGTGCACCCCGTGAGATTGGACGAGAAATTTCGCGAGCCGGTTTTGCGCTGAACTGTCGGCAAGTCCCAGAAACGTCGCCGCCCCCTACACCACAGGCACCCCACAGCAGCGCACACAACCAACGGCGGTCAGACAACACACATCTCTCACCCCTCACATAACAATAAGGCTCCCTAGGCACACGAAGCTCCTACAATTGAACTGTAGTGGACTACAGAGCAAGATGGAGGAGATGGGCCGGCATTGAATATTGATCGCTGCGGTCCAAGAGACGAAGTTGCACAGCAATTCAACATTGCTGAATTGTGCCGGATAGCATGTGCCCCGTCGAGATCGTGAGCGAGATAATGGTGGGTGGTGGCCTAGCGTTCATCACGCACCACACCGTGTAGTATCGTCTTATTGAAGAAGCCATCGACCGCACGGATACCTTTCCCAGAATGTCAGGGTATTGCTATCCGATCAAGCGATGTCGCTCGATTTATTTAAAGTTTATGTAGCCCCTGTCACCATCTGCCCGGCAGGATATCACCCTGAAATAGGTGCGCTCCTCAGAGGTGAAAACCGTATGGTAGTTGGCGACTTTAACGCGCACCACGATCTTTGACATTCAAGCCTGTCAAATGGTCGTAGGGGAACAGACTAGGCTGAGTAGATAGACGATTCGACGCCGCACCTACAGGATTATGGGCCGGTGCTGCAGCTCGCCAGACATAACAATCGTCAGCGCTGGTCTGACAAACAGCATATCATGGCGACCTATGCTGACCTTAGCATCATACCATCTGCCCATAGTCATCTTGATCGATAAACCTGCCAACTTTGATTCCGCGGAACACCAGACCTATATCAACTGTACTGTTCTAAAGCTGATTGGAAAGGCTTCGCGGAATTTACTGAAAGCACCTTAATTGCACTTCCTACACTAACCGACGTTCACGTAGGTGAGCGTAAGTTCCGCAGGGTTGTCACTGCTGCAGCTCGCTTCGTTCCAGCTGGATGTATAACGAACCCCTGTCCGAACTTTCCTGCTGAAGCGTCTGTTCTAGGCGATGAGCGTGACAGCCTTCCTCAGCCCGATCCCTTAAATCCCCGCATCAGGGGTCTCAATATGGAGGTTCGGCAACTTGTGAACGTACATAAGCGGAAAAAGCTGGAGAGTTGCAATTTCACCTCTGGTGACGCGACGACAGACTGAACATCTTTCGGTGACCACGCCTAGTCGGATCCGGAGCGATGCGGGAGCTATTTTAGCCGCCAGTTTACACTGCATCGTTTGGCGGACAAAACCAAACGTAGAGTGACCAGAAGGCTGCACAAACTGCGAACAATAAGTGTGCCTATTGTTTTCACTTGCGGTGGAGTTTAGGTAGCCATCTGGAAAGCGCAGGCCTCAAAAGCCGTGGGATCAGACGGAATATCCATGTTATGGTGAAAAATTTGGGTCCTGCGGTAGTAGACTATTTAGCCAAGGTTCTCAACCTGTCAAAGACCACTTTCGTCATTCTAGACATCTGGAAGATAGGGAGAGTGGTCTTACTGCTCCCATTCCCTGGAAGCGAAGACACCAGAGGTCTTGGTACTCCCATATTTGCGAATGCGATAATCACTCTGATAACACGTAGCGTAAACCGCAACCGCCCCTGTGAGCGAAATATTCTAGTAGCGTTGAATCTGCCAAAGGCTGGCAGACATAGGGGCCTCCAGAGGAGCCGCGCCAAGGCATGTCGGAAGGTATCTGTACGAACAGACGGATGAAGTCCAGAGGTTCATAAAGTAAGTCAAAGCCGACGGACGTGTTTTTGATCGCTCATCGAAAAGTGATAAAATACACATATTAATGAGAGTTTAAATTACGTACATATTGAGTACAAGGGTTTAATAACTTTGAATATTTTTGCGAAAGTGAAGTATACAAATAAACACTACTAAAATTATTAAAAAAAATATAGGCAACAAAACAAATATACGTACATACCAACGTTCGCTGTAATAAACAAATTAAATGTAGCGGTAAGTGGGAGAGTGACGGAGTGCGGAAGATGCCGAAAAGGCATCAGAGGAGAAACCGGTGTGAGTTGTGCTGGTGTGGGTGGGAGAGTGTACCACAAAACAATTGCGTGTGCACAAATAGACGACTGCACTACTGAGATATGCAAGCAAAAAGATGACATTGTTAGGAAGTTAAAGTTGCTAAAGCCACTCGAGCCATGTGGGCCCGCAGAAGACTTTTTGGTAGGAAATGGGGGTTGAGCTCAAGGCTGATTGAGTGGCAGAAGACAATGCCAAAAACTGCCTTAACAAGCTGCAAAGATTGCGGCTCTAGAGTCGCTCCTGGGATGGACTCCTCCATATTTTTATTCAGGAATCAGCAGCCACGAGGGAGCTGCAACTTCGACTATCTAACGACGGCTTCTTCGTAAAGAAGCCTCATGCAGGTATTCTTGGGAAGATACCAGCGTTGGATATATGCGGAATCTCTGATTCCATGACTAAGGAGGTCTGCTTTGGCAGAAAATTCTAAGTGATAATCTCCGATCGCGAAGATTGCGCAAATGGGCTCCCTGCCCTTGATCTCAGATATGTACACTGGTACACAGATGGATCAAGGATGGCGGACAGAGCGGGTGCAGGCATCTTTGGACCTAGCACCAAACTTACAATTCCCATGGGCAAATGGTCCACGGTGTTTCAGGCTGAAATAGTCGCAATCTTAAACTGCGCAAAATTAAACTTTGAAAAGGGTTTAAAGGGCGCTTTTTTAGTTATCTTTTCAGATAGCCAAGCTGCCATCCGGGCCCTTTCAAACAGGACTATTAAATCTAAGTTGGTTAGAGACTGCTTTAACACGCTACAATTTTTGGAGCAAAAACACGGTAACATTGTGCTGGGTACCAGGCCATTCTGGAATCGAAGGCAACGATATCGCTGATGAGTTGGCACGTGAAGGATCGCTTACTGCCTTTTCGGGACCTGAACCATTCTGTGGTCTTAGTTGGTCCTCTGCGAGAGCCATAATCACTGAGTGGGCACATTCAGAACGCAGTAAGTACTGGGGAGCGGTGGGGGACCTTAGACAGGCAGGCTATTCGGCTACCCCTTTAATAGGAACGACATCGTCCTACAAAACAGAACTGACATCAGGTTACTTTCTGGGTATCTGACTGGTCACAGCCAATTGCGGTTCCACTTACACCGAATAGGGGCGATCACAGAGCGGGAATACCGGCTCTGTCTCGAGGCCGATGAAACTTCGGAGCATATTCTCTATAACTGTCCGGCTTTAGCCAGACAAAGACTGATTTATTTTAAATCTTCGTTGGCCGAACCCTTTGTTATAAGGAATTCGTCTACCAAGGCCCTTTTACGATTCATAAGGGAAGCCGAAGGTATCTTGGCCACATTGGGTAAAGGACTCGTTTATAGAGATACAAAAGATCTTTTAGGTCGCGGTGTCTCTGTTCTATTACACCCAGTAAATTAACTAATTAACTAACTAACTGCGGAAGTTAAGAAAACTGCATGTCAGAATAAAGAAAACTCGCAACGTAGTGTGGGTGCATCGTATGCTAATGCAGTAAAAGGCGTACCTCCAATAAAAATTAAGCCGAAAAATAAGCAAACGGCTGAGAAAATTAGGGCGGCTCTTAATAAAATTGATGCCACTAATATGCAAATTCACAAAGTGTCTAAAAAGCAGAATGGGCGGTTGTAATGAACGCCAACAGTGTTTCTGAGAAAGAGAAAATTAAATCTGCTCTAGCTTATAACCATAATAAGGAACAATATGAGATCTCTGAACCTAAAATGAATAGGCCAAAAATACCGATAACCCGATATGAGCTACTGTTCGCCGCACAAAATATAAGTACTTTATTCTTCGGCGTATAGTGCACCCGGTAGCGTGCCAGAAATTTCACCATCTAATAATTTGTCTAGAGCGGACGGCAACGCTAAAACTGCATTGAGGGTCTGCCATTTTGCAATGGCTGTGTTTCTTTGCGGACAGCTGTCGCTGATTGTCACTAGTTCCTCCAGGTTTGTTTGGTAATTTTTACGCTAATAAACGCTTTCCAGCGGAGGCTAGTCATAGTTTGTGACAGTTCTCTGTAACTGCCCGTCTTCACTGGATGGAATGTATAACTTGACACATCTGTAGGAATGTGGAGCAGAATACATATTAGGGCTTATATCTTCGCATCTATTGTGGTAACTTGGTAGTTTGACAGCTACGTTTTGTTTTGTACTAAAACATACTGGCGGAAACATTATCGATATTCCGATATAGGGCTTCTGCTAACCGGTAACTTTTATGCATGGTGAAACGGTGGGGAAAATTTGCTATGGTGTACAAATAAATTGTATTTTGCTGTTCCAAATGCAAAGTAAAATTTTGACAATTGAAAAACAACACAAACGCTCGTGCAGAAGCTATATTTTGTGTGTTGCTGAAATTGTTAAATTTACATCTATTTTATAACTTGCAAGTAACGTACGTTCTTTTTGTTTTATCAGATTCCATTTAGATTTTCACTCCTTATTACGGCCAACAATATTCTGCCTTATCTTGAGTTTCGACCGATAATTGTTCATCCGCCCATAGCAAATACATTGAAACCAAAAGTAAAAAGTGCACCGGTTCGAGGAAAATGAAACTCATGATAAGGCTGATAACATTTAGAAGCTGTGAAGTTTAACCTAGCTCCACGAGCTAGATAAAATTCTGACGTTTGTATTTACAACGAAAATGTCAAGTTTGTATTATAGCCATTTTCGGAAGTCTTGTTTGCGGTTAAGCCCGGTAAAAATACTTCCGGATGTCAAGATATAAAAGCCTGCACAAATATCGCCCTGATATAACTTGTATCTTACAACCCAACAGACAGCTGAAAAACAATAGATTTTATCCTGTGAGGACGGCCAGTCAGGAAGCAAAACTGTTGAAGGGCTGCTTACCAACCGGTTTGGCTCAGTTTAACTGGGTCATGGCAACCCCAGACCACCTCGAACATTATTTTTTGACATTATTCCTTGCACTGGAAGAGTGAAGGAACTAGTCCAATAGACTCAGTGCCCGTTATTCTTCCAAATGGAATATTTCCGCAGAGCGAAGGTATAAAAACTTGCTGGCAACGCCATAGTCGCCCATCTTGATTGTGAAAAGTCTTTGATGTTGTCAGTGAAACCTGTGGGCTGAGTACAAGAAATTTAAAAGATTTAGAAGTTCTAAAACAAAAAAAGAAACAGCATACTGAAAATAGGGGAAAAAAAGTTAAAAAACGAAATCTAAGGCGTAGGCAATTTCCCTAAGGTAAAGGAGGCCCATTTCACCAACCGGGAGAAGGATTAGGAGTACCTAGCAGCAGCAGCAAAACTAGAAAAGATAAGGTAAGAAATCTTAACCAACAGGTCCATTCAATATAAAAATATATAATAAAAAAATTACTTTCTACGAATTGTGCGAATACTTGCAAGCTAATTTAAATAGCAGGAATTTGCATTGAGTCTAATGAATAGAAACTAAGCACAGGCTTTTCTTATGATTTCTGATCCTTCTTTAAATTTTTTTGAATAAGAATTCAAGCATTTACCTGTGGAAAAAGCAATTGTAGTAGTTGTAAATTTCTTAGGCAGTTGCTACTTCTATGAGGAATTGCTTGATTTCGACTGAAAGAAACAAGCATTTGCTTTTGCTAGCAAGCGGTGCTTATGATTTTTTTTCCATCGTCCACATCACCATATTGGCGACCCCTTGAGTAGCACCACAGCGACCGCCTGAAGAGCGGCACACAAGCGAACCACAAAGAGGCACCAGCGACCGCCAAGGGAGCGGCAACTAACAACCGCCCAAAGAACGGCAACCGAGCGCGCTAGAGCGCCATCGCACAGTGGTCAATAAATGGAATTTAATGTTCATAATTCACTGGAGCCTTCATTTCTCAACCGATTTGATTAATTATTTTTTTAAATGAAAGCTAAATAAGCTAATAAAGCAAGAGACTAGTTGAGCCCAATTTTAGAATCTTTATTTGTTTGTATTAAATTTTTTAGTGCAAAGTCCAGAAATTGCGCCAATTTTGAGAAGACCGATTCTCCTGTTCCAGCTAATAAAAGCTTCATAATAAAAACTAGTTAAAAACAATTGTAGGGTTCTCCTAAAACAAAAAATAAATTAAAAAGTAATAATCTGAAATGATATAAAAAGAAATGTTACCAAAAGCATTTTTTTGTTTTTAGTTTTTATACAAATTTTGGGTATGCAGTTTTATAGATTACTAAATTTTAGTAATAATTTTTTCACTAACATTTCGAGCACATCTGCATGCCAAATGGGAAATAAAAGCGTTTGTTATGTTATGTAGAAAAACAGTTTTATTTAATTAATTTTAAGTCTGGCGTTTATTTTACACACACATTTCACATTAAAATATAAAGGCGAACTACGCTTGAAGGCGGTTGGTTTAACAATGAATTTCTGTCCTGTCGTTCATCTTGTCGAAGTCTAGTTTGGGGTGTGTTCAGTGCGGTCCGATCGTTCATTTCGTAGTCTGGTGCGCATGGTTGCATTTGTCTACAATGGTATGACTGTCAGGTCCGTTCCTTTAGTCCGTCGTTCCAATCCCACATTCGGCCATCCTGCGCGATCATTCGGCCTCGGATGATGGGTCCCACCTTTTCATGAACTCAGCGACTGTGATGGTGCGGTTCGGTCCTTCGTGGTCCCCGACCTTCTCGACCGTGTAGCGTCCAAGTCTCATAATTTTCACGACCTTATATGGCCCAAGGTATTTGGCTTTCAGCTTTAGACCCGACCCGTACTGCGTTCGCTTGATGGCTACTAGCTCGTCGGTTGTGTACTCGGTCTCGGCTTGTCGGTGTCGGTCATACGACCTTCGGTTCTCCGCTTGGATCATGGCGATGTTGTCCCTTGCGCGGTGACGCAATTCCTCTCTCTCGACGTCGAGTTCGTCGATGAGCTCGTTCTCCAGTAGCTCCTGCAACTGAGGGATTCCCTTCATCCGCATATCCAACCCTGTCAATATCTTGAACGGTGAGGCCTTGGTGCTGCGCGGCGGTGTGTTATTAATGAACTGCTGGACGCGATCAATTTTCGTGTACCAGTTTCCGGGAGTCTCGTGACTCAGCTTCGCTATCATCGGTACCACTACGCGATGTATCCGCTCAACCTGCCCATTACCACGAGGCACTCCCGTCGCTATTAGAAGATGCTCGATCCCCTCACTCTCGCAGTAATCTTCGAAGAGATTGGAGGTGAAGGCAGCACCTCTGTCCGTTATTATGCGCCTAGGATTCCCAAAAAGTGCTGACTGCTTCCGCAATCGGTCTACCACAGCCTCTGCGCCGGTGTTCTTTGTCGGGTATAGCCAGACGAATTTGGAGAAGGCATCTATTACGACTAAGATGTGGTTGTAGGCTTTCCTAGTCAGCTCCATCGGTCCGACGTGGTCAATGTGGAGGGTACTCAGTGGCTTGTCCTCCTTATTAATTGGGTTCAGGAAGCCTTCCTTCTTGCCGGCCTTGGAATCGGTAACGATGCACTCTATGCAACTCCTGATGATCTTGACCACCTTTGCGTACAGCTGTGGTATGAAGTACGTCTTCTCTATAGCGTCTTGCGTCTTCTTTGCCGAGAAGTGGCCTTGCTTATGCGCCACTCGGATGATCTCTTCCTCCATAGCCGACGGCACAACTACGAGCTCCTTGATGGGATCTTTGTAGAGGATGTCGTACTTGACATAAAAGTCGTCGAAGCTGTCTTTCTCCAACACTTTGCGCACAGCTCGAATCCAGTCATCCTGCTGCTGGGCCTGCTTCAGACGGTGGCGTAGCGAATCCTCCAAGATCAGGCATGAGACTCGGCTAAGGGCGTCGACGTGACGCATCTTCGTGCCGCTGCGGTGCTCGATCTCGTAGTCGATATCCTGAAGAAACATCGCCCATCGGGATACTCGCAGAGGAACATCTCGCTTCTTCATCGTAATCGTGAAGGCATTGCAATCGGTGACGATCTTGAACTTGATTCCCATGAGGTACACTCGCCACTTCTTTAGCGCCTCTACGACTGCTAAGACCTCAAGCTCGTATGAATGCAGCTTCTCCTCGGACGGCTTCGTCTTCCGGCTCATATACTGTATTGGGTGAAACTCCTGGTCGTCGACGTCCTTCTGCAACAGGACTGCGCCGTAGCCAACCATGCTCGCATCAGTATGCACTTCCGTTACCGCTCGCGGGTTGTAAAGTCTTAAGACTGGAGCGCTTGACAGCGCTGACTTTAGCTGCTGAAACGCGGCTAGCTGGTCATCCTGCAGTGAGAACTTCGCGTCCTTCCGGAGTAAGTCGGATAGCGGTTTCGCGATCACAGCGTAGTTGTCGACGAATCTGCGGAAATACGACGTGAGTCCAAGAAAACGTTGCAAGGATTTCCTATCGTTTGGTAAAGGAAAATTCCTAATCGCGCTGGTTTTTGCTTCGGATGGCTGTATTGTGTTGTCCGTGATAATGTATCCGAGGAACTCGACCTTCTTCCTTAGGAACTGACATTTGTTCCACTTAACGCGCAAACCTTTCGCCGCGGCAACGCTCAATACTAGCTCCAACTTCTGGATGCCCTCGACTTCATCCTTGGAGGGAATGATCAAGTCATCCATGTACACCACGACCATGCCGCTACGTACCAAGTCGTTCAAAGCTGCGGACACAAACCTCGTAAAGACTGCCGGCGAATTGGATATGCCAAATGGCACGTACAAAAACTCGAACTGTCCGCTGTGCGTTACGAACGAGGTATACTTACGCGAGTCTGCTTCCACTGGAACATGGAAGAATCCATTTAGGAGGTCGAGCGTGGAAAAAACGTTGGCTCCCAGCAGCTGTTCGATAACGTCATCGATCATCGGCATTGGGAAATTATCGCGAACGATCTTTTCGTTTAAACGCCTGTAGTCGCAACAGAGACGTTTGCTCCCATCCTTCTTGGCTACGAGAACGACCGGTGATGCATAGTTGGAGTTGCTCGGTTGTATAATACCCTCGGCTAGCCAGGTCGCTACCTGTTCGTCGACTATCTGCCGATCCGCATGCCGTTCAAATACCGGGACATCGTCTGTCAACAAGATCTTCATCTCCACTGGGGATGCGGAGTTCTTAGCTGGCTTGTAGGCTGCTACCAAACTCCGTACCTTGTCTGCTCGCTCCTCACTCAAATGGAGGAGATCCATTTCATGTTCTCCGTCCTGTTCCGATCCTGCCATCATACAGAGATTTCCGAACGCCACCTGCAGCTCGCTGACTCGACTCTAAGGTCTTTCATCGCGGGACTGCGCACGTTCCGCGCCTCGCTCGTTTACGCTCGCCTTGCCTGGGATCACATGCTCCCGTGAGGATCGTCCGATCTCACAGCCTCTCTCGCTGACATCGCGCCCACTGACACCTCGCATCTCAACATGCCTATGCCGAACTCTGACCGCATCTGGCTGTCTAGCACTCTCTCGGAGTCTCCTAGCTGCGTCCTTGATAGCTTTGCAGACGAAGTCCAAATCCTCTCTGATCGAGTCTCCAAGACCCTCCTTTACCTGCCTACTGGCTACAACCTCACGCGCCACTGAACCTTCGCATGGATCTGCTCCGTCTCGTCCTGCACCAGCGTAATTGCCGGCTACTGCCTTGCGCTCGAGTGCATCCTCGCACCCGCTGGGCTCTGTCGCCTTGCTCCTAAACACGGCGCCGTCTTCGCTCACGATGAGGACTTGCTTCAGAACGTCATTTCCTATCACCATGGAGTAGCTGAGATCACGCTCCTTCGTCGCATGGAATGTGATGTCCACCGCAATACCATCGATGCACATGGGCAAACTAAAACAGCCGATTGTGGCCAGCGCGCTGTTCCCTATGCCCACCAATATACGCTTCTCTTTTCTTAATTCGACACCGAGACCTAGCATCACCAACGTGTCGTTACGCATTAACGAAAGGTCTGACCCCGTGTCAATCAATGCCGAGACTGTTCGGTTAGCTAACCCAAAAAATATGTCTTTAAAAATCAGACCGCTTTTGTTCACCGCCATCATGTTAGCGGCGCTCTCTCGCTTCGCCCTGTTCCCAGCATTTTTGCATTCGTTGGCGCGGTGCCCTCTGTTACCACACTTGAAACAGATAACACCCTTACGCGGACAGTTCCGAGCTAAATGTGAACTGTCGCCACAGTTGAAACAAACAGCGCCTTTGCGTGGAAAGTTCCGCGCTAGATGTGAGCCATCACCACAGTGAAAACAACGCTTGCTAATCGCGCCACTACCCGCGGGAACTCTGGTCGAAGATGTAGGTTGCATTTGACTCGCGTTTGAAGACGGAGGTTTATTTGCGCGTACTTTTTCGAAGATCTTGATTTGGTCCTTCAGCTCCTTGATGTTTCTCGCCTGATACAAGTTGCTCTTGTTTATCTTGCTGTCTGGGATTCCTTCGATGAAATATTCCATCAGACTGGAATCGTCCAGGTCAATTGGTTTGCCGATCTCCATCATCGCGTACAAATATTCGCGCAGATCTTCGCCCGGACGCTGACGGCGATTTCGGGGGTTGCGGTGTACCTCGACTGCAGAAACGCGAACTCCAAACTCGGAACGCAGTGCTAATTTTAGCGAATCCCAACTGCTAATTCCGTTCTGGCTTCTTACGAAAAGTTTTGCCGCGCCCGTTAATAGCTGCTTAGCGTAGATTAGCCTTTGTAGGTCACTCCACTGCACCGCCGTCGCGTTGTCCTCGAAGTCCCCCAGCCACTGCTCGAAGGTGGGTTGACCAAAACCGCTAAACTTCGAAAGCGAGTCTTCTATATCGCGGAGCGTGAAAGTTGGACGATTAGCTCTGGGTGCTGGAACGCTTCGACCGCTCGCCGCGTCGTTAAAATCGCTACCGTCGTCATCACTAGCGTTCAGGCCGAAGTGTTCGAGGAGTCTGTCTCGTAACGTCGGTTTACGTCCACTAGTGTCAAGCCCCAACCCTTCCAACTTTTCCCTCAGTCCTTCTACAGTCAATGCAAAAATTTCGTCGCGGTCCATGTCTACAGAATTTCGAAATTAATGGTGACAATGTAAAATTGAGATTGATATAATATAATGAACAATGTGTGAACTAACGAACGTATTTAAATTACATAAAATTTACTTGCTCAAAACAACAACAAACTTATTCACTTAGCTGAGCTACGTATGGTTCTTCTCCCTCGCCGCTGTCTAATTACTCGTACTCGTACTGTAGTTCGCTTGTTAACGTCCCTCGTTGACGATGCTACCTGGCTCTGGCACCGTTTCGCTGCCGTGCTAAACACCGCTATGTACGCCGCTTCGATGCGTGCGATTGCTGCACCCGTCCCTCGTCGACGGTGCTACCTGGCTCTGGCACCGTTTCGCTGCCGTGCTAAACACCGCTATGTACGCCGCTTCGATGCGTGCGTTTGCTGCACCCGTCCCTCGTTGACGGTGCTACCTGGCTCTGGCACCCTTTCACTGTCGCGTTAGTCGCTGGACTCCGCGCACGTCGTTTTTGCGCCCTTTGCTGTTGCGCCCACTTTGCTGCGCGCACTTGGATGCCGCGCACACTTGCTGTTGTGCACGCTTACTGCTGCGCGCACTTGGATGCCACGCGCACTTGCTGTTCCGCACACTTACTGCTGCGCGCACTTGGATGCCGCGCACACTTGCTGCTGCGCACGCTTATTGCTGCGCGCACTTGGATGCCGCGCGCACTTGCTGTTGCGCACACTTACTGCTGCGCGCACTTAAATGCCGCGCGCACTTTGACGCTGCGCCCACTTCGCTCCCACGCGCACCCTGTACCCGGAGGAATGCGCAATATAGTAACTGTATGCTGGGTAACGGACCTAACGGTCTGCGAATGGCGTGGTACAGTTTTGCTATATACGCACCGAAAAGGGAGATTTGTATGGCTTAAATCGCCCCACAGTCACACAATTCCGTATAAACCCGTCGCACACGCACGTTATCTGCAGGGGTTTACTATAACACCGGTTTTTATTTAAAGTACAATTTTAGAACGCACTATGTATGTACTCGTTGGTTTGGCCGAGTGGAAATTTTTCACGCAACCGAACAACCGTTTGTTAGCGTCACTTCGCGAATAGCGGTTTGTGTGGCGTGGCTAGCTCAAATCGCCGTTACTTTTCCAGCTATAAATTTTGCGAAATATTTTCTTGCATAGGTTGTTTTTTCGTTTATAAATTTTGATTTAATGATCCTAGGTTACAACTTGTGGTTTGAAATTATTAAGTTTTAATTTTCGGTACCGGCTAGCCTATCGCGCACGCACACACAAGAAACATACATACACACGCACAAAAATTTTCGCAAAACAGTTCTTCCCCGTTCACGGAGTAGATTTTATGCCACTTCACGACACCACTTTGTAGTAAAACAGTTTTATTTAATTAATTTTAAGTCTTTGGCGTTTATTTTACACACACATTTCACATTAAAATATAAAGGCGAACTACGCTTGAAGGCGGTTGGTTTAACTATGAATTTCTGTCCTGTCGTTTATCTTGTCGAAGTCTAGTTTGGGGTGTGTTCAGTGCGGTCCGATCGTTCATTTCGCAGTCTGGTGCGCATGGTTGCATTTCTCTACAATGGTATGACTGACAGGTCCGTTCCTTTAGTCCGTCGTTCCAATCCCACATGTAATTAAAAATCAACGCGAACTCTTAGCGACTTACAACTTGCACTTTATTATACTAAAATTTAGTAATCTATAAAACTGCATACCCAAAATTTTTATAAAAACTAAAAACAAAAAAAAATACTTTTGGTAACATTTCAAGTTATTACTTTTTAATTTATTTTTTTGGATTAGGAGAACCCTACACTTGTTTTTAACTAGTTTTTATTATGAAACTTTTATTAGCTGGAATAGGAGAATTCAAAATTGGCGAAATTTCTGCACTTTGCACTAAAAAATTTAATACAAACAAATAAAAATTCGAAAATTGGGCTCAAATAGTCTCTTGCAAATTTTATTAGCTTTCATTTAAAAAAATAATTAATCAAATCGGTTGAGAAATGAAGGCTCCAGTGAATTATGAACATTAAATTCCATTTATTGACCACTGTGCATCGACCGCGCAAAGAGCGGCAAACCAGCGAACCGCCAAAGTGGCACCACAGCGACCGCCCAGGGAGCGGCAACTAGCAACCGCTAAAGCGGCACCTCCGTGACCGGCAAGGAGCGGCACCAGTAAACGTCGAAGCGGCCAAAAGCAACCGGGGTAGGCACTAGCAACCGCCAAAAGAGCGGCGGCACACCAGCGATCCGCCAAAGCGGCACCACAGCGACCGGCGAGGGAACGGCAACTAGCAACCGCCCGAGGAGCGGCACCAACAACAACGACAGCGACCGGGGTAAGCACCCGGGTCACCAGCGACCGCCTAAGGAGCGGCACCCACTGCAAACGCCCCAAAGAGCGGCAACTCAGCGAACCACCTATCGGCAACCAGCAATCGGGGTAAGCACCCGGGTCAAAACAGCGACCGCCTAAGGAGTGGCACAAGCGACCGCCCAAGGAGCACCCCCAACAACAACAACAACATCAACATACAGGGTAAGCACCCGGGTCAACCCATCGACCACATCAGCAAAGAACAGCCACCAACTACACGGCAACAACAACAAACCGGCTACAACAGCAACACCAGGCCCCACCAAGACCTGCAACAACAAGGGTGAGTCCTTCGGGCCTACATTGATATATATATATATATATATATATATATATATACTAAATAAGAAAAAAGAAAAAATTATTAAGTGGACTTAGAAAAAAAATATAATGATAATAATTAAATAAAAAATTAATGAATGTAGACAAAAGAAAAAAATTAAAATGTAAAATTAGAGAAAAAACTACAGTTATATAAGGAGTAAAGAAATTTTCCTAATAGAATTTAAATTAACCACGAAATAAGAATAACGAATTTAACTAACTTAATATAAAAGTTTAATTTGATAGAAGTAAAATCTAAATTTGTAAAAAACAAAAAAAAAACTGAAAAAAGAAACATTAAATTTAAATATTTAAAATAAACAATAGCAGGTGAGTAAACTAAATAATCGTAGGCAAGTTTAATCTTAGTATCCCTCCTATGTTTCTATAATTTTTTGTTAAATTTCGTTTTATGTTTTTAACTATTTTCTCTTAAATGTTCTATTTTCGTTTTTCTAGGTTTATTATTATTAGTAGTGTTATTATATATTTATATTGGTATATGTTATATAGTGGCCATTTGTTGGTCATGATTTTTTGATGTTTGTTTCATAAGAATTATTTTAGTTGATTTTAATTTTTGGTTAAACTTTTATTTCAAACTTTTTTTTATTAAGAATGTCTGCTAAATTGACGTGTACTTGAGTTTATTTTAATTTAATTCAATTTAAGTTGATTTAATTTACTTCAAATTAATTTAGTTTTATTTATTTGTTTAATTATATTTATAAAGGGTGAACACACCAAAACTGCGCCACTTTGGGAGCTTATAACTTACCCAAAACGATTCCAATATTTTGAAATTCAAATAGCATGAGCCAAAGCTGACCATGACCTTAGTTGGACGTAGAAGAAATTTCATTTGAATTTGATTCCTAGTTGAGTTAAAAAGGGCAACCGAGTTAGAAACGAGACAAACCATTTTGCACGAGTTTATAAATGATCCGGCCTTAAGTACACGTAAAATTGCTAAAAAATTAAAGATTGTACTATTCAACAGTTTGCAGGGTTTTAATCGGTACAAATAAGGCCTGGCAGTTACGAGAAAACCAGGGAGCGGCGGTTAGCATGGTCAAAGTGATAAAAACAGTGCTCGGAAGGTCCTCAGTGCGTTTTCGCGAGATCCGTTTTTTTTCGCGTTATGTTGCAAAATCCGTACGGAGACGGCAGTTTTTCGTACAAAAGGTAAAGCGGAAAGCTTCATTGAGATGTTCTACAGCTCAAACAGCGCCAGACCGAGGCGCAAAGTAGAATGTTACAGCGAAATCCTGCATTCGGGAGTTGTATGAGTTCTAAATTAAAAAATACAACTGCATTGTTATGGACTACGAAGCCTACTGCTTTAAAAATTCAAAATATATTGCACGTCAAGATTTTTATACTGCTGCAAGTCGTCAAGATGCCCCTGAAAGTTGTAAGCTGAAAATGAAGTCCAAATTTCAAAAAAAAAGCAGGTTTTGGCAAGCTATTTGTTCCTGTGGCCGTAAGAGCAGCCCTTTTTTCCCATCCGGGACAATGAATGATCAAGTTTATCGGAATGAGTGCCTCAAAAGGCGTCTTCTGTCATTTATCAACACATAAGGAGTAGGCCACTGTTCTAGGCGGGCATGGCAAGCTGCCACTGTGCCAAGGACACATTGCCAGGGTATAATGCAAGTAACATCAATTTTGTACCTCACGACTGCAATCCACCCAATAGCCCAGAGCTACGTCCTATTGGGGAATATTGGTCAATTGACAAAGGAATCTTGAAGAAAACAGGTGAAACAGTGAAAAATATTGAAGAATGCAAAACAAAATAGTTGTGCGCATCGCGTAAAATCGATGATGCAGTCGTGCAGAACATGATGGCGCGTGTGCGATGAAAATACCGATCACGTGCATATGGAGCAAATAATAACTAATATTTTAACATTTTAATAACATCTAAACTTCCAAGTTATATAATACAAAAAAACATAATTTCAAATCCTTCTAATTTGTTTCTGGTAGTAATTTCTAAGTGTCGCAGTTTTGGTGTTTTCACCCTTTATATAGTATTTTCCTTCGTTCGTTTTATTTCATATATATACTATGTATGTATATACATGCATATATGTGGGACAATAGCACGACGGCAACCCAAAACGACACTGTTTATTGCAACCCTGACTGACAACGAAACGGAAGACAAACTAAGGAACGATAAAAGCGCGGTTACCCACAAACGTGTACATAGCGTAGTGTAGAAGTACGTGGCAACATATCAGGTTTGCTGTTGACAGAACGAGAAAGAAGCAACGGCTACGTCACGGTCATGCGGTGGTGAGTTTTTGTTAACACGCAGATCCCTTAAGATAGATCGTGTCGGCTGACCCGTTCTCCGTTTTTACGTCCGTGGGTAACTGCGCTTTAATAACAGACCGAATATTTTACTTTACTCGCTCGACAACCACCAAACTGAACAGTCGCCAAACTGCCTCCGTTTTATCTTCGTTTAATTGTACAATAAACTGAAGTAAAGTACTATTGATCGGATGTATATTAACTTGCTCTTACTCTTTTGGCTATTTAATAAAGAAAAGTGACTATATCATTTTATCACGTTCGCAGTCTGAATAAACGCTTGCAGATCTAGTTTTCATATCGCTGAAAAATTATTCTGTGCTTTTATATTAAAAATTTAAATTGAATAAAATTGTGTTCAAGTGCGGTGCAACTAAATAAACTAAATCAAAACATGTCTCCTACTTCTGCTTCGTCGTCTCTTTCTGCTAAAGTCATCAAACTAGACGAAGAAGTTGCCCTCACAACAGTTCTCACGAAACTAAAAGATATGGAGGGGAAAATTCATCAGCAAACGGATCATATGCTGTCATTGTTGATAACTCTTGCTAATTATTTGATCTTTGTTATGCAGTGGCAGATTCGTTGTCGCTTGTATTTTAAGCTGCCATCGTTTTCATTGATTTAACATAAAGCAAGTCTTTGCTTGTTTTGCCTTCACGTCCCCACTTATTTCATTAGTGCGCTCACAATCAAATGTGTCAAATTGCACTTATTATTGAGGTGATGCAAATTCGTTGTAGCCAATCACGTAACATAATTGTGATAATTTAATCAGAAAACACAAAAAAAAAGAGAAAGCTTTGAAGTTGTTCATGATAGTATTTAAATAAAGCTATAACATTTATAACTCCAACGACTTATTGCTGTATATTTATTAACCATTTTTGGAATAATAAAATTGTAATACTGCTGTGAGTAAATGTTAAATGCAATTGTTATTGTTGCGGCTTGTTTACATTTGTTGGGCTGAATATTGTTTAGCAAGGATCATCGATATATAAATTAGTGCATTAGAATTCCATATTCCTCGGTGAAATTTGAAGAAAATTGCTGGACTAAAAAGTTTGCATTAAGGCAATAAAAATTTTCATTTGTTTAATTTGTGGTCGAATTCTTCTAGAATATTATTGCAAGCGTTTCAGTCATTTATTTTCTAATTCGGTTTGAAATCAAATCGTAAACAAAACACACAAACACCGCAACAATGCCGACAAATGGTGATAGTTTATCTGAGCAACCTGCAAGGATTGCTGTTTTGAAACAACAAAGAGCAACAGCTTGGGGCAATATTACGCGAATTAGGAATATGTTAGAAAGCACTTCTTCAAACTGGAATGTCATTGACTTGGAATGTCGATTAGAAATTCTCAGCTCGTATATTAAACACTTAATAGCCTACCAAACAGAAATTGAAAAAGAAGATCCAGGTGATGATAAAAGAGGGGAGACAGAAGAATTGTGTATCAACGCAAAAACCAAATTAATGTAACTCTTAGGAAATTATAGGCGTAGAGAAAGCCGATGTTTAGAAAACACTCTGGGTGTAACAATGATGCCTCATTCTTCGCGTTTGCCTAATTTAAAGTTGCCTAGCTTTGACGGTAAATATGCTGAATATAAAAATTTTATTAGCTCATTTAATAATTTGATAAACGATGAACCTACTCTCTCCCCTATTAAAGAATTCAACCACCTTTTAAGTTGTTTATCAGGTGATGCCCTTCGGACAGTTAAAGCTTTCCAGGTTACTGAAGAAAACTATGCGAAGGCATTAAACCGTTTAGCGGAAAGGTATGATAAAAAATGATATTCATATCTTTCGATAATATAGAGCGGTTATGCGAAATTCCGAAGATCTATAAGCCCAATGCTTCAGCGTGAAGAAATGCAGTTGACACAGTATCAGCAATCTATGATTCCCTACAGTCAATTGACAGTGAAACCGATATCACAAATGCTTTAATAATTCATTTGGTGCTATCTAAAGTTGATTCAGCTTCCAAAGCAAAATAGAACGACCAGCTAGATTATTCTACTCGCTGGAAGTCAATGACGATAGGTCCAGCAAGGTTGAAAATTCCCAGTCCAGCACATATCAAAATAGAGTTAAGAAAAACGATCATAAGACATCATTCGCTTGCACTCAGGCTGGAAAGAATTCGAAATGCTCGTATTGTAGTTCAAATGGCCACTATATTTACACATGCAATGATTTTGCCGCTCTACCAATTGATAAACGGTTTGAGTTTGTGAAGAAGGGGGGAAGCTGTATTAATTGTTTAAAGAAAGGGCATACAGTGCGTAATTGACATTTTAATAAAAGCCAAAAGATTGATTTATTGATAGGCGCTGACATATTTTTCGAATTGCTATCGGTTGGTCAAATTAAACTGGATAGTACTTTGCTAACACTACAAAAAACGTTGTTTGGATGGATAGTTTCTGGGAGATATAAAAATGTCGAAAACGGTCAATCAGCTGTGTGCAATTTAATAAATCGAAGCAGTATGGAAATGACAAGTATTGAATCATTTTTGCGCAAGTTCTGGGAAATAAAGGAAATCCCAAGCCAAAGCCGTAATTTTGCGCAAGAGCGAATGATTGTGAAAAACATTTTGTCGCCAATACTAAGCTGTTGGAAATTGGTCGGTTTGAAGTTCCTTTGCCATTCAAAGTTCCCGCGTCTTCACTTGGTTCGTCACACGAAATAGCGAAAAGACGATTTTTGGCGCTTGAACGGCGGTTAATGCGAACTCCTAAGATACAAGAAATGTATATGGAATTTATGAGGGAATATTTGTCGCTTGGCCATATGTCGCCCACAAAATATGTAATTCCTACCGGCCCTCATTATTTCATACCCCACCAGGTCATAGTAAGACCAGACAGCCTAACAACTAAACTTAGAGTGGTATTTGACGCTTCCAGTAAAACTTCCTCCCAACTCTCATTAAATGACACATTAATGGTCGGTCCTACCATTCAACCAGATTTGTTTATGACTTTGCTTCGGGTCCGTTATCGTAAAAACCCTATAACGGCTGATATTAGGAAAATGTACAGACAGGTACAAGTAAGGGAGGCGGACCGATCATTTTAGCTCGTTTTGTGGCGTGAAAACCAAGACATGCCAATACGCACATATAAATTAAATACTGTAACGTATGGTACGTCTCCAGCACCATTTTTGGCAACAAGGTGTTTAAAAGAAATCGGTGTTTTAAATAAAACGACTTTTCCAACTGGTTCGAGGGTAATCCAAGAAGATTTTTATGTGGATGATCTACTATCTGGCGCTGAAACTTTAGCGGAGTTAAAAGATATAAAAGAAGAAGTCGTGAAAGTTTTAAAAATGGCTGGTTTCGAGTTGGCAAAATGGTATTCGAACCATAAATACTTCGAAAACGACGAAACAGTTGAAAGGTCCTTTAATTTCAATAGCAGGAAGCCACAAAAACATTGGGCTTGGTCTGGCATTCAAAGAATGATACACTTTCATTTAATCTGGTGGAAGATTTCGAAAACGTGAAAGCCACAAAGCGCAATATATTGTCAATTTCATCCCGATTATTCGACCCATTGGGTATTTTGTGTCCAGTAATTACAAAAGCCAAAATTATTTTACAAGAGCTCTGGTTGCTAAAGGTAGATTGGGATGAATCGATTCCCATTTCGTTGGACACAACTTGGCAAATATTTAAAGAAAATTTTAAAAAATTAGGAGAGGTAAAAGTTCCTCGTTTCGTAAATATTTCGCCGTCGTCCAAAATACAAATACATGGATTTGCCGATGCCTCTATGCGAGCATACGGCTGTTGTTTATATATACGGAGCGAGCAAAATAAAATAAGCGTTACTACATTGTTAACAGCAAAGTCTAAAGTCGCTCCACTTAAAACGAAATCCCTCCCAAGACTGGAACTATGTGCTGTCCACTTGTTGGCCAAATTGTGGAAATCTGTTGCACCTATATTGTTGCCATATGCAGAAAAGGTTATATTTTGGAGCGATTCTGAAAAAGTACTATATTGGCT
>NW_023458555.1:97258970-97260573 GCF_013731165.1 Rhagoletis pomonella | reverse complement strand
ACTTCATCCTTGGAGGGAATGATCAAGTCATCCATGTACACCACGACCGTGCCGCTACGTACCAAGTCGTTCAAAGCTGCGGACACAAACCTCGTAAAGACTGCCGGCGAATTGGATATGCCAAATGGCACGTACAAAAACTCGAACTGTCCGCTGTGCGTTACGAACGAGGTATACTTCCGCGAGTCTGCTTCCACTGGAACATGGAAGAATCCATTTAGGAGGTCGAGCGTGGAAAAAACGTTGGCTCCCAGCAGCTGTTCGATAACGTCATCGATTATCGCGAACGATCTTTTCGTTTAAACGCCTGTAATCGCAACAGAGACGTTTGCTCCCATCCTTCTTGGCTACGAGAACGACCGGTGATGCATAGTTGGAGTTGCTCGGTTGTATAATACCCTCGGCTAGCCAGGTAGCTACCTGTTCGTCGACTATCTGCCGATCCGCATATGACAATCGCCTTGGCCGTTCAAATACCGGGACATCGTCTGTCAACAAGATCTTCATCTCCACTGGGGATGCGGAGTTCTTAGCTGGCTTGTAGGCTGCTACCAAACTCCGTACCTTGTCTGCTCGCTCCTCACTCAAATGGAGGAGATCCATTTCATGTTCTCCGTCCTGTTCCGATCCTGCCATCATACAAAGATTTCCGAACGCCACCGGCAGCTCGCTGATTCGACTCGAAGGTCTTTCATCGCGGGACTGCGCACGTTCCGCGCCTCGCTCGTTTACGCTCGCCTTGCCTGGGATCACATGCTCCCGTGAGGATCGTCCGATCTCACAGCCTCTCTCGTTGACATCGTGCCCACTGACACCTTCTAGCATCTCAACATGCCTATGCCGAACTCTGACCGCATCTGGCTGTCTAGCACTCTCTCGGAGTCTCCTAGCTGCGTCATTGATAACTTTGCAGACGAAGTCCAAATCCTCTCTGATCGAGTTTCCAAGACCCTCCTTTACCTGCCTACTGGCTACAACCTCACGCGCCACTGCCCCTTCGCATGGATCTGCTCCGTCTCGTCCTGCACCAGCGTAATTGCCGGCTACTGCCTTGCGCTCGAGTGCATCCTCGCGCCCGCTGGGCTCTGTCACCTTGCTCCTAAACACGGCGCCGTCTTCGCTCACGATGAGGTCGACTTGCTTCAGAACGTCATTTCCCTATCACCATGGGGTAGCTGAGATCACGCTCCTTCGTCACATGGAATGTGATGTCCACCGCAATACCATCGATGCACATGGGCAAACTAAAACAGCCGATTGTGGTCAGCGCGCTCTTCCCTATGCCCACCAATATACGCTTCTCTTTTCTTAATTCGACACCGAGGCCTAGCATCACCAACGTGTCGTTACGCATTAACGAAAGGTCTGACCCCGTGTCAATCAATGCCGAGACTGTTCGGTTAGCTAACCCAAAAAAATATGTCTTTAAAAATCAGACCGGTTTTGTTCACCGCCATCATGTTAGCGGCGCTCTCTCGCTTCGCCCCGTTCCCAGCATTTTTGCATTCGTTGGCGCGGTGCCCTCTGTTACCACACTTGAAACAGATAACACCCTTACGCGGACAGTTCCGAGCTAAATGTGAACTGTCGCCACAGTTGAAAC
>NW_023458555.1:97257003-97258870 GCF_013731165.1 Rhagoletis pomonella | reverse complement strand
GTATTAATTTTTATAGAAAAAGCGCCGCAGGCGAAAATTTTTAATAAATCGCGCGTTTTTTTATTAAAAATTTTCGCCTGCGGCGCTTTTTCCATAGAAATTAAAACTTCGATAAATAATGAAAATGTTTAATAAAAAATCGCGCGATTTATTATTAAAAATTTTCGCCTGCGGCGCTTTTTCTATAAAAATTAATACTTCGATAAATAATGAAAATTTTTAATAAAAACTCGCGCGACGGTATAGCGAAATTTGCTATTATATTTTGGTTACAATATCTTATTTAGATGAAAGTAAAAAGAAGAAGAAGAAGTGGATAGTGTATAGTGTAAACTGAGTATAATAGCGCAAATGAAATGTGAAATAAAGTGGCAATACCAGCGATTTGAGGTTATAATAATTTTAGCAGGCGCAAAGTTTGTTTACTCTGTTTTATTAACGAAATATATAAAATAAAAATGAATAAATGATTTGGTTTGCATAAAATAATAACCCGAAACGTTTTAGTAGTGTTTTAAAAGTGGAAACTGGTGATTTAGTGCATTTTTGACGTGGTAATTGCTCGTAGAAAACAACGAAAGGGTGGGGTTTAGTACCGCTCACAACTATTTCGGGCTATTCCGTCCAAATGGGTGGCCCGATCCAAAAAAAAATTTCACACACTTGTAGTCAAGGGTCCACGCAATATTTTAACACTCTTTTTTATAAATTTTGGTTACTAATTTATTTACAAATTGGGTTTGAAATATGCCCTTTTTTGTAAAATTCGGAAATTAGGGTACATTTATCACTCCTATTCTGCTTAAATTAGCCACTTTACCAATATATTTTTGTATTCCCCTTCACTTTACACTTTACTTGATTTGTTATAACTTGCTTTACGACTTTAATATTAACCAATTCATCACAATTCATTAAATAAAAACACCTTCAAAATCACGCGTCTGACTTTGGTTGCATATGCAAATTAAATGGCGGAGTTCAGCTGTCAAACTCCAAAATATGCAAAAGAATGAGAGACAAAAGAAGATAGGATATAACCCAGTAAGCATTAAAAATATACAAAGGTGTTCTCTGCAAAAGGTGTTCAGCTCCTTTTCTTCGCAAAACAGAAAGGAGAATTCTACTGCCTGAGGGTTATAATCCCTAAGTGCGGCCGAAGGCCGCCTACGCAGAAAGGTGTTCTCTGCGAAAGGTGTTCAGCCCCCCTTCTTTGGCAACACAGAAAGGAGAATTCTACTGCCTGAGGGTTATAATCCCTAAGTGCGGCCGAAGGCCGCCTACGCAGAAAGGTGTTCTCTGCAAAAGGGGTTCAGAACCCCTTCTTTGGCAACACAGAAAGGAGAATTCTACTGCCTGAGGGTTATAATCCCTAAGTGCGGCCGAAGGCCGCTTACGCAGAAAGGTGTTCTCTGCAAAAGGTGTTCAGCCCCCCTTCTTTGGCAACACAGAAAGGAGAATTCTACTGCCTGAGGGTTATAATCCCTAAGTGCGGCCGAAGGCCGCTTACGTAGAAAGGAATTCTACGCAAAAATACATTTGTTAAAAAGAACATTTTTTTTTATAAAAACTTTTTCTTTTTTTTAATTAACTTTTTATTCTTTATTCAAAATTCCCCCATATCTAATTTGGCATAATTTCTTTTATTAAAAAATCCCACGGTTTCTGTTAGTTGGGTCATATTCCACTTCAAACTGCTCAGTTTGCCTAAGAAAAATCCGTTTTTCCCCCTTTTTCAAACGGTTCCCTAGGTGCCTGTGGGAGGAGTCCAAGGGAGGGGTTCCCCTTTTTAGAAAGCGGCGACTGTCTCCTTTCTATTGGGGGGTGTTTTGGGGGCCCCGCCCCCTGCCCCTTCTCCCCCCACCCA
>NW_023458555.1:97256815-97256903 GCF_013731165.1 Rhagoletis pomonella | reverse complement strand
GACTGTCTCCTTTCTATTGGGGGGTGTTTTGGGGGCCCCGCCCCCCTGCCCCTTCTCCCCCCACCCAAAAAACGGTGTGAGTGGTACT
>NW_023458555.1:97255557-97256715 GCF_013731165.1 Rhagoletis pomonella | reverse complement strand
CCCCCTGCCCCTTCTCCCCCCACCCAAAAAACGGTGTGAGTGGTACTAAACATTTCCCAAAGTTTTCACTATTATCAAATTATCGATGTACCTTTTCTACATTTGAGTACTTTGAACTATAATAACACCAGTAAATATTATTTCCCCCCGAAAAAAATTATACCGAATTATACGGATTATACGAATGAGTACTCAGTATCGATACCAAAGTCTGAAATTTCGTACCCTAAAGTTGTTCAGCCCCTCCTCTTGGGCAACAGAGAAAGGAATAGTGAGGGTTATAATCGTTTTGGAAAAAATCCAAATTTCCGCTGTTTTCACACAGCTACTAATGGGTTTTGGGTTGGGGAGGAGGCGGGGGGTGACTTTTCATAGCGGCGTCCATCCTCTTTCGTTTAGGGCAGTTGCAGCCCTATACTAGAGAATTACCCAAATTACTTTAAAACTATAAGGTTCCGCGCTTTCAAACTTTACATAGACCCCCTTTAGAACCCCGTTCACGATGTTTCCCGAAAAATTTTCCCGTGAAAGCAACCAAAAACTGTGACGACCATTTGATCAATACGAAGCTCACCTGTATATTTTTGTTGCCTTACAATTGCATGTGGCGATTTCACGTTATTTGGCATATAGCCATTTAATAATCGCGATTTGAGTACATTCTTCTTACTAAATTTTTTATCTTGACGGCTTTTCCCCGCCTTCTGTTGTAGAAACTCGCGCCTTACACGTGCCTGTCTTCTAATCATAACTTTAAAGCTTCAACAAACTATCACACTCTTGCATGGCTTTCGTTCATGACACTCTTGCCTAGGTACACAACCAAACGATGCATCGATATTTTTGAAATATCGATAACATCGGTTCAAAATTCGAAGTTTGCCATCGATGTTTACGATTTCCTAACCGGTCGTCTTCACGTGCTGGCAAATCTCGCTTGCGTGACGACGTATGCGAGAAACCGCACGTGTAGACCGCAAAAAGTACGAAGCATGATTTTCCTCGCATACCGAGCGGTATGCGAGCTCTCGCTTGCCTTCAACTGTCATTTTTGTGGCTGCAATTTAGTTTAGCATCCCAGGAGTTCCAAATTAAGGTAGCTATGGAACGATAGAGGGAGTTCTCCTGGTTTCAAATATATATACTTTTAGCCGCAGC
>NW_023458555.1:97248534-97255457 GCF_013731165.1 Rhagoletis pomonella | reverse complement strand
AGTTTTAATTTATTTGCGCATTCGTCGCTTATAAAATTCACTTGAGACCCCGAATCTAATAGAGCTCTTACATGATGACTATTTCCGAAGCGATCATTAATCTTTACCAATGCAGTTGCCAAAATAACTACATCACAAGTGCTGGAAACAAGGAGCGAAGAACGATTGTTTGATTGTTGTGAAGAAGAGACAGTCGCAGCAGAATTCGAAGATTCAAGCGAATGATTACCTGACGATGCAGGTTCATATTTGTGCAAAAGTGTATTATGAGGTCGCTTACAAACACGACAATGAGGGCGAGTACAATTACGCACTGTATGCCCTTTCTTTAAACAATTAATACAGCTTCCCCCCTTCTTCACAAACTCAAACCGTTTATCAATTGGTAGAGCGGCAAAATCATTGCATGTGTAAATATAGTGGCCATTTGAACTACAATACGAGCATTTCGAATTCTTTCCAGCCTGAGTGCAAGCGAATGATGTCTTATGATCGTTTTTCTTAATTCTATATTGATATGTGCTGGACTGGGAATTTTCAACCTTGCTGGACCTATCGTCATTGACTTCCAGCGAGTAGAATAATCTAGCTGGTCGTTCTATTTTGCTTTGGAAGCTGAATCAACTTTAGATAGCACCAAATGAATTATTAAAGCATTTGTGATATCGGTTTCACTGTCAATTGACTGTAGGGAATCATAGATTGCTGATACTGTGTCAACTGCATTTCTTCACGCTGAAGCATTGGGCTTATAGATCTTCGGAATTTCGCATAACCGCTCTATATTATCGAAAAATATCAAACATTTTTTATCATACCTTTCTGCTAAACGGTTTAATGCCTTCGCATAGTTTTCTTCATTAACCTGGAAAGCTTCAACGAAGGCATCACCTGATAAACAACTTAAAAGGTGGTTGAATTTTTCAATAGGCGAGAGAATAGGTTCATCGTTTATCAAATTATTAAATAAGCTATTAAAATTTTTATATTCAGCATATTTACCGTCAAAGTTAGGCAACTTTAAATTAGGAAAACGCGAAGATTGAGGCATCATTGTGGAAACTCGAATTATTCTTGTGACTCCAGTTTGTTTTTTTTTAACTCACTGCCAAAATTGAGCCGCTACACAGCAACGCTCAAATAATTAACAAGAGTTATTTTCTTGACAGCGTACGAAGCCAGGAGCAAATTAAACGACGACGAAGGCGACTGCATACGATGTATAATAAAAAAACTCAAATTATTCTTGTAACTCCACTCCTTTGTTTTGAGTAATTTCTTGTTACTGTTGAGCGCTTCTACAGTAGTGCAAACCAATCGCTTTGTTCTGCGCTATTTAAAATGCAAACTTTATAGCGGAATTTATATACTTATGCATGTACATAACTACTGCATATGTATTTAAACAACGGAGCACAGAATTTCAATTATTACGGTATAATAATTTGTTGAAATAGATATTCAAATGGCGCAATATGTATGTTTGAATGTGCAAAACATGTTTGGATGTAAATTTTATGTAATTTTAGAGATTATTATTATTATTTTTTTTTTGTATGCCAATTTAAATGTTTTTTTTTTGTTCACTAGACAAACTTTTTTACAGTACCTCAACAGTTTTGGAGACCGATACGCTTCTAGTAGGTGCCATTTGGTGCGTCTTCCAGTTGCTGCGTTTTCCCTGGTTGAATCTATGCCCTTGTGTCTTTGTCCAATTCCGCTTTTTTGTCCGCTAATTTTGGTAGCTGCTTAACTTTGTGTTCCAACGACGGAAGTTTAATGTTCCAACGACGAGATTTTGAGCAAAAGAATCTTTTGAACCACACACACCAGCCGCACAATAATTTATTTTAACTTTTTTTTTAATTTAACAAGCTCGCGATGTTAGCAATGAGTAACAGCTGGTAGAGTTTACTCAGGTTATTCCGAGCATATACAATTCAAAATACATTTCAAATATTTAGGAAATGTGAACTTAAGTGATAATAAAATAACAATGGCGCGTATTCATAGTCCAGCAACTAAGTCGAAACTAACAAAGTTGCAACTTAAATTTAAGTACCAACTTAAAATTTACCTCTATTCATAGTCGCATTTCAGACTTCTACTAAGTAGTTTCGACTTAGTTTACGATATAGCAAAACGAGTGTGAAAATGTATCGATTTTTCTTTACGATATTTTGGAAAAATTACATTTTTATTAAATAATATCAAGTTTGATCATCTGTTTATGTAATTTTTATTTTCATTGCCTGATTATGCAAAAGAATAAGGTATCATTTTCTTGTTAATTGTGTGAAATAGCCAGAACCGCAGTGATGTGAAGTCGATGTTTATCGAAAGCATGCTGTGAAACATACAAATAGTAGATATCTAAATGTTATGCACAATTTTACTTTAAAAGAACTAGCGTGAAACTGACTTATTATTTGAAAATTTATCTAAATTATTCAATTATAAAATTGTGATGTAGCTTTATTCGAATTTTAATACGCATTTAATTTCATCTTCCGATTAAAATGGATCGCTCTTTGTAAGTTTTAATTGGAGATTATCCAATATTATCAAAATCACCCTCTACCAACTTAATTTTTACATATTTCGTCTGTTTTCCCTTAATTTGATAAAATACTTCTTCCTAGTTACGACTTAGTTGCAGCTGCAGCCGAAACTAAATTTTAAGTTGGTACTTAGCCAGAAAAGTCGAAACTAAGGCGACTATGAATAGCTTAAGTTGTGACAGAATAGTTTCGACTTAGTTGAGTACTAAATATGACTATGAATATGCGCCAATAATACTAACATGGGCATCTGCCCAAACATGCCGGCCGGGTTGACTAGCTTAGCTAACAAGTTTCCAGTGGTAATGGGGCCAGCTTATGTATGGCACGGCGAACTGTTGAAATTTTTGTTTTGACATCTGCAACACGGGCCTTGCCATCTACGCCGGCAATGACATTGCCAACCTTGCCTAAAAGCCATTTCTGTGGGGGCATGTTGTCTTCGTGAATGAGCACAATAGTGCCAACCTCTATATTGCGCTCTGGCTTAGCCCACTTCGCCTTGGACGGCAGCTCGAGGAGGTAGTCCCTTTGGAACACATACCAAAAGTGTGCTTTTAGGGACGAGATGTATTGCCATCGCTTCGAATAATTCAGCGTCTCGTCTTTGGAAGTGGGATCGGGCAGCGCCTTTAAAGACGACCCGATTAGTAGGTGAGCGGGTGTCAGCGCCTCGCCATCGCTGGGATCTTCACTAAATGGAGCTATGGGCCTGGAATTGAGTATGGCCTCCACCTCTACTAGCACGGTTGTCAGCTCATCGAATGTGAGGTTGGCTCCGGCGACGGTGCGATACAAAAGATGTTTTGTAGACTTTACGGCGGCCTCCCACAGACCTCCGAAATGTGGGGCGCGAGAAGGGATGAATTGGAATTTTACGCCGCGGTCCGCGACGAAGTTGGTTATTTTCTCTTGGCCGATTTTGCTGAACAAGGCGTCCTTCAATTCCTTTAGCTTCGCGTCTGTACCGGTGAAATTTGTTGCGTTGTCGCACACCACCTTCTCTGGCAAGCTTCTTCTCCCGATAAACCTTTTAAGCACAGAAATAAATGCATTAGTAGAGAGATCAGATGCTGCTTCGATATGAACAGCTTTTGACGCGAAACACACAAACCCCGCCACGTACGTCTTATAGGGGGGTCGACCACGCATTCTATAAGACGTATATATCGGACCACAAAAATCTACTCCAGTGATTACAAACGGTCTTACTGATGTTAGCCTATCTCGTGGAAAATTTTCCATTATCTGGGTCATCAATTTAGGTTTATACTTAAAACAAAGAACACAGTCATGAACTACCTTCCGCGCGACTTCTCTCGCATTAATTAACCATACCTTTAACCTCATTATACCAACAAGTGCCCACGGTCCTGCGTGGCAATTAGTTAAATGTAAATATTTAACATCCAACATAGCAAACCGGGACTTTGGTAATAACAAAGGGAATCTTGTTTCGAATGGAAGTGGCGCATTTAATAACCTGCCACCAACTCGCAATAACGAGAATCTCCGGCCATGTTCCTCATATTCTTGCAACAGTGGATTCAATTTTTGAATGTGCTTTTTAAGACATGGCGACTCTTTTTTGAGTAGACTCATTTCCACAGCAAATTCGTCATGCTGAATTGTTTCCACTATTTTGAAAAACGATAATTCTAGTTCCCTTGCAGTTAAATGTGTCTCTCTTTCGTCTTCCTTTTTTGACTTTATAAATCTATAAATATATGACAAGATACGCAATATTTTTAAATAAGACGAACTATTTTGTATGAGCTGGTGCACGATTCTTCGATCCGTTTCGATGACCAGTGCCGCGACTTTCGACTTTCGAATTTCCATTGACTCAACCTTTTCAGGAGGATCAAAATGAGAATTTGATGGCCAATCTTCTTCGTTTTTACATAAATATGTTGGTCCGTCAAACCATATTGACCTTTGGAGCTCATCCACATTGCAGCTCCGGGAAACGATATCAGCTGGATTATGAGATGTGGCCAAGTTGCTGGAATTCCCCAATCTTGGATATCAGATACTCTATTTCATGATAAAAACATAGCAATGTATAACCGTTCTCTCAATTTGTCGGCCATGATTTTTTTTGAAGTTTGCCAACATTTTAAAATCATATAAAAGTGAAAATAAAAAAAAAGATGAAATTGTTCGAAATTGTTGTTGCTTGAGATTGAAAATGAAAATATGTGTGTGAGTAAATTTAAAAATTAAATTGTTTGGAAATGTCAAGAATTTTAAAAGTGCCTCCCAGCGGTTCTACCTTACTATATTTTTATCATGCTCTATTTCCTACAAACGTCGTTAATGTCGATGGATGATTTTTCAGCCAATATAGTACTATTTCAGAATCGAACCTTTTCTGCATATGGCAACAATATAGGTGCAACAGATTTCCACAATTTGGCGAACAAGTGGACAGCACATAGTTCCAGTCTTGGGAGGGTTTTCGTTTTAAGTGGAGCGACTTTAGACTTTGCTGTTAACAATGTAGTAACGCTTATTTTATTTTGCTCGCTCCGTATATATAAACAACAGCCGTATGCTCGCATAGAGGCATCGGCAAATCCATGTATTTGTATTTTGGACGACGGCGAAATATTTACGAAACGAGGAACTTTTACCTCTCCTAATTTTTTAAAATTTTCTTTAAATATTTGCCAAGTTGCGTCCAACGAAATGGGAATCGATTCATCCCAATCTACTTTTAGCAACCAGAGCTCTTGTAAAATAATTTTGGCTTTTGTAATTACTGGACACAAAATACCCAATGGGTCGAATAATCGGGATGAAATTGACAATATATTGCGCTTTGTGGCTTTCACGTTTTCGAAATCTTCCACCAGATTAAATGAAAGTGTATCATTCTTTGAATGCCAGACCAAGCCCAATGTTTTTGTGGCTTCCTGCTATTGAAATTAGAGGACCTTTCAACTGTTTCGTCGTTTTCGAAGTATTTATGGTTCGAATACCATTTTGCCAACTCGAAACCAGCCATTTTTAAAACTTTCACGACTTCTTCTTTTATATCTTTTAACTCCGCTAAAGTTTCAGCGCCAGATAGTAGATCATCCACATAAAAATCTTCTTGGATTACTCTCGAACCAGTTGGAAAAGTCGTTTTATTTAAAACGCCGATTTCTTTTAAACACCTTGTTGCCAAAAATGGTGCTGGAGACGTACCATACGTTACAGTATTTAATTTATATGTGCGTATTGGCATGTCTTGGTTTTCACGCCACAAAACGAGCTGAAATGATCGGTCTGCCTCGCTTACTTGTACCTGTCTGTACATTTTCGTAATATCAGCCGTTATAGCGTTTTTACGACAACGGACCCGAAACAAAGTCATAAACAAATCTGGTTGAATGGTAGGACCGACCATTAATGTGTCATTTAATGAGAGTTGGGAGGAAGTTTTCTTGGAAGCGTCAAATACCACTCTTAAGTTTAGTTGTTAGGCTGTCTGGTCTTACTATGACCTGGTGGGGTATGAAATAATGAGGGCCGGTAGGAATTACATATTTTGTGGGCGACATATGGCCAAGCGACAAATATTCCCTCATAAATTCCATATACATTTCTTGTATCTTAGGAGTTCGCATTAACCGCCGTTCAAGCGCCAAAAATCGTCTTTTCGCTATTTCGTGTGAGGAACCAAGTGAAGACGCGGGAACTTTGAATGGCAAACGAACTTCAAACCGACCAATTTCCAACAGCTTAGTATTGGCGACAAAATGTTTTTCACAATCATTCGCTCTTGCGCAAAATTACGGCTTTGGCTTGGGATTTCCTCTATTTCCCGGAACTTGCGCAAAAATGATTCAATACTTGTCATTTCCATATAGCTTCGAATTATTAAATTGCACACAGCTGATTGACCGTTTTCGACATTTTTATATCTCCCAGAAACTATCCATCCAAACAACGTTTTTTGTAGTGTTGGCAAAGTACTATCCAGTTTAATTTGACCAACCGATAGCAATTCGAAAAATATGTCAGCGCCTATCAATAAATCAATCTTTTGGCTTTTATTAAAATGTGGATCTGCCAACTCAATATTATCTGGAACTTGCCATGACTCAACTGGTAAATTTATCTCAGGTTGAGAGCTTGAAATTGACTTTAGAACCCAAAAGTCGGCTTGGAACGAATAATCGTTAAGTCGTGATTGAACTGTGGCGTTTACCACATGTCTAACGCTCGAATTCACCTCACCAATGCCGAGCACACTTAAATCTTTGGACCGTCGGTTGAGTTTTAATTTATTTGCGCATTCGTCGCTTATAAAATTCACTTGAGGTCCCGAATCTAATAGAGCTCTTACATGATGACTATTTCCGAAGCGAT
>NW_023458555.1:97247434-97248434 GCF_013731165.1 Rhagoletis pomonella | reverse complement strand
TTGACCAAAACCGCTAAACTTCGAAAGCGAGTCTTCTATATCGCGGATCGTGAAAGTTGGACGATTAGCTCTGGTTGCTGGAACGCTTCGACCGTTCGCCGCGTCGGTAAAATCGCTACCGTCATCACTAGCGTTCAGGCCGAAGTGTTCGAGGAGTCTGTCTCGTAACGTCGGTTTACGTCCACTAGTGTCAAGCCCCAACCCTTCCAACTTTTCCCTCAGTCTTTCTACAGTCAATGCAAAAATTTCGTCGCGGTCCATGTCTACAGAATTTCAAAATTAATGGTTACAATGTAAAATTGAGATTGATATAGTATAATGAACAATGTGTGAACTAACGAACGTATTTAAATTACATGAAATTTACTTGCTCAAAACAACAACAAACTTATTCACTTAGCTGAGCTACGTATGGTTCTTCTCCCTCGCCGCTGTCTAATTACTCGTACTCGTACTGTATTTCGCTTGTTAACGTCCCTCGTTGACGATGCTACCTGGCTCTGGCACCGTTTCGCTGCCGTGTTAAACACGGGTATGTACGCCGCTTCGATGCGTGCGTTTGCTGCACCCGTCCCTCGTTGACGGTGCTACCTGGCTCTGGCACCGTTTCACTGTCGCGTTAAACGCAACTCGGTGTTCGCGTTTGTCGCTGGACTGCGCGCACGTCGTTTTTGCGCACACTTGCTGTTGCGCCCACTTTGCCGATGCGCACACGTTGTTGCGCGCACTTGGACGCCGCGCGCACTTTGATGCTGCGCACACTTGCTGTTGCGCACGCTTACTACTGCGCGAACTTGGATGCCGCGCACACTTGCTGTTGCGCACGCTTACTGCTGCGCGCACTTGGATGCCGCGCGCACTTGCTATTGCGCACACTTACTGTTGCGCGCACTTCGCTGCTGCGCGCGCTTTGTTGCTACGCACACTTCGCTCCCACGCGCGCTTCACTGTTAAACGGGCTTAGCGGTACCCTCGATTGCCTCTACAGCTTGATGGCTGT
>NW_023458555.1:97246106-97247334 GCF_013731165.1 Rhagoletis pomonella | reverse complement strand
TGTCAGTTCCTAAGGAAGAAGGTCGAGTTCCTCGGATACATTATCACAAACAACACAATACAGCCATCCGAAGCAAAAACCAGCGCGATTAGGAATTTTCCCTTACCAAATGATAGGAAATCCTTGCAACGTTTTCTTGGACTCACGTCGTATTTCCGCAGATTCGTCGACAACTACGCTGTGATCGCGAAACCGCTATCCTTACTCCGGAAGGACGCGAAGTTCTCACTGCAGGATGACCAGCTAGCCGCGTTTCAGCAGCTAAAGTCAGCGCTGTCAAGCGCTCCAGTCTTAAGACTATACAACCCGCGAGCGGTAACGGAAGTGCATACGGATGCCAGCATGGTTGGCTACGGCGCAGTCCTGTTGCAGAAGGATGTCGACGACCAGGAGTTTCACCCAATACAGTATATGAGCCGGAAGACGAAGCCGTCCGAGGAGAAGCTGCATTCATACGAGCTCGAGGTCTTAGCAGTCGTAGAGGTGCTAAAGAAGTGGCGAGTGTACCTCATGGGAATCAAGTTCAAGATCGTCACCGATTGCAATGCCTTCACGATGACGATGAAGAAGCGAGATGTTCCTCTGCGAGTATCCCGATGGGCGATGTTTCTTCAGGATTTCGACTACGAGACCGAGCACCGCAGCGGCACGAAGATGCGTCACGTCGACGCCCTTAGCCGAGTCTCATGCCTGATCTTGGAGGATTCGCTACGCCACCGTCTGAAGCAGGCCCAGCAGCAGGACGACTGGATTCGAGCTGTGCGCAAAGTGTTGGAGAAAGACAGCTTCGACGACTTTTATGTCAAGTACGACATCCTCTACAAAGATCCCATCAAGGAGCTCGTAGTTGTGCCGTCGGCTATGGAGGAAGAGATCATCCGAGTGGCGCATAAGCAAGGCCACTTCTCGGCAAAGAAGACGCAAGACGCTATAGAGAAGACGTACTTCATACCACAGCTGTACGCAAAGGTGGTCAAGATCATCAGGAGTTGCATAGAGTGCATCGTTACCGATTCCAAGGCCGGCAAGAAGGAAGGCTTCCTGAACCCCATTAATAAGGAGGACAAGCCACTGAGTACCCTCCACATTGACCATGTCGGACCGATGGAGCTGACTAGGAAAGCCTACAACCACATCTTAGTCGTAATAGATGCCTTCTCCAAATTCGTCTGGCTATACCCGACAAAGAACACCGGCGCAGAGGCTGTGGTTGACCGATTGCGGAAGC
>NW_023458555.1:97243281-97246006 GCF_013731165.1 Rhagoletis pomonella | reverse complement strand
CCGGTTTTGAACTACGCAGCGCCAGTGTGGTCGCCAGGGACTAGTAGGACGCAGTGGACGAAGCTACAGACTGTACAGAACACCGCACTCAGGACAGCGACAGGATGCCTCCTGATGTCGCCTGAACACCACCTGCACGGCGAGGCGCAAATGCTCCCTGTAAAGGAGCACAATATAATGCTCTGCAAGCAGTTCCTGATCGGTAGCCACAGAAGTGGCCACCCAAGCAGACAGCTGCTTGCAGAGGAGCCCTCGCCTAGGCACGTCAGGAGGCATCTATATGAACTGACGGACGAAGTCCAGAGGGTCATTAAGCAACCTCTGGACCCGACAGCATACCGACAGGCCCTGAACGGCATTCACAGGAACTCAGTCTCGAGTTATGTAGACTCTAGACCTGGGAATGAATGCCGTTCTAGGCATACCACCCCGTCGAGACGAGACGGAGCTTCATCTGCCTCGGGAGACACGCACAACACTTGCACAACTTCGCTCCGGCTACTGCAGCAGGTTGAACTCCTAACTGAGTAGGTTGAATGAGGATGTGCCGAATGAGTGTCCGGCATGCGGAGAGACCCCACATGACTCGAAGCATCTCTTCGCATGCCCGGAAAACCCGACAACCCTAACGGCCTTGTCCCTGTGGACAAACCCCACAGAAGCTGCACGCTTCCTAGGGTTGCCGTTAGTGGAACTTGACGACAACGACTGAGATACGAAGCGTCCTGGGCGGGGTTGTTGTAGCCGCTACAACAACAACAACAACGAAAACTCCATAGAGTGGGAGCAACCTATAAAAGAAGAAATTAAAGCTCATCTACAAAACGATACGTGGAAAATAATAGAAAAGGGCAACGAAAGTAAAAACATCGTATCTTGCAAAATGGGTTTAAAAGAAAAAATCGGTTCTGACGGACAAATAGAGAAAAAGAAGGCAAGATTAGTTGCTCGTGGATTTACTCAAGTATATGGCGTAGATTACAACGAGACATTCGCTCCGGTAACAAAATTAAAATCAATTAGATCCATTTTAGCCATGGCAGTCGAGAACGATTTAAAAATCATTCAGTTAGACGTGAAAACAGCATTCCTCAACGGCGAACTAAAAGAAGACATACAAATGGAAATACTAAAAAATTTGGAAAAATATTTACATGATATCATAGCTGAAGAAAGCATCAACGAAGATAAAACCGTATATATTAAAGCTCGAACTATGTTACAAAACCTGCAAAAACCTGGAAAAAAGAAAATATGCAAATTACTAAAAGCAATATATGGATTAAAGCAATCCGGGAGAGAATGGTTTAACAAACTCGGCAATACATTAAAATAACTTGATTTCACGTCGTCAAATGCTGACCTCTGCGTTTACACACTTGCGAAAGGGGGAGATAAAGTCATTTTGGCATTATATGTTGACGACTTAATAATAGCTTATTCAAATGAGAATCATATGGAAAGAATAAAAGAAACTCTCATGAATAAGTTTGAAATGAAAGACCTAGGTACATTAAAATATTGCCTAGGTGTTAACTTTGAATACAAAAACAATGCAATGTTAGTAAGCCAAAAACACTATATAGCAAATTTACTTAAAAAATTTAATATGGAAGATTGCAAAACAGAAAAAACGCCTATGATACAAGGGCTAAAGTTGCAAAAAAACCAATTAAAACGAAACTACCATACCAAAACCTAATCGGGTCATTAATGTACCTAGCGATCGCAACCAACAATAACTACGATGACGAACATTTCAAATCCGCCAAGAGAGTACTACGTTATTTAAAGGGTACTAAAAATCTATGTCTAACGTACAAAAAACAAAACGAGGCTGTACAAGGATTCTCGGATGCAGATTGGGCCAGCTGTGAAGTCGATCGCAGGTCATATACTGGATATTGTTTCAAATATGGCGGAGCTGTGGTCACTTGGGAATCAAAGAAGCAGCGGACGATTGCACTTTCTACAGCTGAAGCCGAATACATGGCGCTGACAGAAACATCAAAAGAAGCCATTAATCTAAGACAACTGCTCTCTGATATGGCAGTGAGCTCCGAAAAAATCACTATATTCAACGACAACCAAGCAGCACAACACCTCGCAAAGAACCCCATCGTAAACAGAAGAAGTAAGCATATAAGCATAAAAGAACACTTCATTAAAGACGTCGTGGAACAGGGAATAATTGAACTGGCATATAAACCCAGTACAGAGCTTGAAGCAGACATATTTACCAAAGCGCGGACACAAGCACGACATGAAGAAGCTATTCGAGGACTTGGTTTGTTTATCCAGTATTCCAAGTGTGAGGGGGAGTGTTAGAACAGACACACTCTGGCAACATCGTACATATGTCAAACACATATGTATATGTACATATTTATTAGCGAATAGAACCCATACATACGTCATAACCTTTTTATTAGACAAACCGCCATTACATTTTTCAATACAAATTAAACTAAATTAAATAAAGCATAAAGTTTTCATTATGCCTTATCCTCATCGTTTTTCTTTGTCGCTCCGGTCAACAAGCTTCGCGTTTCAACATAAACGTTAAATATTTCGACCTCAACATCGCCTGACCGGATAGCAATACCCTGACATTCTAGGATGGTATCCCAATGATTCAATGAGACGATACTGCACGGTATGGTGCGGGATGAACGCTAAACCTCCACCATTATCTCGCTCGCGATCTCGACGGTGCACGTTGTAT
>NW_023458555.1:97226820-97243271 GCF_013731165.1 Rhagoletis pomonella | reverse complement strand
TCGCCGAACTAAACGGGGTTAGATCGCCGAAACAACAGCCCTTGGTCGGGTAAAACCGAGTCATTCCGGTACGTAGAACCGGCTGTCGTGGGAATGTCATTCCGGTACGTAGAACCGGCTGTCGTGGGAATGGTTCCACTGCTCGCATATGTCGATTTGTTGCAGAGTGCTCTCTGAGAGCAGGTGTGAGAGTCGAGTAGCGAAAGCGTTGGCTGTCTGTTGCGATTGCAGCTTTTCGAGGTTAAGCTTTCCTTGCATATTTGAGCGCACATTTTTTGCTGCACAGAGGCGGGTGCGTATCTTGGCTGCAACAAGATAGTTGTCCGAGTCGATGTTTGGGCCTCGGAGTGTGCGTACGTCTAAAACAATGGGTTTTACTTTATTTAATAAACATTTCTCACAGCTTTTTACAAATTTAGCAATATCGCGTGTCATATTTTTCCAATAGTATTTTGTACGTAATTTTGCATAGAGTTTTTTGTTTCCGCAATGTCCGCCTGATATCGGGTCGTTATGGTAAATTGTCATGAGTTTAATGGGTCGATTATGTATAGCAACGCAACTATGCTTCGGTTGGCAGCTTGCAACGCAACTGAAAAGAAAATTTGTATTACGAATGGCAACTATCGCCAGTTGCTGAAAAGTTATCGATTATTGAAATTTGACAGCTCGTCAACCAGCGCAGGATAGGTAAACAAGCAAAATAATCGCAAAATAAAAGTGAAATAAAGTTATTAATATAGAGTTTTTAATAATAAGTCTTGCTACAATGCTTAGTTCAATAGAACTATTTTTTGAAGAGGAGGAGGAGTGTACGAACGCAGCATCAATCAGGCGACATTTAAGGGATAATTCCAATCCTTTAGAGCTGCCGCCGGCACTGTAAGTAAAAGTTAGGATACGTTTTAGTTATTTGTACAATGATTTTAAGTTGTGGTGTTCAAACGCGTCACCGGAATTTTAAAACTTTAACATATACGTGAGTCAAATGATGAAATTCTACTTTTTTTGTAAATTTGTATGTGGGTTCTGCGCAAAAGTACTTTGGATGGCGTAGCCGGAATTATACGCACAAGAAATGTTGTATACCTTTGACAATAGAAGTTGGGACTGTGATCTTTGTAATGGGTGGGGTTTGAGATGCAACGGCCCCTCCCCCCCGCTGCGCACCACAAATTCATTGTACCAATAACTAAACATTTCCCAAAAGTTAACGCTTGGAAGACTTTTTATTGTGATTGTTTTTGATTTCAGATTTAAAGCATATTTCCGACTTCCAATAGAAGCTGTATTATATTTGGTAAATACATTGAGGAATGACTTTAGGCGGAACCATCGTTCAACTGCAGTACCTCCGCTAATAAAAGTTTGCGCAGCTCTCCGATTTTTTGCAGAAGGAAGTTTTCTGAAGTCTCACGGCAATGATTTCAATTTGGGACTGGCGCAACCTACGATGTCGGTTGTTTTAAAAGAGATGCTTCAACTGATTGAGGAAAAAATTTCCAATCAATGGATTACTTCAAAAATGACCGAGGAAGAGAAATCCAAAAACAAGAACTTCTTTTACTCGAAAACGAAATTTCGTGGTGTTGGATGTATAGATGGGACACATGTGCATATAATGTTACCGAAGGAGGATGTTCGCCACTTATATATGAACAGAAAAGGATATTTCAGTTTGAATGTTTTACTGGTGAGTTATGTTATCTTGTTATTTTGTACGACATTTCATTTTTGTTTTTTTGTAGATGTGCGATTACCAAATGCGGATACGGTATGTTGATGCTAGACATCAAGGATCTACTCATGATGCTTTTATTTGGAACAATAGTGATTTGAAACAAATGGTTTCTAATGATTTTGGTCCGAACACCTGGCTTCTAGGTTGTATTTCGTTAATAGTTATGAAACCTTTTGATGTAACCTTAAAATACCTAGGTGATTCTGGATTTCCATTAGAACCACATCTTTTGACCCCTTTTCGTTCAGCGGAACCTCAATCTCCTGAAGCAAAATACAATACAATCCATTCTAAAGCCCGAAATGTGATAGAGCGGACAAATGGCGTCCTTAAGTCTATATTTAGATGTCTTTCTGCTGAAAGGGGCCTGCACTATAAACCTGACAAAGCTGGGTCAATAATAAATGCATGTTGCGCGTTGTATAATATTGGTTTACACTATAAAGCAGACTGGGAGGAAGATCCGACAATCTCGCAGGAAGTTGCAAGTCCAAATGTAACCGAGAATGATAACACCGTAGCCTCTGATATAAGATATAATGTAATGCAATGTTTAAATGAATAAAACAATCTTTTAGTTGAATAAAGTATTTAATTTTAAATTCAATTTTATTAAAAGTAAACAACACATTTATATCTTTTTAGCGTTCTTCATGTTTATTCATTTTCAGCTATGAAATCAACCTTTTTCATTTCAACTTTTCATTCAGTTTTCCTTAAAAGTAACATATCACATATCGAAGGCTGAATAAAAGGTCGTCCTATCTCGGCAGCCAGTTCGAAAATGCCATATCTCAGAAAACTTCCTAATAACACTCTATTTCAGAATTTGATTGAAGAACGCCCTATTTCAGAATTTGAATCAAAAACGGCCTATCCCAATATATTTGCATATGAGATATGGCGTTTTTCAATCAAATCTGAGATAGGGCTTTATTGAAAACTTTTCTGCGATACGGCGATTTCGAACCGACTGCCGAGATAGGTCGATCTCCCACTCAGCCGTCGATAAAGTATACAAAATATATGTACCTAATTCTCTTTGGATTTAATAAAAAATACTATATCACAACAAAAAATACAAAATTCACTTTTCTTAAAACTAAAAAAAAATAACAGTTCATTCAACTGATCTTAATAGTAAAAAATATTGGTATAAATAAAGGTAAAAAGCCTCAACTTAAATTGGAGATCTATTTTTCTAAGAGCTCCAGTTTTTTTTGTTAAATTTTTTTATTCAAATGCTGCTCTTCAACAAGCATATGATGTTATTTTTTTCAATTCATGCGCTTCCTTAAATATTTTTAATTTTTCCCTCTTAAAATCCCGTATATCTTTTAAGAGATCATTTCTTCTGGACAGCTTTCTTTCAATTTTGTCCCAACTTATTAACAACCTCACCCTGGGTTCCTGTTTGTTGCTGGAGGAGGTCTAATCTGATATCGTGCGCCCTCTTTCTCCTGGGTAGTTGTACTGCTACAGGAGGCGTCACCGTTTCTTGCTGTGGTTGCTCAGTCTCTACCTCTAAAATTGTATTAATTTTCTCAATGTAGGCAATATTTTCAGCGTCCTGAGGCTGTTGGGGTAAAATCGCTCCGAATGTGGGACCTGGCGGATCGACCGAAATGGCCATTTGCATAAAGTCCGCTGCGGCCTGCTTCAGCGCGGACAAACTTATTTCATCAGATGGTCCGCCGCCGGTGATGGATATATTCCTCCTATTATGTGGCATTTTCTTTTTTAACTTGGCTTTAAAATGTATCCATACCCTCTGCCATTCTACGGATGTACGAGTTGGCGGTCCGTAACAATTTAATTTAGAAGAAATTTCCTTCCAAACATGCTCAGTATTTGCTTTTGTCTCGCCAAAAGCGCGTACACCACGAGCAATCGAAGGATTTTGCTCATATGTTGCGCCAAAATCTCAAACTGTTGTTTTGTAGTTATTTTCACCATCTTTTCTGCAAAAGCAAAATACATTCCAAAACTTTAGTAACGTTAAAACTGCTAAAAATTAAAATATTTTACTCACTTTTAAATATTCGCTTGTAAAACGCTCTTCTAACCTCCACAGCAACCCCGAAAATGCAGTTGCAAGTATACACACTTTGTGACAACTTCAGTTGACGGTTGAGAGTTGCCAGATGCCATCTATAATATTGTTTTGGCAACTGCCAACTCAACTGAAGTTCGGTTGATATCGATAGTCGACCCATAAGTTTCTTGTGTTCTTCAGTTATTGTTTCCACAGGGTCTGTTAGTATAATTTGTGAAGATTTTAAAACTTTGTTTCCGCTAATTTTTAAGTCTGTAATCGAAAATTGTTCAAAGAATGAATAACATTCCCTTTTCATCAGCGAGTGACGGTGGACGTGTTTTGGCGCATACACATAGTTATTTTGAGGATCAAATTTTTCTGCGCATTTGCACATTTGAATGTGCTTTACCTAAAACTTTTTCTTTTTGAAGTGAACATAAAAGCAAATACTACAGCAAATTGTATTTGATCGTTTGTTTCTCCGTTTGAGACCGCCTTTCGGTCAACTTTGGCTTTTAAAGAACACCTTCCCTGTCGTGATAAGGATAGCAGGTGAGTGGTTTTGCAAGTTTTATTATAAGTTGTGACATTTTTTGGTGAACTATTCCTGTGCGTTGGTTTTTAATTAAAAGTAAGCCTGCCGCGTACGGCAGCAAAAAACACCAAAGCCGCTATGGCGTCCTCGTCGTCGAGGGCGTCATCGGCTGACGAGTTCGAAGCCTTTGCGGGTGCCAATTTGGCCACGGGCAAACGGGCTAGAAAGAGTGCGGAACCCCATTTAATTAAAAAAATGTTAAAATCCCAAAAGCTGTGCAAGTCAATCTTGACTCAGGTGTAATCAGTGAGGTTAGGGACGAAAAATCTAGCGAAATAAGTGAAATGAGTGTAGATGTACAACTAGATAACGGGACAGGTATGAATACCGATAGCCCGCTATTGGAGTTGACTAACGGACCGCAAGTAGACACAGTGGTGGCGAACAGCGTTAGCACAAATACCAATAATGACACGACACTGTACCCAGCAAGCTTTTCTGGTGTGTATCTCGTATAAGTTGACTCGTCACAATGTGGTGACATGAATAACGAAAGAATCACTAACGGTTTAACTCTTTTTGACAAAATCAAAGTCTTCAGGATCAAAGACATTGATTTAATTTATGCCATTGGCAAAAGCCTCTATAAAATAACCTTCAAAAATGCAGCGTCAGCTAATAACTTTGTACTTAATGACAAAGTCAAATCTCTGGGTTTAAGAGCTTTTGTACCCAAGACTGCAGTTGAGACGTACGGAGTAGTGAGGGGCATTCCGACTTGGTATCAGGAGGCAGAGATAAAGGCTAATGCCATCTCTACCGTCCCCATCGCCACAGTCAGGCGCTTCACGCGCAAAAGCCAGGACAGTGACTCATACATTCCAACAACTACCATAAAAATCGGCTTCTCGGGTAAAGAAATCCCAAAATTCATAATCTTCGATTATACCAAATTATATATTGACTTTTACATTCCCCCGCTAAGGCAATGTCTCAACTGTGGCAGATTGGATCATACACAATATGCCTGCAAATCTAAGAAACGTTGCATTAAGTGTGGTCTCACATCATGTGACGAAAATTCTTGCAAAAAAAGTGTATTTTATGCGGCAGCTCAGACCACGTCTCCACAGATAAGCTCACTTGCGCGGCTTGGGAAAAGGAGCGCACCATTAACCATATTAGAACCGTTAAAAACATATCAAGACGCGAAACAATCAAAACTTACTTTGCGGCCAGTGAAAATCGTTTCGAACTTCTCGAAGTGGAGGACTCAGACTTTCCACCACTCCCGTCTGAAAACGGAAACATCCAAAACAGAGACATTAACGTTAACAAAAAACTTCCACAGTCCTAGAAAGTACAAAGCAGTCCCAATGCAGCCTGCCACTAGGGAGAGTAGGGTAAGACCACCCAGAGATTCTGTGCTAGAAAAGCCAGAATACTTGAAAGGACGGGTAACTGAAATGGAAAAACTCTTGTCAGAATTGTTCAAGTTAATTAATAGTGCATGCGCCAATGAGCACATGCAAGGAGTCCTAGGGAAGGTTCTAGCCCTAAAGCAACAATTTGAGCGTAATTCGATACAAAACGAGGTTGACATGATCAGTATGGGTACAGACATCCCCCCTCAACTATAACATATGAAAATTTGCCAATCTGCCAATCACTTAAAGCTAACATCAACAACTTTGAATACTATTTAAATCATTATAACATAGCATGTCTCAGTCAAATATTCACCTCCAGCGAGCAACAACGCAGAAACATTATCAACTACAACATTATCGAAAAAAACCGAGAAGATGGATATAGCGGCGTCGCCATAGTCCTTAAAAAACAAATTACCTTTCAAAAATTAAATTTCTTATCTAACTTTGACATACTGATCATCAAAACCAAAAACCTTAATCCAAACCTAATTATCTTTGCAGTTTACTTTCCACAGAACATCCTAATAAATGACTTTAAGAGCGAAATTCAGAGACTCCTTACATATCTTGAGCAGTTTAGCAATGTTCTTATTCTGGGAGATTTCAACGCTAGGGCGAGAGCATGGGGTGACCGCATCCAATCTTGTCGAGGAAATAACCTGCATAGAATTATTCTAGAACATAATTTCTGGCATTTAAATGACGGTTCGTCGACATTCAAAAATAACATACTGGCTCCTAATGGGTCAGTGCTTGACTTGTCATTTACAAATAGTAACATTCAATTTGTCTGGAAGGTCGACCCAATCAGGCTAGGAGGAAGTCACCATTTCCCCATTCTCATTGAGTCCACTGCGGTCACGCATCAGGGACGCAGGTTCCTATCCCAAAAAAAGCTATTTGCCAATCTACAACTAACCAATTTTGATCCAAACTTTAACGACATACATAATCAGTTCGGAACAGAAATTGAGGCTGCCACATATACGCTCAGTGCCAACAGATCCCCGAAAGCTTGGTGGGATGAGTCTTTTGACAAGGCCTTCCGCTTTCTTAAAATTGCGTCTAAAAAGTGCAAAGCTGCACCTGAAAATTTTGAAGAACTGATCAAGCTCAAAGCAGAGTGGAAAGACAAAGTTAAAATAGCAAAAAAGAAAAGCTTTGAAAATAAGATAGACGAACTGAACGCTGCTCCCTCAACTAGAAATGCATGGAAATTCGTGAAAGCACTAAGAGGCGACTTTAAAAACACAAACAACTCGCAGTGGTCTAGCGACAACTACAAGAACTTCTTAGCCCTACTCAAAGCCAAGTCCCCTCTCACAACTCCCATTTACCAATTGATAAAGAACTAACTCCCACCCACGCCCTAGCAATCACCTTTTAATAGTTCAGCCGGAGGGGTAGACCTAGTTACATATAAAATGTTAAAAGCTCTACCAGATGTCTCACTTAACAACTTGCGAACTGCATTAAACGATGTCTTCCTGACAAGTAGTACCCATCCCTAAAAAAGATAAAGACCTTAGTGACTTCAGCAATTTTCGACCGATAGCCCTCATCTCAGTCTTTCTTAAGTGTATCAACCTTTGCATAAAGGACAGAATATCCAAACACCTTGAGGAAAATGACATAATTCCTAAACGATCCTTTGCGTACAGACCGCATAAATCAGCCACAATCTGCGTCAACTATATATTACATGAAGTCGCAGTCCGTAAGCGACAAGGCAAAAAAGTAATCATATGTTCCTCAGACATCAGCAATGCGTACAACTGTGTTAATATCAGTAAGCTTAGGGACATCATGGTCCAAACAGATATCCACAACGTATATACTGAATGGATAACCAACTTCCTTTCATTTAGAAAACTGCAACTTGGTAGAGAAACCATAGAAATCCATGATGGTCTTCCTCAAGGTAGTTGCCTCTCACCATGTCTTTTTAATCTATACACCAAGAACCTTCACAGTATTCAGGAGTCAAACACTAAAATATACCAGTACGCGGATGATTTTCTGATCATGTCATTCCGTGACAGTCTTGAGCAGGCAACTGCGAATTTATGTCGCAAACTAAATGACTTCGCCTCCTAATGTTCCACTCTCAATCTGTCCTTCAACGCGGACAAAACCAAGTTGATGCTTTTAGGCAGAGGCAAGCGCTTGATAATCAACGTTCAATGTCATAACTGCACAATTGAACAGGTACACACCATCAAGTTTCTTGGAAGGCACATTAGTGCTTCATTTTCTGTTCAAGAGCATTACACCGACACAATCCAAAAATCTTATGGAAACGCCAATCTTTTCAAATGCATCACTACAATCAAAGCTGGACTACATCCCCAAGTCGCACTCAACTATTATAAATCTGTTGTCAGGAGTAAAATTGAATACTGTAGGTCATCCACATCGAACTGTTCGAAATCTGTCAATAAAAAAATTCAAACTTTCCAAAATAGCTTTTTAAGGAGGATTCTGGGTCTCACACCAGCCACTCCAAATCCTCTTATCTATGCCCTTGCGAAGGAACTACCCCCGGCTGAAAGGGCTAAGTGGCTCACTGCTAAAGAACTAATTAATAATCTTTCCTCCGATAATTCTTTTAGAGAGCTCATATACAACTCGCCCAACGTTAATTCCAGCTACAGTGCTGTATTTAACGAATTTAAACATATTTTTGACGACCTATACATCGTTGGTGAATCAGCTCAGTCACCGAACCTACACGTAATAACCAAGACACTGAATGACAAAAAGACCAACCTAGCAAGTGAGGTCATCCAAGCCACGTACACATCTATTTTAAATGACTATAAGAAATCTAACTTCTGCATTTTTTACACCGATGCCCCTGTTGGACCTTTTTCCACAGGGTGCGGTGTCTATAACTATACGGACAAACGTGAGTACACTTTTAAAATAAACTTCTGCGCGTCTTCAACCTATGGCGAATCAACAGCTATTGTTAATTGCCAAAGAAACCGACTATAACAAGATACTAATATTTACAGACAGTCTATCCGCTTGTAAACTTCTAGCCAAAGACAAGACCAAAAACCATCTGATTGCCGAATGCCACAAACTAATTCAAGAAGCGGACTTTTACAACGTGACCATCATTTGGACCCCTAGTCATGTCGGGATCTCGGGTAACGAGATCGCCGACTCTTTTAGCAAAAACAGCCGTTAACTGTGATAACACTCTAGAATCTAAGTTTACAATCGAAGAGGCGTTAACAAACATACGCAACTCCATTCACAACAAATGGTGTGAAGAATTTCTCGCCTTCTCCAACAACAAGCACAATCTCTTTGCACAGATCTGCACTCAGAAACGTAAAAAGACATGGTTTTTCAAATTTAAAATTAACCCAAAAGAGATCAAAATATTGAACCGAATCCTCACTGGATACACCTACGATAATGAATACCTTTATCGCATCAACGCGATAAATACCAACACTTGCAGATGTGGCTCGACTGATAACTACGTTCATCAGACCTTCCACTGCAACTTGCTGGCCGAGGCTCGTGAGGGCTTCGAACTCGTCCTTAGCAACGCCGACTTCACCGAGATTTTTCGTGACTTTGACTATCGCAAAATCGCTCAGCTTGCGGAGTTCTTAACAAAAATTGACGCTAAATTTTAATTTATAAGCTTAATATCAAATAATCAACTTATCACAGGTGGTAATACCGTCCACCTCACTCATTTTCCCCCTATCCCATCCCCCACATTCAATTCTCATCACCATCACAAATCGCCCACAAACAACACACGCATGACATAAGCCCGCCAAATCTCCACATCCGAAATTAGAGTCCATCAACCTTGTCGATATTGTGCTGTGAACGTGACGTCCACTATCATCTCACCGCATGGAATTTTAGTAACCTTCTGGTTTAATCAAGAAACAGGCTCTTCAATGCGCTCAAATCATCTACACCGCCGTTAACAAGCCGATCAATTTAATGAAGTATTGGAGCATGCTCACTATGTGCCACTTCGCACACTACGCTCTTTCAAGTTACTCTTTCGTGTAACATTCTGCTGTACAACTATAAAGAAGAGGCATACCCTGGCGTTTGGGCAACCGCCATCTAACTCAAAGTCCAAAAAAAAAAAAAAAAGAATGAATAATTTTTTTTGCCATTCGATTTCTTTAATGTTGTGATTGCCGGCTTGATGTTGAAACCTCAAAATTAGCTCATCTAAATTCGCTATTTTGTTAACAACCTCAAAATTAATTAACTCGAGTTTTCTATGTTTGAAATGCGCATATATGTTAATACTTGAAATTTCATCAATATTATCGTAAGTAATTTTTGTTTTTATCCGTGGAATGTTTTTTGAAAAATTGGTAGAAAATTTGTCGTAAACTTGTATGTGGCGTTATTTATGTGATTTTCTTCGTACTGTGGTTGCATTTCTACGTTTTGTTTTGTCATCGATGTAGTTTTTATTGCTAAAATATGTTTTGTTGTATCTTTGAGTTCGTCTATTGTAATTCGTGATAGTGCATCCGCACCAACGTTTGTTTTGCCTTTTATATATTGCATTAAAATTGTATTCCGAAAGTTCCAATCTTATTCGCGAGAGTTTTGACGACGGGTCTTTCATAATAAAAAGGTAAACTAATGGTCGGTGATCAGATTTTACAGTAAAGTGAGTGCCATAAACGTATGGTCGAAATTGCTTGATTGCGAAATATATAAATATAAATATATATAGGTATAAACCGTCTATAATAGTTTGCAAACGCCACAAATCTTCGCACTGCGTCTTTACCGCATGGCTTTGTGTACTTTTTAATGGCTTCTATTTCTGTATCATCTGGCTGAGCACTTGTGTCCTAAGAGCACTTGTGTCTTAAGAAAGTTACCTCAGATCGTAGAAAATTACATTTATTTGGGTTAAGTCGTAAGTTGAATTTTCTGCAAGTTTCGAACACTTTCTAGATTTTCAAAACGGTGTGCCTCACTGCATCCAATTCCTATTACATCATCGACATACATAAAAGCTTGACTAGGTGAAATACCGGCAAATGCTATAGACGTCTTTCTTGAAAACGAGTTAGGTGCTACATTAAGACCAAAAGGCAAGACCTTCCAACGGAAAGATCCGCGATCAGTGCTAAAAGATGTAATATCTCTAGAATTTTTATGTAATGGAATTTGGTGAAAACCAGAATACAGATCCAGAGTCGAAAAATATTTTGTTCTTCCAAGGTTATCTAAAATGTCGTCTATACGTGCTAACGGAAATTTGTCTGCAATTAGTTTTTTATTTACTGCTCTAAAGTCTAAGCACATACGGTACGATTTTTGACCTGTTGGATCTTTTTTCGGCATTAAAATTAAAGGACTATTATAGTTGGCGAAGCTTTCATAGATTAAATTTTTTCGCAATAAATTATCGGCTTGTTTGTTTATTTCTTCGCGTTGTGAATATGGCAATCTTTAGTTTTTTATGTAAAGTGGCGTTTCGTCTGTCATTCTCAATTTTTGTTCGTAAAAGTTGTTCAGAGTCATAAGGCTTTCGGTTTAGGCCACGAGTTATCTGGGTATTTATGGCGTTAAGCAAAATTTTCAGTATCAACATACATATTCCGTCGGGTCCAATGGCGGCTTTAGCCTTCCCGATGACTACCCTTATCTCACGGCTGGTGAAAACAAGAGGTGCACTAGGTTTTGGCAGTTTGTGCAGCCTTCTGGTCACTCAAAGTTTGGCTTTGTCCACCGGAGGATGCAATATGAACTTCCGGCTAAATTAGCTCTTGCATCGCTCCGGGTCCGACGAAGCGTGTTCACCAAGTCTATTTCAACTCTGTCGTCACCCTTCGTCGGGTTGGACAATAACCTCACGGTTGACCAAAGCTTACTCACACCAGAGGAGAAGTTACAGGTCTTCTGATGCTCTTCACATTTCTGCGGGTTGTAGCCGCAGTAACAACCCTGCGGAATTTACGTTCACCTACATGAACGTCGGTTGGTATGTGTTGTGCAGCGAAGGCGCTTTCAGTAACATCTGCAAAGCCTTTCCAATCAGCTGACTATTGTTAGGTCTGGCGAGTTGCAGCAGTTGACCATAATCCTGGTGCGTGCGTCGTCGTTCATTGTGCAGAATGTCGAATCGTCTACTGCTCAGCAAACTGTGTTCCCTACGATCGTTTGACAGGCTTGAATGCCAAAAATCGTGGTGCGCATTGAAGTCACCAACTACCATATGGTTTTGACCTCCGAGGAGCGCACCTATTTCAGGGTGATATCCCGCCGGGCAGCTGGTGGCAGGGGGTATATTCGTTAAATATTTCGAGTTCGACATCGCCTGACCGGATAGCAATGTCGGGAACATTCTAGAAAGGTATCCCTGCGGTTGATGTCTGCTTCGATAAGACGATACTGCACGGTGTGCAGCGTGATGAACGCTCCCGATCTCGACGGTGCACGTTGTATCAGGCGTAAATCAACAGTGTTGAATTGCCGTGCAGCTTCGCCTCTTGGACCGCAGCTATTAATATTCCGAGCCGACCCATGAAGACTGTTATCTCCTCGATCCTTCTCTGAAGTCCGTTACAGTTGAACTAGTCCTCGTGTAACTAGGGAAACTTATTGGAAGGGGGTGTTAGTTGTTGTTGTTGTTGTTGTTGTAGGGGCTACAACAACCCCGCCCAGATCGGTTAATATCTCAGTCGTTGTCGTCAAGTTCCACTAACGGCAGCCCTAAGAAGCGTGCATCCTTCATAGGGTCGGTCCACAGGGACAAAGCCGTTAGGGTTGTCCCGTTTTCCGTCTCTCCGCATGCCAGACACTCATTTGGCACATCGGCGTTTAGCTCAGGTATGAGTTTAACCTGTTGCAGTAACCAGAGCGAAGCTGGGCTATTGTGGTTCTTGTCTCCTGAGGCAGATGAAGCTACGCCGCGTCAATGTCCGGTGGTTGTGTGCCTAGAACGGCATGCACAGATCTGGAGCCTGCATAACTCGAGACTGACTCCCTGTGAATGCCGTTCAGGGCCTGTCTATGCTGACGGGACCAGAGGCTGCTTAATGAACCTATGGACTTCGTCCGTCAGCTCGTAGAGATGCCTGCTTACGTGCCCCGGCGAGGGCTCCTCTGCAAGAAGCTGACTGTTTGGGTGGCCACATCTGTCGCTCCCAACCAGAAACTGCTTGCAGAGCATTATGTTATGCTCCTTGACTGGGAGCATTTTCGCCTCGTCATGCAGGTGGTTTTCCTTTCGACATCAGGAGGCATCCAGTAGCTGTCCTATGTGCGGTGTTTTGTGTCGCCTGTAGCTTCATCCACTGCGTCCTACTAGTCCCCGGCGACCACACTGGTGCTGCGTAGTTTAAAACCGGCCGACCAATTGCCTTGTATGTTGCCAGCAACGTTTCTTTGTCTTTGTCCCAAGTACTGCCGACTACGATTTGAGTACCTTGTTGCGGCTCTGTACTTTATTGACAATAGCGGCTGCATGCGCAGAGAAGGAGAGCAGACTGTCGAATGTTACTCGGCGTATTTTGGGGTTATCCGCCGTCGGAATTAGTGTACGTGAATTCCCAGCGGTAGCCTGACCTCATTCGTCCAGGTTGTGAACAGGGTCGCGGCGGATTTTGTAGGGGAGAGGGCAAGACACTTTGCAGTGAAGAAGCGAGAAAGCTCGGAGACATACCCGTTTACTTTCGAACACAAGTCATCAATTCCATTCCCTGTCGCCTTGATCGAGCAATCGTCGGCGTAAGAGACAATCGAGACTCCCTGTGGTGATTGAGGGAGCTTTGAAATATAAAAGTTGAACAGTAGCGGGGAATGGACACCACCCTGTGGAACCCCCTGTTTTATTTTCCTAAGTTTGCTCGATTTGCCTCTAAACATTACCGACGAGTGTCGACCACTCAGATAATTTGCCGACCACCGTTTGAGCCTCTGTGGGAGAGAGGAGGCCTCTATATCTTCTAGTAGCGTGGAATGGCAGACGGTGTCAAACGCCTTTGACAAGTCCAACGCGATGGGAGCACTCTCCCCACCTTCCAGATGTCTGGGATGATGAGAGTGGCCATTAACAAATTGAGGACCTCCGATAGATACGTTACTCCCGCAGGACCCAAATTTTTCAGCATCAGCATGCCTATTCCGTCGGGACCCATGCCTTTGGATGCTTTCGCCTTCCCGATGGCCACCTGAACTTCACCGCAAGTGAAAGCAAGGGGGCACGAGTTGTTGGCAGTTTGTGCAGCCTTTTGGTCACTCGACGATTGGCTTTGTCCACCGGAGGATGCAATATGAACTGCCTGCTAAAGTAGCTCGCGCATCGCTCCGGGTCCGACGAAGCATGGTCGCCGAAATAAATTTCGACTCTGTCGCCGTGCTTCGTCGGATTGGACAGTGACCTCACCGTTGACCAAATCTTACTCACACCAGAGGTCAAGTTACAGGTCTTCAGATGCTCTTGTCACTTCTTCCGCTTATGTACGTTCACTATTGGCCGAAACTCCGCGTTGAGATCCCTGATACGGGGATCTCCGGGATCGGCCTGACGAAGGCTGTCACGCTCATCGGCTAGAACAGCCGCTTTGGCAGGGAAATTTGGACGTGGGTCCGTTATGCATCCTGCCGGTACGAAGCGAGCTGCAGCAGCGGTGATAACCCTGCGGAACTTACGTTCACCATGATGGACGTCGGTTGGTGTGGGGAGCGTAGCAAAGGTGTTTTCAGTAAACTCCGCGAAGCCTTTCCAATCAGCTTTAGAAAAGTTGATATAGGTCCGGTGTTCCGCGGAAGCAAAGTCGGTTGGTTTATCGATCGAGATGACTATGGGCAGATGGTCTGATGCCAAATACAGCATAGGTCGCCATGAAATTTACTTTTGCACACTTGGCATGACATTTCATAGTCAAGACGTAAAGATTTAGAGCACTTAGAGCACGTTAAAATATCCATAGGGAGAGCTAAATAAAAACACGTCTTAACACTATGACGCTTTGGTCGAAGAGAATTACGAGAATTAGGAGGGATGCAGCAACCCTGCAAGAACAGTGACTATCATTTGACCAATCATTTGGGTGGCAAGAGATTTCTGTCACTGGCTACCTACAAGTCTATCAAATTCTAAAGGGCAGTGTGAAAAATCTGGTTTAACATTTGTGTACATGTGATCTTCCGTCTTCCTCCAACTTATGGCCTTATTTAATGGCCTCTTTTTAACCAACGCAAAATTTGAAAACGGGTTAGTAAGATAAATGAGAATGTGTTAGTTTCCACCACACAATTCTTGTAGGGAAAGAGTTAAATAAACATAACTCTTACCAGCCTGTACACGTATACATTTAAATTCGGTATATTCAATGACAGGAACACTATCTTCCTCGGATGGTATCGACGAATGCACCGCGGCTTTTCGAGACTAGGTTCTTCGAGATTTTCGGGGTTCTCGGGAATATATCGGTATTTTTGGGACCATTTCGGGAATTTTGGATTATTTCAGAATTTTCGAGATTTCTTCGGAATTTTCGGGACTATTTCGGATTTTTCGAGACTACTTCGAGATTTTCGGGGCTAGCAGCACTATACCGGGGTTATCGGGAATTTTGGGCCTATTTCGGCATTTTTTGACCATTTCGGGACTTTTGAAATTTTCGGGACTATTTCGGGGATTTCGAGACTACTTCGAGGATTTCGAGACTTTTTCGAGGATTTTAGTGTTATTGGGACTATATCGGGATATCTGGGACTACTTCGGGATTTTTGGACTATTGTGGGATTTTTTAGACAAATTGGGAATTTTTGGAACTATGTCGGGTTTTTGAGATTTTTAGAATTTTTGGGACTACTTCTAGATTTTCAGGATTTTTATGACTTTTTCAGAGTTTTTAGGCCTACCTCGAAATATTCCGGTTTCTGGGGAATATATCGGGATTTTCGGGACTAGCTCCGATTCTTCGAGACTACTTCAAGATTTTCGGGGTTATCGGAACCGTACCGGCATCTTCGGGACAACTTCGGGATTTTGGGACTGTTTCGAGTACTTCGAGATTACTTAGAGATTTGCGGTGTTCTCGGAGTAATCTCGACCAACCCGAAATAGTTCCAAAAATTCCGAATTAACTCCAAAAATACCGGACTAGGCCCGAATATCTCGTTAAGGTCCCAAGAACCCCTAAAATCTCGCAGTAGTGTCGGAAATCCCGAAATAGTCCCAAAGACTCCGAATTGGTCTCAAAAATCCCGTAGTAGACCCGAAGATAGCGATATGATCCCGGGAACCCCGAGAATATCGAAGTTGTCTCAAAAATCCCGAAGAAATCTTGAAATACTCGAGATAGTCCAAAAATCCTGATATAGTCCCGAGAAACCAGAAAAGCTCGAAGTAGTCTCGAAAAACCCGAAATATTACCAAAAAATCCGAATCCGTCCCAAAAATACCGACGTAGTCCCGAAGATCCGATATGGTCTCGAGAACCCCGAGAATATCAAAAACTCCGAAGAATGCTCGAAAATTTCGAAATAGTCCGAAAATCCCGAAATAGTCCCAAAAAACCTTGAGAACCCAGAAAATCCGAAAGTAGACTCGAAAAACCCGAAATAGTCCCAAAAACACGGAATCAGTCCCAAAATCCCAAAGAAGTCTCGAAAAATCCCAAATCAAATGGTTCGCTGTACAAATGAAAACAAATTTGTGATCTGGTTTGGAGGGCG
>NW_023458555.1:97216264-97226720 GCF_013731165.1 Rhagoletis pomonella | reverse complement strand
AGGTAGCTGTTGAGGCGGCTACAGTATCCAGACCGTAATTGAGCCAGGGTAACGCGGGTCTCTCTTAGCAGTTGAAGCTCCGTCTCTTCTACAGGTGGTGATTGGGCTCCTATTACGGCATTCATAGGTCGAGAGTCGAGGTAGGTGGTAACTGACTCTCTATGAATGTCGTTGATGGCTCGTCTGTATGTCGTCGGGTCCAGTGGTTGGTCTACGTACTGTTGGACTGCGCCCTTGTACACGAATAGGTGCCCCCTGACGTGCCTGGGCGGAGGCTCCTCCTGAAGCAAAGGTCTGTTAGGGTGTTCACTTCTGTGACACCCCACCAGAAATTGCTCACAAAGCATTTTGTTGTGTTCCCTTACGGGGAGCACTTGGGCCTCGCTCTGTAGGTGGTGCTCAGGCGTCATCAGAAGGCACCCAGTCGCTGTCCGGAGTGCGGCGTTCTGACAAGTCTGTAGCTTCCTCCACTACATCCAAACTGGCGCAGCATAGTTAAGAACCGGCCGTCCAATTGCCTTGTATGTTGCCAGCAACGTTTCTTTGTCTTTGCCCCAAGTGCTGCCGGCGAGCGACTTGAGGACCTTGTTGCGGCTCTGTACTTTATTGACAACTGCGGTTGTGTGCGTGGAGTAGGAAAGCAGGCTATCGAAGGTGACCCCTAAAATTTTCGGGTTGTTTACAGACGGTATTGGTGTGCCATCGACGTGTATACCTAACTCTAGCCTGACCTCCTTCGTCCAGGTGGTGAAGAGGGTCGCCGTTGATTTCGTTGGGGAGAGTGTTAGGCTCCTTGCAGGGAGGAAGCGAGAAAGGCTGGAGCGATAGTCGTTCACTTTTGAGCAGAGGTCATCAATTCCATTCCCGGACGCCAAAATCGAGCAATCGTCAGCGTATGAGATCAGGGAAACTCCCTCAGGTGGTTGAGGAATCTTCGAGGTGTAGAAGTAAAATAGTAGGAGGAGAGAACACCTCCTTGTAGAACCCCTTGTTTAATCCTTCATGGTTTCGAGGTTCGATCTCGGAAGATTACTGACGACTGTCGACCACTCATATAATTCGCCATCGCTTCAGTCCCTGTGGGAGTGAGTAGGCCTCGATGTCTTCTAGTAGCGTGGAATGGCAGACGGTGTCAAAAGCGTTTGACAAGTCCAGCGCTACTAGGACCGTTCGATTTAGGTCACGAGTTATTTGGATGTTTATGGCGTTAAGTGCTGTTGTTGTGCTGTGCACTTTACGGAATCCGTACTGGTGCTTCGCTGGGGTCAGGTGGCAGGTGTAGTATGGGAGTAGTAGGGCCTCAAGTGTCTTCGCGACCGGGGAAAGGAGCGTTATCGGGCGATAAGAGTCTCCTTTGTTGGCGGGCTTCCCCGGTTTCAGCAGTGAGACCACTCCCAGATTTCCACACATCAGGAATGATGAGAGTGGCCATGGACAGGTTGAGGACCTCCGTTAGGTAAGCTACTCCCTTAGGCCCTAAATGTTTTAGCATCAGCATACAGATTCCGTCGGGTCCAATGGCTTTGGAGGCTTTCGCCTTCCCGATGGCCCCTTTACTACACAGCTGGTGAAAACAAGTGGTGCACTGTTTTTTGTTCAGCCTCCTGGTCACTCGACGCTTGGCCCTGTCTACCGAAGGGTGCAGTGTGGATTGCCTTCTAAAGTAGGCTGCGCATTTCTTCGGGTCCGACGAAGCGCGACCTTCGAAAGAGATTTCCACTCTGTCATCACGCTTCGTTGGGTTGGACAGGGACCTCACGGTCGACCAGAGCTTACTCACACCAGATGTGAAGTTACAGGCCTTCAATTGGTCCTCCCACTTTTTCCGCTTATGCTGATTTACCAGTTGCCGAATCTCCAAATTAAGGTCCCTCAGGCGGGGGTCACCGGGGTCGACCTGCCGTAGGTGGTCACGCTCATTTGCTAGTAGTGACTACCCTGCGAAACTGGCGTTCGCCAGTATGTATGTTTGTGGGTGTGGGAAGGGCGGCGAAGCTGCTCTCGGTGACTTTCGCGAAGCCGTCCCAATCAGCTTTGTTGAAGTTGGTGTAGGTTCGGTGGCCGGCGGGAGCAAAGTCGATGGGCTTATTGATCGAGATGATTATGGGTAGATGGTCTGATGCTAGTGTTAGCATAGGTCGCTATGAAATGCTATTGATCAAACCAGCGCTAGCAATTGTGAGGTCAGGCGAGCTGCTGCAGCTACCCATAATCCTGATGGGGGCGTCGTCGTTCATGGTGCAGAATGTCGAATCGTCTATCTGCTCAGCCAAAAGGTTTCCCCTACGATCATTGGCCAGGCTTGAGTGCCAGAGATCGTGATGCGCGTAGAAGTCACCTACTATCATTCGGTTTTCACCTCTAAGTAGTGCACCTATTTCAGGGTGATATCCTGCCGGGCAGCAGGTGACAGGGGGTATATAAACGTTGAATATTTCGAGCTCGACATCGCCTGACCGGACAGCTATGCCCTGACATTCTAGGGTGGTGTCCCTCGGGTCGATGTCTTCTTCGATAAGCCGATACTGCACTGTGTGGTGTAGGATGAACGCTAGTCCGCCACCATTATCTCGCTTGCGATCTTTACGGAGCACATTGTAGGCGGCGCAACCCAATAGAGTTGAGTTGCTGTGCAACTTCGTTTCTTGGACCGCAGCTATCAATATGCCATGCCGACCCATAAAGACTACTATCTCCTCAATCTTACTCTGGAGGCCGTTGCAGTTGAGTTGTAGGAGTTTCGTATACCTTGGGAGGCTAGTCGTGATACGGGGGTGACGGAGGAGTGAGGTCTATCTTGGGCCTGTTGCTGCTGAGCGGGTAGCCGTGGAGGCTGGTTGTGCCGTTTGGCTTGAGCAGCAGGGAGCCACATAGCTTGTGGTCCCGATGAGACCTAAGACCAGAGCAGGTTCTTAGGTGACTCCTTCCGTTGCATGAATTGCACCTAACCGAAGTGGAGTTTGGATGGAGTCGATTCTGGCAAACACAGCAGAAATACGTTTCTGGTCCGGGGTTGGGCTCTATGCCCGCCCGGAGAAGAAGGATGCGGAGCAATCCGGCTGCAAGCAGTTGCTCCATGGACGATCATTGATTGAAACAACTGCCCTTGGTCGGGTAAAAACCGAGTCATTCCGGTACGTAGAACCGGCTGTCTTGGGAATGGAAATTTTATTTCGTATTTGATTGATGAATCAAATCACAAACAAAATTAATTTTTTATAAGCTTTTATTTAACTTGGTCATCCCGCGTAAATCGCGGTAATTTCCAATCGACTTTAAACTAACTTCCCGACAAGTTAGAGACTTGAAATTTTTAGCATAGCTCCAATCACGATGACAATGCTATTTAAAATATAAATGAATTCCCCATATGGTCCAGAGGTCTTGATTCAAAGGCGGTTAAAAAATAGTAAGATTTATGGCTAACAGAGCGTAATTTGCCAAAGAACGTAAAACCACTATAAAATTGTTAAACCTGCCGGCGCGCCGCTGCGCTAGTGTAGCAAAGCTATTCGTGGCAAATTTTAAATATCAACCTAGTCTAGATATGAACCTCGTTGTAGGAAGTAGAAGACTCCAGATGTCGCCCCGTCAGAAGAAGTTAAATAGTGCGCCTAAATATATGCCATATACATATGCTGCAGCGGAAATGGACGACATGCCATTTCTTTAAATGAAATTAACTGCTGCTATATGCACATATGTATGTTTATACAAAACGTAAGCAAACATTTTGCTTGCATAGTCTTCTGTTCTCTTTCATTGCAAGTTGAATTATTTTAATATCTATTGCAAAATTTTGTACATAAAATAAAATAACACTTTTTAATATACAACGCTTTTATAAATGGACTAAAAATTAGAAAATAAAATAATGTAAAAAAAATATTTTTTAAAAACAAGCTTTTATTTAACATGTAATCAAAGGAATAAAATAAAGTAGTGTAACAAAAGATTTTTTAGCAAGAAAATTTTGTCAAAACTGCACTAAAATGAATAAAATAAAATAAGTTAAGGTCTCGTTAAAGTTACTTAAAGCCATTTAGTGAAACCCCGGTTCAAAGACCAAAAACACCGCCTTGGCGAACCAATCCAAAAGTGCAAAAACGGTTCGAACCGCTGAACCGGTCCGACAAAATTTTTCATCCGGTTCACGTCCCTGCTATTTACTGGTTTTTATGTATTTATTTGATATTTTTCACACCAATTACGAACACAGACTATAATTCAATATAGTCAAGAGTTTTAGCAAAACCTCATTTCCATTGTTAAATTTTTTGTAGCAAAAAAGCTTCAGTTAGGGCTTTTTGCTTTCACTAATTTTCATTCGTTCAGTTAGGGCTTTTTAAAGAGTGGCATAGCTTCGCTATATTTTGAGTTACACTTCAAAATTTTTCAGGGAAGATGATTCCCCTTCTTGGGAATGCAAAAACTCAAATTTCGAAAAAAAAATGCCAGTAAGGGCCTTTCTACATTTCATCAACGATATTTAAACTCAAAACTACAGGTACTTTTCTCGAGCTTTTGGTTTTTTGACTTATGACAGGATTGAAGTAAATGAGGGTTAATTCGCCATAATGTTTGTTGGATAATTTTTAAACAATTTTCGTTGAAAGAACGAAATTTTTTATGTAAATTTAAATTTTTTGTTTACTTAGAAAGTTTTTAACACGTCGATTCTTTTTGATATTCCCGATATTTACTCAGTACCAATCAAACAGTATCGAGCTCTCGATACTACTCAGTACTTATGAAAAGTATCGATATTCCATACTCGGTACTCACTATCACTAATGATGTGGTCCTTTGTCGAAGAGTCCGAGCAGACTCCGAGGTGAATCCATCCGTTGCAAGCATTGCACTTTACTGAGGTGGAGTTGTGGTTTAGTCGTCTCTGGCATACATAGCTGATGTATGTTTCTGGCCTAGGGTTTGACTCGATGCCAGCCCTGAGCAGAAGAATACGTAAAAGATGTAGGCCTATGGACGAACAACGTCCGAGATATTTCACCGACCTAAACGGAGTTAGATCGCCGACACAACAGCCCTTGGTCGGGTAAAACTCGAGTCATTCCGGTACGTATAACCGGCTGCCGTGGGAATGGTTGAAGCTCCGTCACTGCTACAGGTGGTGATTGGGATCCGATCACGGAATTCGTAGGCCGGGAGTCGTGGTAGGCAGTGACCGACTACCTATGAATGTCGTTGATCGCTCGTCGGTACGTCATGTTGTTGTTGTAGCGGCTACAACAACCCCCCCAGATCGGTTGGTATCTCAGTCGTTGTCGTCAAGTTCCACTAACGGCAACCCTAGGAAGCGTGCAGCTTCTGTGGGATCTGTCCACAGGGACAAGGCCGTTAGGGTTGTCGGGTTTTCCGGGCATGCGAAGAGATGGTTCGAGTCATGTGGGGTCTCTCCGCATGCCGGACATTCGTTCGGCACATCCTCATTCAGCCTACTCAAGTAGGAGTTTAACCTGCTGCAGTAGCCGGAGCGAAGTTGAGCGAGTGTAGTGCGTGTCTCCCGAGGCAGATGAAGCTCTGTCTCGTCAATGTCCGGGGGTGGTATGCCTAGAACGGCATTCACAGGTCTAGAGTCTACATAACTCGAGACTGAGTCCCTGTGAATGCCGTTCAGGGCCTGTCTGTACGCTGTCGGGTCCAGAGGTTGCTTAATGAACCTCTGGACTTCGTCCGTCAGTTCATATAGATGCCTCCTGACGTGCCTAGGCGAGGGCTCCTCTGCAAGCAGCTGTCTGTTTGGGTGGCCACTTCTGTGGCTCCCGATCAGGAACTGCTTGCAGAGCATTATGTTGTGCTCCCTAACTGGGAGCATTTGCGCCTCGCCGTGCAAATGGTGTTCTGGCGACATCAGGAGGCATCCCGTCGCTGTCCTAAGTGCCGTATTTTGTACCGTCTGTAGCTTCGTCCACTGCGTCCTACTAGTCCCTGGCGACCACACTGGCGCTGCGTAGTTCAAAACCGGCCGGCCTATTGCCTTGTATGTTGCCAGCAACGTTTCTTTGTCTTTGCCCCAAGTACTGCCGGCTAGCGACTTGAGGACCTTGTTGCGGCTCTGTACTTTATTGACAATAGCGGTTGAGTGCGCAGAGAAGGAGAGCAGGCTGTCGAATGTTACTCCGAGTATTTTGGGGTTATTCACCGTCGGAATTGGTGTGTCATCGACGTGAATCCCCAGCGGTAGCCTGACCTCCTTCGTCCAGGTTGTGAACAGGGTCGCGGAGGATTTCGTAGGGGAGAGGGCTAGACACTTTGCAGTGAAGAAGCGAGAAAGTTCGGAGAGATAGCCGTTTACTTTCAAACACAGGTCATCAATTCCATTCCCAGTCGCCATGATCGAGCAGTCGTCGGCATAGGAGACAATCGAGACTCCCTCTGGTGGTTGAGGGAGCTTTGAAATATAAAAGTTAAACAGTAGCGGGGAAAGGACACCACCCTGAGGAACCCCCTGTTTTATTTTTCGCTGCTTACTCGTTTTGTCTCTAAACGTTACCGACGAATGTCGACCACTCAGATAATTTGCCGACCACCGTTTGAGCCTCTGTGGGAGAGGGGAGGCCTCTATATCTTCTAGTAGCGTGGAATGGCAGACGGTGTCAAACGCCTTTGACAAGTCCAACGCTACTAGAATCGTTCTCTCACAGGGACGGTTGCGGTTAAGGCCACGAGTTATCTGAGTGTTTATGGCGTTAAGTGCTGTTGTTGTACTGTGCACTTTACGGAAACCATGCTGATGCTTCGCTGGGGTCAGGTGGTTTGTGAAGTACGGGAGTAGCAAGGCCTCGAGTGTCTTCGCTACCGGGGAAAGGAGTGTAATCGGACGATACGAATCTCCTTTGTTGGCGGGTTTCCCCGGTTTGAGCAGTGGGACCACTCTCCCCACCTTCCAGATGTCTGGGATGATGAGAGTGGCCATAGACAGGTTGAGGACCTCCGTTAGGTACGCTACCCCCGCAGGACCCAAATTTTTCAGCATCAGCATGCATATTCCGTCGGGACCCATGGCTTTGGAGGCTTTCGCCTTGCCGATGGCCACCTGAACTTCACCGCAAGTGAAAGCAAGGGGGGCACAATTTGTTGGCAGTTTGTGCAGCCTTCTGGTCACTCGACGCTTGGGTTTGTCTACCGGAGGATGCAGTATGAACTGCCGGCTAAAATAGCTCGCGCATCGCTCCGGGTCCGACGAAGCATGGTCGCCGAAGGAAATTTCGACTCTGTCGTCGTGCTTCGTCGGATTAGACAATGACCTCACGGTTGACCAAAGCTTGCTCACACCAGAGGTGAAATTACAAGTCTTCAGGTGCTCCTCCCACTTCTTCCGCTTATGTACATTTACAAGTTGCCGAATCTCCGCGTTGAGATCCCTGATACGGGGATCTCCGGGATCGGCCTGACGAAGGCTATCACGCTCATCAGCTAGAACAGCCGCTTCGGCAGGGAAGTTTGGACGTGGGTCCGATATACGTCCTGCCGGTATGAAGCGGGCTGCAGCAGCAGTGATAGCCCTGCGGAACTTACGTTCACCGAGATGGACGTCGGTTGGTGTGGGGAGCGCTGCGAAGGTGTTTTCAGTAAACTCCGCGTAACCTTTCCAATCAGCTTTGGAAAAGTTGATATAGGTCCGGTGTTTGGCGGAGGCAAAGTCGGTTGGTTTATCAATCGAGATGACTATGGGTAGATGGTCTGATGCTAGAGTCAGCATAGGTCGCCACGTTATGCTGTTTATCAGACCAGCGCTGACTATTGTGATGTCTGGCGAGCTACTGCAGTTACCCATAATCCTGGTGGGTGCGTCGTCGTTCATTGTGCAGAATGTCGAATCGTCTATCTGCTCAGCCAAGTCTGTTCCCCTACGATCGTTTGACAGGCTTGAGTGCCAAAGATCGTGGTGCGCATTAAAGTCACCTACTACCATACGGTTTTCACCTCTGAGGAGCGCACCTATATCAGGGTGATATCCTGCCGGGCAGCAGGTGACAGGGGGTATGTATATGTTAAATATTTCGAGCTCGACATCGCCTGACCGGATAGCGATACCTTGACATTCTAGGGTGGTATAACTGCGGTCGATGTCTGCTTCGATAAGACGATACTGCACGGTGTGGTGCGTGATGAACGCTAAGCCACCACCATTATCTCGCTCGCGATCTCGACGGTGCACGTTGTACCCGGTACGTCATCGGGTCCAGTGGTTGGTGTGTATGTCTCGACCGCGTCCTTGTATACAAATACATGCCTGGGCGGAGGCTCCTGCTCTAGCAAAGGTCTGTTGAGGTGTTCACTTCTGTGACATCCCACTAGAAAAATTTATAGATTGGCCGCTGTGGTGTAGTGGTCAGCAGTGCCCGCTTCCACTCCGCAGGGCCTGGGTTCAAGCCCTGGTCAAAGCAACATCGCAAAAATATGTTGAAAAAAAGGTTTTTACTTAAAACCGTTCGCCCCTCGGCAGGCAATGACAAACCTCAGAGTGTATTTCTGCCATGAAAACCAGTTTCTTATAAAAATATCATCGCCGTTCGGAGTCAGCGTAAAACTGTAGGTACCTCCTCTTTGTGTGAACACATCAAGGCGCACGACACAAGTTAGAGGAGAAGCTCGCCCAAACACTAACATATGTGTAAGCGCCAATCCATTATTATTATTACTAGTAATAATACCCGAAAATTGAGGTGCTCGTGGTCTAAAAATTTGGATATTTCTTTATTCTAAAAACCACATGCATTGCTTTTGGTATTTAACTTGAACTTTGGTATATTGCCAAGATCTACTCAATATGTATACAAATTATTATTTTTATTGCGAACTCCACAATAATTTTCAATTGGATACGGTTGAATACAGACGGAAGTGTTGATTCGTTGAACTATTGATTTATATGGGGTAGTGAAATTCGTTACCCTTGTGAATCACATGTTTTAAGTCCATTAACTTACCCTTTATATATAGATATTGGTATTGCGTCATCCAAACCATTATATTGTAGTTCTTTAACTATTAAGCGAGACTATACATATATACATAAATACATATTTATGTCGGGGATTAACATCACAACTGCTCTAACTTTTAGTATCACGTCATGACGTGCAACTCCCCTACTCCACTTGCTCCTGTGGATATACATAAACGACAGTAAATATCGACGTTATAGTAATATTTTTTTTCTCCGGAGGACAAATGAGAGATGTTGAGTGAATAAGACGTGTTTGTGCGGTGCTCATAAGTTTTTCTCGCTTTTTGCTCTAACACAGAGTTTGAATTACCATATAATTGGTGCTACACCTGTGTATCAGTGTACGTGTTTGCTACGAGTGATCCTACAGCGCTGAAGTCTTTAATTATACATTAAATTTTTTGGATATAATAATATCCGCTACACGCAAGAACTCAACACGCAAAATCGCATCTCCCCCGAAAACACCGCAGGCGCCCTCGACAGCCCTGGTAGACAGAGTTGAGCACAAAATTGAAGAGCAGAGAGTGCCCATTATTGAAGAGTTGTCGTCAGTAATGAAGAGCTCGGAAGAAAGGGTAATATTGCGGAAAATTGGTGAATTGGCTGCTGAAACGGCAAATCTAAAGCAATCCATAGCGGCTATACAACAAAGAGTGGCTGCAGTTGAGAACTCGTGTGCTGAAGTTTTGGCTTTGCGCAGTGAAATTGTTGCTGTTCGGAATCAACTAATCGATCTAGAAAGCAGCGCCATCGCCACTGACTTAATTATTAACGGCATCCCACTAGCTGTCAAGGAGAGTCTCCCTGATGTTTTCACTAGAATTTGCCGTGCAGTTCAACACACCTAAGCACCTCAGTTAAATGATTAACTATGTGTACCGGGAGAATACATATTATGCATTTAACTCTTGTTTACGCCCACATCTTAGAATATAGTAGATTAGAATATAAGTTAAGACCAATTTGTAATTTACTAAACTCTTATTATCTGACCTATCTTATTTCTCTTGCTATCTCATATTTGTCTTCACACTGCCAATTTGAAGTGCATGTTTGTATGTATATCTTATGGCTTTTAATAATGCATCTGTTGGCTCTAACAATTTCAATCTAAAAATATTGTTGAAACTGGTGAGTAATTATCACCCCGGATTTCAAGTCTGCCATCTCAACGCGGGAAGTTTGAATCAATCCAAGCTTAACTACTTGAATTACTGAGACGTGGTTTCAAAATGACATCAATGACAATATATACAACTTACGTGACTTTTGCGTTGTGCGTCATCAGGGTAAGCGTGGTGGTGGTATAACGATATATTACAAGAATACACTGCTGAGCAAAATAATATATAAGTCAGATGATAATGATCCAGTTGAGTTTTTGATGGTTGAATTTTACAATAATTTCCAACGGTGCCTTGTGATATGCATATATAACGCTAATAAGTCACACGATTTAAGTAACCCATTTCTAAATAT
>NW_023458555.1:97158747-97216164 GCF_013731165.1 Rhagoletis pomonella | reverse complement strand
TTAATATGTCAAGTGCTGGATTAAATGTTATAAACAAGCTTCCTACTAGTTTTGGACCCCATTCTAAGCCTAGTTTACGGGACTCATTCTGCGTTTCGGACGTAAACAGCGTGTTACACTTTGCCAACTTTTTCTTAGTGGTGTGAGCGATCATGATTTAATTTTTCTTAGCTATAATTTAGTGGTAAGACCCATTATAAATAGTTCGTCCGAGTACCTGTATACAAGAAACTTTAACGGAACCAATGTCGAAGGCCTAGCTAATGAAGCTTCAGCCCTTCCTTGGAACGACTGATGTTTTTTTGCCGGTATTAACGACATTTTTCCAATTAAGTCAATTATCTTTTTGATAAATATATTCCACTTAGGAAAATTAAAGTTCATAGAAACAGGCAACCATGGTTCACTAAGAGGGTACTTGAGGCGGTAAGAGCTCCAAACAAAAGCTATCTTTTCTGGCGGAAAAACGCGAATGAAGAAAATTGGGTGGCATATAAACGTGGGTCAAAAAGATGTTATTTTCAAAACCAACTTAATACTAGTCTTCCTCCGAAAGTTCTGTGGAATAATTTAAAACAGCTTGCAGTCAAATCTAATTTGAAATCTGAGTGCGTGATCGATGTTGAACCCAACAATTAAATTACCTGCGGAGAATGCTATTTTTGTGCCCAACGTAAATATTTCGTATGATTTTAGCCGCAGATTTAACGTACCTAGTATTACCGAATCTGAAATAATACCCTACATTCTTTCAATTAAATCAAATGCTGTCGGAGAGGACCAAATAAGCCTAAGTATGATAAGGCTCGTTCTTGCTTACATCATATTACCCTTAACGCATATTATAAATTTTTCGCTAACTTCACTTAGATTTCCTGATGCCTGGAAAGTGGCTAATATTATACCTGCTGCGAAAAAAAGTAATGCCTCACAGCCCTGTGACTTCCATCCAATCAGCATTTTAGCGTCTTTATCAAAGATTTTCGAAAAAGTATTACTGAATCAAACGATGAAGTACCTGCTGGAAAATGACCTTTTATCTGAAAATCAATAGGGATATCGCAGGGGACATAGCTGCTCAACCGCTATGCTCAAAGTCATGGAGGACGTTCGACCTTCCTTCGATAAAGGCCACCTAACAATCCTCACCTTATTGAACTTTTCGAAAGCTTTTGACACTGTCGGCCGCTGTGGTGTAGTGGTAAGCAGTGCGCGCTTTCACTCATCAGCACATGGGTTCAAGCCCTGGCCAAAGCAACATCGCAAAAAAATATAGAAAAAAGGGTTTTTCTTAACAGCGGTCGTCCCTCGGCAGGCAATTGCAAACCTCCGAGTGTATTTCTGCCACTCTGAAGCTTGGCCAAACACTAACATATGAGTAAGCGCCAATCTATTTTTATACTATATTTTGACACTGTTTTCCATAGAAATCTGATTCGAAAGCTTGACACATATTTGGGATTCAGCAATGATGCAGTGAAACTAATTGAAAGCTATTTGACTAATACACATGAAAGGGTTGTTTCTAGGGATACCCGCTCTAGCTTAACACCAGTAAAATCGGGTGTACCGCAAGGCTCTATTCTTGGTCCGGTATTATTCAGTTTATGTATGAATGACTTAGAAAAATGCTGCAAAAATGTATCAATTCATCTTCATGCTGACGACGCTCAGATATACCTCTCTATCCCTCTAGGCTTAACAGAAGACTTAGTCTTCCGAATAAATGAGGACTTACAAGCTATTTCTCTGTGGTCGAAAAATAACAGGCTTAACCTCAATTCGTCCAAAACGCAGGCAATTGCTGAATTGGGAGTGTTGTGAAGTATGAGAAGATTGTTAAAACACTTGGGTTTACACTGAATCAAAATGTAACGTGCATTGATCATGTTAATGCATCAGTCAGCCGAATGTATTCTGTACTGAGACAATTATGGAAAACAGCCCACTGCATTCCCAAAGATGTCAAACTTAAGCTTGTTAAAATGCTATTGGTACCAATAATATCGTACCACGAGTTAATATATGGTTGTCTCGATAAAGAATCGCTCGGAAAATATCAATTATTATTTAACAATACCGCTAGATACAGATGCGTGCAACTAATTAGCAACGAAATTCAAAACGATACTGCTTGCAAATTATGTTTATTTTTTTAGTTTTAATAATTTTCATTTAAAATATATTTAAAAAATTTTTAATTAGAATATTTAGAAAATTTTCGGATATGCAGTTTTGTAGCTCATTCAATTTTAGAAAGTGCAAGTTTCAAGTCGCTAAAAATTACCGTTGATTTTTTAGATTTTTTTTTGTGGAGGGTGTTGCGCATTTTCTTTCATATAACTCATGATCAAAATATTTTTTTACATGGAAAAAAATCCGCAACACCCTCGACAAAAAAACTTGAAACTTGCACTTTATTATACTAAAATTGAATGGGCTACAAAACTGCATACCCGAAAATTTTCTAAATATTCAAATTAAAAATTTTGAAATTTTGATGACAATTTTTTGAAGTTTAATTAATTTTTTTTGCAATTTGTGCAAGCTTTGCAACTTTTGTTATTGTGGTTTCTGATATAGATTGAATTATATTTTAAGTGAAAATTATTAAAAATAAATAAAAAAACATAATTTGCATGCAATATCATTTTGAATTTCGTTGCTAATTAGTTGCACGCATCTGTATATATATATCAAGCGTAAATTTAATCACATCTCGGAGTTTTCGTGCTGATCGAACGAATTTTCATTTGGTATTATGGCGCTCATTCGATGAAGAATAGCGCTATTGTGAATTTCGCTCGTTTAGGTTGTTCACAATAGTAAATTTTTCACTGCTGAGAAGCTTTGTTTACAGATCGAGCAAACTAGATAGAGTGGTTATACATATGTACATATGTAAATTTGTGCAAATTAATATGAAATAAAAAAGAAAGTGAGTGAAGTGAGGGCCTATATTCTTTGATCGTCGTATGGTGTTATTAATATATAAAATAATCTACACCCGTTGCCCGAAATACCTCTTTTCGAAACTGACGTTTGCACAGTCAACTCGCACATGCAATCTTATTGTACCTTATTTTAAGTATTCAGTTACATCAAGAATGTTTTTTGTTAGAGCCGTACAGTTGTGGAATTCGTTTCCAAGAAAACTAAAATCGGAAACTAGTCCAAAGCGCTTCAAATCGGCTGTGTTCTTTCTTCTCAAACTAAATCCTGTACCATCTTATTACAAATTTTTGTTATGTTGGTGATGAATCGCTGCTAACTCGTCCCTGGGGAAGTAAGCCGGCTTAAGTCTGTCAATGGACACCGTCACTTGTCTTGATCCAATCAATATTGCATACGTCTTGGGGTACCTGTTAACTACTAGCCCCTCGTACGGCGATTTCAAAGGCTTACGGATAGTGTCATCACGTAAAAACACGTGACTGCAGAATCTCATGTCTTTTGGCACGAAAACAGCATGCTTTCCATGCAGTGAAGTTGGCGTTGGCCTAGCCATTTCGAAATGTCGCAAATCCCGCAGGAAACTCTGCTCATCTACAGGCGTGTTGTCGTCGGCCTCCAGAAAGCCGCTGGGTAACCGGATAGGTTGTCCGTAGAGCATCTCTGCAACGGATACGCCCAAGTCCTCTTTCACGGCCGTTCGTAAGCCTAAAAGCACGATGGGTAGGACGTCGACCCAATTCGCGTCTGCAGCGTGACATCTGAGGGAGGCTTTCAACACACGATGCCATCTCTCCACCAACCCATTAGCTTAAGGGTGGTAGCTGGTTGTATGGATGTGTTTGACGCCTAATAGCTTGGCTAGTTGTTTGAACAGCGCACTCTCGAACTGACGCGCCTGATCTGTAGTAATGTACTTCCTTCGGTTTCTTCAATGCTATGATGCCCCTTACTTCCTGAGGCAGTGGTTTAATGCCTTTGCATGAGACCAGATGGCCCAGAAACTCTACCTCCTCCCGGCCGAGTTGACATTTCTCACTGTTGATAATTAAGCCCTTCTCTCGGTAGCGATCAAAAAGCTGACGGAGATCTGTCGCGTGCTCCTCCAGTGACGTGGAGGCGACGAGGACATCATCGAGGTAGGGGAAGGCGAACGGCAATCCCATTACTGTTTCATCAATGAAACGCTTGAACGTCTGTGCTGCGTTTCTAAGTCCGAACGTCATATACCTGAATTCGAACAAGCCGAACGGCGTGAGGATGGCGGTTTTCGGAACGTCTGCTGGGTGTACAATGATTTGGTGGTAAGCCTTTTTACAATCAATTCAGAAAAAATAGTTTTTCCATACAAGTCCCCTCCGAAATCTTGAATATGGCGGTCTGGATAATTGTTTGACAAGGTCTTCGCATTCAACCGCCAATAATCACCGCAAGGCCGCCACTTTCCATTCGCTTTTTGCACCATATGTAGGGGACTAGCCCATTGGCTCTTCGGGCGTTGGCAAATTCCTCGTTCTAATAAATACTCGAATTCCTCTTTTGCAACTGCGAGCTTCTCGGGGGAGAGTCGGCGCACTTTTTGTACCACAGGGGCACCTCTCGTCTCAATAAAATGTCGAACGGCCGTCGATGTTCTGTCCGCCCGGAGTGAATCGTTGCTGCGGTCGGGGTACTGCGCTAATATCTGCTGAAATAAACTTACCCCTCTTAATGAGATGATGCTATATGGAAGTTTCATGATTTGGCAAATCGATCGGACGCTCGTTGTTCTATCAATGATCGCCTTACTCTTCATGTCCACCAGAATCTCGAAATGTTTTAAAAAATCAGCACCCCATATAGGGTACCCTACGTCAGCAATTACAAATAACCACGAAAATTGTTTCCGCAAACCCCGGTCTATACCATACGCTTAGTACCGTAGCGTGTTGTTTGCAGCTACCAGCGTCATAGGCGCCCTCGATCGCTTGTCGTTACAACTTTTGGGTACCACTGATATCTCCGCACCCGTGTCTACAAGAAACTTTAGTGAAGATGTCCTGTCTCGGACATAAAGGCGGCTGCAGTTATTATCAGCCTCCGCAGGAGCCGCTTTGAACGGAGGACTGATTAGTTTTCCGAACGTTTCTGACCGAAAACACATGGCTGCCGGCATCGTGTTACATTTTCACCAAAAGAGCGGTGATACCAACAAGTGTCGTGTGCTGGTTGAGTTGTCGTCCTGCGCGAACTGGTAGATGACGTTGTACCCGAAACTGCATTGCTGCGGTTCCGTTCCTCCCTGACCTTGCCGTTATTGCAGCTACGCAGGTGATGAATCCTCGCTGGGTACACCGACGACTTCTATGTTACCATTTGCCGTTGCAATCTCCATGATATTCGGCTTTCTTAGCCAAAGCTTCGATATCGCCCTCGAGTGTTGATAAAATCTGCTGCACTTGTACAGGCAAACGTCGCAGCCACAATGATTTCAAAACGTCTTTATCGACTCGCTGACTTGCTAAGTCTTTCATGTCACGAAGCAAAGTAGTAGGTTTCTTCTCGCCCAATTCGCAACCTTCAAATAAGCGTTTGAGACTTTTTTCGTTCGACTCGCCGAATTCAGTAATCAGTCTTTGCTTTAATGCGTCGTACTTGCCACTAACAGGTGGTGATGAAATTATGTCGGTAGCGTGAGTGAGAACTGCTGAATCAATTTCAGCTACAATTGTGTAGTACTTCGTCTCATCGGCCATAATCCCTGCTCGCACAAACTGCGCCTCCACCTGTGCGAAACACATGCGTGGATCAGGCTTCCAGAACGGTGGCGGCTTGATGGAGAGCCGTGCCATATGGAAAGAAGTAATAGCGTCTTCTTACCTATCTTCACCTTAGTTCACCATATTATGTTCTTAGCGGGGCCACCAGTTATAGAATCATTACTTCTATATGTCTTTATTAACTTAGAAATTAAACAAATATAAGTTGCTTATATACACGGAAAATGCTGATTCTGTTAGCGTCGCTAGCAAACACGTTGAATGAATGAAGTTGGTTTCAGTTAGTACAAACGAATCTCAAACAGCTCTGTTCGTCTACCGCGGCTTTTGATGTTGCCACTTAACTACTGCGACAAGTGTTAGGGTTGGTCCCTACACATATATTCTTTAAGCTACCAAAATTTTATTATTATGTAATTGTTTTCAAATGTGGCATTGTAAAAGACTATGTCTTATATGTGCATTTAAATAAACAAATTGAATTTAATTGAATTATTCGAATGCTTTCGATTAATCAATCAACCGATTATTAACTATTTCATTATTATATACCGTACAGTGCCTATTTTTGGACACAAATTGATCGATCCTTCAAGTGACGCTGCTGAAAACAAGGGCGCACTAGGTTTTGGCATTTTTTGCAGCCTTCTGGTCACTCGACGTTTGGCTTTATCCACCGGAGGATGCAGAATGAACTGCCGGCTAAAATAGCTCGAGCATCTCTCCGGGTCCGACGAAGCGTGGTCAACAAAGTCTATCTCGACTCTGTCGTCGCGCTTCGTCGGGTTGGACAACGACCTCACGGTTGACCAAAGCTTGCTCACACCAGAGGCGAAGTTGCAGGTCTTCAGATGCTCTTCCCATTTCATCCGCTTATGTACGTTCACAAGTTGCCGAATCTCCGTATTGAGATCCCTAGTACGGGAATTTCCGGGATCGGCCTGACGAAGGTTGTCGCGCTCATCAGCTAGAACAGCCGCTTCGGCAGGAAAATTCGGACGTGGATCCTTGATACATCCTGCTGGGATGAAGCGAGCTGCGGTAGCGGTGACAACCCTGCGGAACTTACGTTCACCTACATGAACGTCGGTTGGTATGGGTAGTGCAGTGAAGGCGCCCTCAGTAACATCCGTGAAGCCTTTCCAGTCAGCTTTGGAAAAGTTGACATAAGTCCGGTGATCCACGGAAGCAAAGTGGGCAGGTTTATAAATCAAGATGACTATGGGCAGATGGTCTGATGCTATAGTCAGCATAGGTCGCCATGATACGCTGTTTATCAGACCAGCTCTGACAATTGTTAGATCTGGCGAGCTGCTGCAGCTGCCCATAATCCTGGTGGGTGCGTCGTCGTTCATTGTGCAGAATGTCGAATCGTCTATCTGCTCAGCCAGATGAATTCCCCTACGATCATTTGACAGGCTTGAGTGCCAGAGATCGTGTTGCGCGTTAAAGTCACCAACTACAATACGGTTTTCACCTCTGAGTAGCGCACCTATTTCAGGGTGATATCCTGCCGGGCAGCTGGTGACAGGGGGTATGTATACGTTAAATATTTCGAGCTCAACATCGCCTGACCGGATAGCAATACCCTGATATTCTAGGATGGTATCCCTGCGGTCGATGTCTGCTTCAATGAGACGATACTGCACGGTGTGGTGCGGTGTGGTGTGGTGTGGTGAACATAATTTTTAATTCGTTTTCGACGGTCGCCGCGTGAGTGCCTGCCTGCCAGCCAACCGTTCTGCGTAGTACATATATTTAAGAAGTGCACAGTGTATTTATTAATGTTCATGAAAATAAAGTTGTAAAACCCACTGGGTATCTTCCTGTACGATTTTAGGTGTCTTTTAGGAGTTCTGCAACGCCACCAAAGCTAATTTCGGTGCTCCATTGATTTACAAGAAATTCGCAAAAATGTGTTGGTCGGCTAGCTTAACGTTAACCTAGCTGACCAGTATTTAAAGTTTTTGTCTTTAATTTTCGAAATATATGCAGGAATTAGGTTTCTTTTAAGCGTTCTTCAACGCCACCAAAGCTAATTTCGGTGCTCCATTGGTTTCGAGAAATTCGCAAAAATGTGTTGTTCAGCTAGCATAGCGCTGTTTACCTAGCTAACAAGGCGCTTATTCCCAGCGATTTACAAATCGCACAGAGACAAATTATACATCAAATTAAAGTGCTCGATCTGAAACTTTGCACAAACGTCGCAGATTTAAGATCCATTAAACCATTTTCGAAATATTTGCGTCGAAAGATTTTAAAATTTTTACATTGAGCAAAGCAGTGCTACGTTCATTTTGATAGGCAGCGTCTCAGCGGGACTTAAGAGAATGAAAAATTGTTCCATTTATTCGCTTTTTTCTCTGTTGCTACGTTTGGAAGATCTGCATAGAAAATGGTCCCTTTGGCTGTGTACATACACGACGTTGTTGCATATTCATACATTCATACACACTATCAACAACTACATCGCTGCAGCGCTGTGGTCTTTATTTTGATTTGAGCATTGTTATGTTCCATTTATTCGTTTTCGTCAGTGTTTTCTTCCATATCGAGCAAAGCATTGCTACGTTCATGCGAATGTGATACAGCGAAAGATCTGCAATACAAAAATGTTGCTTTTGCCTCTGTACACATATACCCATACATAAATCTTTTATTGTTTATTTCGATGTTTTTTTCTGAGACAAATATGGCTCTATTTTAATTATAAATCTATATATCTATATACAATCGTGCTGAGACAATTTACATCTCAAACTTAGGTGCTCGATTTGAAACTTTGCACAAACAATTCAGATTTAAGAATCGTTCGAATTATGTACATACAAACATATTTGCACGGAAAAAATTTTTCTATTTTACATTGAGCAATTTTAAGATGTAAAACTGAACCTCACATACGCACTATTCGTATGTATGAACATAAAAATAATTGGGCAATTCAGAAGGTGTTGTGAAGTTATATTTTCCTAACAAAAGTTGTGTTAAAACACGACGGTTGTGAACACCTGTTACGATTATTTATTATATCTCAGCACTTAACCTCACATAACACCGAATAAACATAGGTTGCAGAGTTGTATCGTCATGTGTTATTTTTCTTCACAAAACAATAACAACATTTTTACAACTGTCATGAAATATCATGACTTCACGACAAACACGACAAATACGACACCTTGTGAATTACCCAAATAGCATTATTTTTCCCGCCAATTAGTAAAACGAGTTAGCCAAATTTTTCCTCAACACAGCTCGCTGTTTGAGGGTTCGGCTCAATCCGTCAACAAATAGCGCGGTCATTCCAGTTTTCACTTTATCGAGCAAGGACGCCTATCAGCCACCACCCTTCATCACACACCAAAGGTAATATTGTAAAATATTCTAAACCACACGCTTTCAATAAACACCTAGCACGTAGTTATTAATATAAATCTCCATCTGTGTCTTTTTTCTTGCATTATTTTCATTAAAACATTGATGCCCTGCTGGAGTTGCCAGCCACATAAGCATCAGTGTTTCCACGCACTCTCATTTTCAATTGCCAACAACAACAATTTTGAACAATTTTATTTCCTTATTTTTAATTTTGTATAATTTTGAAATGCTGGAAAACTGAAAAAAATCCTGGCGGACGAACCGAGGGATCGGCAAAGTATTTTACACTCTCGATAAATATGCGTTTCAGAGAATTATTTTGTGGGTAAGAGAAGGGCGAGAACTCTCGCCTGACTCAAAAATTAAGAGATTATTTTGCGAGTCGATTAGGTATTTGAACCTCAGCCTGGTGTAATTAATCAAGACCACTTGAAGGATCGATCAATTTCGTGTCCAAAAAATAAGCACTGTACGGTATATAATAATGAAATAGTTATTAATCGGTTAATTGATAAATTCAATTTATTTATTTAAATGCACATATAAGACATAGTCTTTTACAATGCCACATTTGAAAACAATTACATCATAATAAAATTTTGGTAGCTTAAAGAATATATGTATACTAATCAGTTGTTAAACGAGTTTTTGACATTTCATATATTTTTCAGTCGAAGAAAGTGGGAAAGAAAAATGTGTAATAAGATGGTACAGGATTTAGTTTGAGAAGAAAGTATACACAGCCGATTTGAAGCGATTTGGACTAGTTTCCGATTTTAGTTTTCTGGGCAAAGAATTCCACAACTGTACGGCTCTAACAAAAAACATTCTTGATGTAACTGAATACTTAAAATAAGGTACGATAAGATTGCATGTGCGAGTTGACTGTGCAAACGTCAATCGACGATCAAAGAATATAGGCCCCTATTATGGGTTGCATTCGATCTTCGACTGTGGTCGAAAGTGCTGAGCGAATGAATTTTCATTTGGTATTATGGAACTCATTCGGTGAAGAATAGCGCTATTGTGAATTTCGCTCGTTTAGGTTGTTCACAATAGTATATTTTTCACCACTGAAAAGCTTTGTTTGCAAATCGGGCAAACTAAATAGTGTGCTTATACATATTTATTTTAATTTTTGCAAATAAAAACGAAATAAAAAAGAAAGCGAGTTTATAAAAACGTGGTAAAAATGAGTACAGCGGAGTTCTGGGTGAACGATTCGTAAGAGGATGAGAGCTTAGAAAACTGGTCAGGAACAAAAAACGTTTAAGAGAGTTTAAGTGTAGTCTTTCGAATAAATTTTGATATGACAATATATTTAAGAAATTTTGTGATCCGAATCTATTTAAAATATATTAAAACTATAAACAGCTCTATGATTTTGTTCTCAGAGATCGTGCCAACAGTGTATTGGGATTTTCTTTCACAAGTAAAACCAGCCTTTCGAGCTTGTGTTCAGTATTCAGACGTTAGAACGGCATCAAATTAATAAAAAATGTTCCAAATTAGTGTCTAGCCGCCAAAAAGTAAGAAAACAACTGACCCCATAGAGGCTGCACGCTTCTTGGGGCTGCCGTTAGTGGAACTCGACGACAATGACTGAGATATCAGCCGATCTGGGCGGGGTTGTTGTAGCCGCTACAACAACAACAAAACAAATGCAAAATCATAAAGTTTTCACAATTTTCTAACACTTCGCTACACCAACGAAAGCGAAATTCTGTTCGACAGAAAATTCGATACTCAACGAAAATTTCGACACGCTTGCATTGCTCATAATGCAACTTTCACTTTCGATCTTCGATAGCCAGCGATGCGTTAACATGATCAATGCACGTTAGATTTTGATTCAGTGTAAACCCAAGTGTTTTAACAATCTTCGCATACTTCACAACACTCCCATTCAGCATGATTGGAGAAACAATATCAAGAGTGTAGGGATATGAGATAGGGTAATTGCCTGCGTTTTGGACGAATTGAGGATAAGCCTGCTATTTTTCGACCACAGAGAAATAACTTGTAAGTCCTCATTTATTCGGAAGACTAAGTCTTCTGTTAAGCCTAGAGTGGTAGAGAGGTATATCTGAGCGTCGTCAGCATAAAGATGAATTGATACATTTTTGCAGCATTTTTCTAAGTCATTAATACATAAACTGAATAATGCGGTACACCCGATTTTACTGGTGTTAAGCTAGAGCGGGTAACCCTTGAAACAACCCTTTCATGTCTATTAGTCAAATAGCTTTCAATTAGTTTCACTGCATCATTGCTGAATCCGAAATACGTGTCAAGCTTTCGAATGAGATTTCAATAGAAAACAGTGTCAAAAAAATAATATAAAAATAGATTTGCGCTTACACATATGTTAGTGTTTGGCCGAGCTTCAGAGTGGCAGAAATACACTCGGAGGTTTGCAATTGCCTGCCGAGGGACGACCGCTGTTGAGAAAAACCCTTTTTTCTATATTTTTTTGCGATGTTGCTTTGGCCAGGGCTTGAACCAATGTGCTGATGAGTGAAAGCGCGCACTGCTTACCACTACACCACAGCGGCCGACAGTGTCAAAAGCTTTCGAAAAATCCATTAAGGTGAGGATTGTTAGGTGGCCTTTATCGAAGGAAGGTCGAACGTCCTCCATGACTGTGAGCATAGCGGTTGAACAGCTATGTCCCCTGCGATATCCCGATTGATTTTCAGATAAAAGGTCAGGTACTTCATCGTTTGATTCAGTAATACTTTTTCGAAAGTCTTTGATAAAGACGGTAAAATGCTGATTGGCCGGAAGTTACAGGGTTGTGAGGCATTACTTTTTTTCGCAGCAGGTATAATATTAGCCACTTTCCAGGCATCAGGAACTAAGTGAAGTTAGCGAAAAATTTATAATATGCGTTAAGGGTGATATGATGTAAGCAAGAACGAGCCTTATCATACTTAAGCTTATTTTGTCCTCGCCGACAGCATTTGATTTAATTGAAAGAATGCAGGGTATTATTTCAGATTCGATAATATTAGGTAAGTTAAATCTGCGGCTAAAATCATACGAAATATTTACGTTGGGCACAAAAATATTCTCCGCAGGTAATTTAATTGTTGGCTTCAACATCGATCATACACTCAGATTTCAAATTAAATTTGACTCCAAGCTATTTTAAATTATTCCACAGAACTTTCGGAGGAAGACTAGTATTAAGTTTGTTTTGAAAATAACATCTTTTGGACTCACGTTTATATGCCACCCAATTTTCTTCATTCGCGTTTTTTCTCCAGAAAAGATAGCTTTTGTTTGGAGCTCTCATCGCCTCAAGTACCCTCTTAGTGAACCATGGTTGCCTGTTTCTATTAACTTTAATTTTCCTAAGTGGAATATATTTATCAAAAAGATAATTGACTTAATTGGAAAAATGTTCAACTTTTTCGTTAATATCGGCAAAAAACCAACAGTCGTTCCAAGGAAGGGCTGAAGCTTGATTAGCTAGGTCTTCGACATTGATTCCGTTAGTTTCTTGTATACAGGTACTCGGGCGAACTATTTATAATGGGTCTTACCACTAAATTATAGCTAAGAAAAATTAAATCATGATCGCTCACACCACTAAGAGAAAGTTGCTCAAAGTGTAGCACGCTGTTTACGTCCGAAACGCAGAATAAGTCCAGTAAACTAGGCTTAGAATGGGGTCCAAAACGAGTAGGAAGCTTGTTTATAACATTTAATCCAGCACTTGACATATTAACCAAAAAATTTTTGGTACGGTCATTTTCCACAAGCAAATCTATATTGAAGTCGCCACACAATAGTATGTGTTCATAAATTGCACTGTATTTATAAATATTTAGAAATGGGTTACTTAAATCGTATGACTTATTAGGGTTATATATGCATATCACAAGGCACCGTTGGAAATTATTGTAAAATTCAACCATCAAAAACTCAACTGGATCATTATCATCTGACTTATATATTATTTTGCTCAGCAGTGTATTCTTGTAATATATCGTTACACCACCACCACGCTTACCCTGATGACGCACAACGCAAAAGTCACGTAAGTTGTATATATTGTCATTGACGTCATTTTGAAACCACGTCTCAGTAATTCAAGTAGTTAAGCTTGGATTGATTCAAACTTCTCGCGTTGAGATGGCAGACCTGAAATCCGGGGTAATAATTACTCACCAGTTTCAACAATATGTTTAGATTGAAATTGTTAGAGCCAACAGATGAATTATTTAAAGCCCTAAGACATACATACAAACTAGGGCTGGGACTATCCGCACATTCGAATATCCGGATATCCATGCGGATTTTCCGTTGACACGAATAAAATCCGGATAGTATGGATATCCGGTTAATATTCGCTTGTGCAAGTAGTCGGAAATCCGGATTTACGAAGATCCGGTTAATATTCGTATTTTCATATATCCAAAAAAATCAAAAAACTGATTAATAATATTCGTGAATTCAATTATGCACACGATAGAGTGAATTAGCTCTTGACGGACTTGAAGTTGACCTTTTGTTTTGTATCGTTTTGTCACAATATAAACAAATGGCACTATTCTTGTCATCAATTTTAGAAATGCTGCAATTTGGTAAAGCATTCACCACGACCAAATGTATCGTAACAGCTTTCATTATTCCGTCCATGATATTTTAAAGCCATGAAAAAACTCTCGCGGTCAATTTTATTTAATTTTTCATTTTTACAAAACGATACTTTAATTTCCCAATTCCAGGCGCTCATGCATATGAAGTAGCAAGTTTTCTATTCGCATATATTTGTTTGTTGAACTTTTTAATTCGTTTGTAGAAGCCTTTGAAATTACAAAGTAGAATTTTGAAAATTTTAAAATTTATACAAACAATTTTGTGCGTAGAAATAGAAAACTTGTTACTACACATTTATGAGCGCCAGGTATTGGGAAATGAAAGTATGGTTTTGATAACGAAAAATCCGGATATTCGGATAGTCGAATATTATCTTAGCTTCCAGAGTAACCGGATTTTTCATTTAGGTATCCGGATATTCGAATATTCGGTTTATCCGGATAGTAGAAAAATTCGGATGAAGTTCTCAGCCCTAATACAAACATGCACTTCAAATTGGCAGTGTGAAGACAAATATGAGATAGCAAGAGAAATAAGATAGGTCAGATAATAAGAGTTTAGTAAATTACAAATTGGTCTTAACTTATATTCTAATCTACTATATTCTAAGATGTGGGCGTAAACAAGAGTTAAATGCATAATATGTATTCTCCCGGTAGACATAGTTAATCATTTAACTGAGGTGCTTAGGTGTGTTGAACTGCACGGCAAATTCTAGTGAAAACATCAGGGAGACTCTCCTTGACAGCTAGTGGGATGCCGTTAATAATTAAGTCAGTGGCGATGGCGCTGCTTTCTAGATCGATTAGTTGATTCCGAACAGCAACAATTTCACAGCGCAAAGCCAAAACTTCAGCACACGAGTTCTCAACTGCAGCCACTCTTTGTTGTATAGCCGCTATGGATTGCTTTAGATTTGCCGTTTCAGCAGCCAATTCACCAATTTTCCGCAATATTACCCTTTCTTCCGAGCTCTTCATTACTGACGACAACTCTTCAATAATGGGCACTCTCTGCTCTTCAATTTTGTGCTCAACTCTGTCTACCATGGCTGTCGAGGGCGCCTGCGGTGTTTTCGGGGGAGATGCGATTTTGCGTGTTGGGTTCTTGCGTGTAGCGGATATTATTATATCCAAAAAATTTAATGTATGATTAAAGATGTCAGCGCTGTAGGATCACTCGTAGCAAACACGTGCACTGATACACAGGTGTAGCACCAATTATTTGGAAATTTAAACTTTGTGTTAGAGCAAAAAGCGAGACAAACTTATGAGCACCGAACAAACACGTCTTATTCACTCAACATCTCTCATTTGTCGTCCGGAGGAAACATTTTTTACTATAGCGTCGATATCTACTGTCGTTTATGAATATCCACAGGAGCAAGTGGAGTAGGGGAGTTGCACGTCATAACGTGATACTAAAAGTTAGAGCAGTTGTGATGTTAGTCCCCGACATAAATATGTATTTATGTATATATGAAGGGTTGGTTTATAGTCTCGCTTAATAGTTAAAGAACTACAATATAATGGTTTGGATGCCGCAATACCAATATCTATATATAAAGGGTTAGTTAATGGACTTAAAACATGTGATTCACAAGGGTAACGAATTTCACTACCCCATATAAATCAATAGTTCAACGAATCAACACTTCTGTCTGTATTCAAACGTAGCCAATTGAAAATTATTGTGGAGTTCGCAATAAAAATAATAATATGTATACATATTGAGTAGAGTATGATCTTGGCAATATACCAAAGTTCAAGTTAAATACCAAAAGCAATGCATGTGGTTTTTAGAATAAAGAAATATCCAGATTTTTAGACCACGAGCACCCCGATTTTTGGGTATTATTACTAGTAATAATAATAATGGATTGGCGCTTACACATATGTTAGTGTTTGGGCGAGCTTATCCTCTAACTTGTGTCGTGCGCCTTGATGTGTTCACACAAAGAGGAGGTACCTACAGTTTTACGCTGACTCCGAACGGCGATGATATTTTTATAAGAAACTGGTTTTCATGGCAGAAATACACTCTGAGGTTTGTCATTGCCTGCCGAGGGGCGAACGGTGTTAAGTAAAAACCTTTTTTTCAACATAGTTTTGCGATGTTGCTTTGACCAGGGCTTGAACCCAGGCCCTGCGGAGTGGAAGCGGGCACTGCTGACCACTACACCACAGCGGCCAATCTATAAATTTTCGTTCTGTAAGGGAGCACAACAGAATGCTCTGTAAGCAGTTTCTAGTGGGATGCCTTAGAAGTGAACACCTCAACAGACCTTTGCTAGAGCAGGAGCCTCCGCCCGGGCACGTATTTGTATACAAGGACGCGGTCAAGACATACATAGACCAACCACTGGACCCGATGACGTACCGACGAGCGATCAACGACATTCATAGGTAGTCGGTCACCGCCTACCACGAATGAACCGCCTACCGCCTATGAATGCCGTGATCGGATCCCAATCACCACCTGTAGCAGTGACGGAGCTTCAACCATTCCCACGGCAGCCGGTTATACGTACCAGAATGACTCGAGTTTTACCCGACCAAGGGCTTTTGTGTCGGCGATCTAACTCCGTTTAGGTCGGTGAAATATCTCGGACGTTGTTCGTCCATAGGGCTACATATTTCACGTATTCTTACGCATCTGCTCAGGGCTGGCATCGAGTCAACCCCTAGGCCAGAAACATACACCAGCTATGTATGCCAGAGACGACTAAACCACAACTCCACCTCAGTCAAGTGCAATGCTTGCAACGGACGGATTCACCTCGGAGTCTGCTCGGACTCCTCGACAAGGGACCACATCATTAGTGATAGTGAGTACCGAGTATGGAATATCGATACTTTTCATAAGTAGTGAGTAGTAACGAGAACTCGATACTTTTTGACTGGTACTGAGTAAATATCGGGAATATCAAATAGAATCGACGTGTTAAATAAAAACTTTTTAAGTAAACAAAAAATTTAAATATTACATAAAAAATTTCGTTCTTTCAACGAAAATTGTTTAAAAATTATCCCACAAACATTATGGCGAATTAACCCTCATTTACTTCAAACCTGTAATAAGTCAAAAAACCAAAAGCTCGAGAAAAGTACCTGTAGTTTTGAGTTTAAATATCGTTGATGAAATGTAGAAACGCCCTTACTGACATTTTTTTTCGAAATTTGAGTTTTTGCATTCCCAAGAAGGGGAATCATCTTCCCTGAAAAATTTTGAAGTGTAACTCAAAATATAGCGAAGCTATACCACTCTTTAAAAAGCCCTAACTGAACGAATGAAAATTAGTGAAAGCAAAAAGCCCTAACTGAACTTTTTTTGCTACAAAAAATTTAACAATGGAAATGAGGTTTTGCATTTTTAAACAATTCCAAGACCAGCTAAAACTCTTGATATATTGAATTATAGTCTGTGTTCGTAATTGGTGTGAAAAATATCAAATAAATACATAAAAACCAGTAAATAGCAGAGACGAGAACCGGAAGAAAAATTTTGTCGGTTCGGTTCAGCGGTTCGAACCGTTTTTGTACTTTTGGATTGGCTCGTCAAGATGGTGTTTTCGGTCTTTGAACCGGGGTTTCGGTTCGGTTCAACGATTCGAAAAACAAACAAGTAATAAAGTCTAAGTTCGGGCGGGCCGAACATTAAATACCCCGCGCAAGTATTAAATATATGATTTTCACCTTTCCGAAAGCCACCGCAACATGGTAAGCGGGGTGTATCAATTTTCAATAATTTAGCGTCCTGAAATTTCGAAATATTGAAGCTGCAAGCATTTCTGAAATTTACCGCTATATGAAAAGCGGCCTCAATTTTAGTCTGATTTCAATAATTATCAACGTTTTGTTTTTATTTGGCAAGCACAATAGCCATACCGAGTTTGGTATAAATTGATAGATCGGTTACCGAGATACATATAAGAGAGATCATAAGTGGGCGGTGCCACGCCCGTTTTCCAAAATTTTATCATAAACGTATTTCTTCTGTCGTTGGAAAGTGGTTTGGTTTTCGGTTCGAATCAAACATTTGTGGAAAATTTCGGTTCGGTTAATGGTTGAGTTAATTAATAGAAAAAAGCGGTTTTCCGGTTCGGTTTAAAACCGGTTCATGTCCCTGGTAAATAGTGCAAAAATGGAGCAGCGGCGCACCACTAATACGAAAACTAAGATGAATGGTAAGGAGTATACTGGTATATGTAAGACGAAGGACGGGAATGCTTTCTGTTAAAGGCCACCCAGATTGTTATGGGAATCATTTCCGCCGTACTTTTGTTTAAAAAATTACCGTAAATGTCTTTGTTTGATGCAAATGCTGGAAAATAAAATTTTAATTCATTCTGGGAGATGTTGTTGTTGTTGTAGCGGCTACACAACCCCGCCCAGATCGGTTGATATCTCAGTCGTTGTCGTCGAGTTCCACTAACGGCAGCTTAAGAAGCGTGCAGCCTCTACAGGGTCGGTCCACAGGGACAAAGCCGTTAGGGTTGCGAAGAGATGTTTCGATTCGTGAGGGGTCTCTCCGCATGTCGGACACTCATTTGGCACATCCGCATTTAGTCTACTCAGGTATGAGTTTAACCTGCTGCAGTAGCCAGAGCGAGATTGGGCTATTGTTGTTCTTGTCTCCCGAGGCAGATGGATCTCCGTCACGTCAATGTCCGGTGTTTGTGTGCCGTGAACGGCATTCACAGGTCTAGAGTCTACATAACTCGAGACTGACTCCCTGTGAATACCGTTCAGGGCCTGTCGCTATGCTGACGGGTCCAGAGGCTGCTTAATGAACCTCTGGACTTCGTCCGTCAGTTCGTATAGATGCGTCTTGACGTTTCAAGGTGAGGGCTTCTCCGAGCAGCTGTCTGTTTGGGTGACCACAACCAGAAACTGCTTGTAGAGCATTATGTTATGCTCCTATGACATCAGGAGGCATCCAGTCGCTGTCCTGAATGCGGTGTTCTGTGTTGTCTGTAGCTTCATCCACTGCGTCCTACTAGTCCCCGGCGACCACACTGGTGCTGCGTAGTTTAAAACCGGCCGGCCTAATGCCTTGTATGTTGCCAGCAACGTTTCTTTATCTTTGCCCCAAGTACTGCCGGCTAGCGACTTGAGGACCATGTTTCGGCTCAGTACTCTGTTGACAATAGCGATTGCGTGCGCAGAGAAGGAGAGCAGGCTGTCGAATGTTACTCCGAGCATTTTGGGGTTATTCACCGTCGGAATTGGTGTATCATCGACGTGAATTCCCAGCGGCAGCCTGATCTCCTTCGTCCAGGTGGTGAACAAGGTCGCAGAGGATTTCGTAGGGGAGAGGGCTAGACACTTTGCAGCGAAGAAGCGAGAAAGATCGGAAAGATACCCGAACACAGGTCATCAATTCCATTCCTAGTCGACATGATCGAGCAATCATCGGCGTAAGAGACAATCGAGACTCCCTCTGGTGGTTGAGGGTGCTTTGAAATGTAAAAGTTGAACAGTAGCGGGGAAAGGACACCACCGTGTGGAACCCCCTGTTTTATTTTGCTATGGTTGCTCGATTTGTCTCTAAACATTGCCAACGAGTGTCGACCACTCAGATAATTTGCCGACCACCGTTTGAGCCTCTGTGGGAGAGAGGAAGCCTCTATATCTTCTAGTAACGTGGAATGGCTGACAGTGTCAAATGCCTTTGACAGGTCCAACGCTACTAGATTCCTCACATGGACGGTTACGGTTAAGGCCACGAGTTATCTGAGCGTTTATGACGTTAAGTGCTGTTGTTGTACTGAGCACTTCACGGAAATCATCGCTGATGCTTCGCTGGGGTCTGGTGGTTCATGAAATACTCAAGTGTCTTCGCTAGCGGGGAAAGGAGTGTTATCGGTCGATACGAATCTCCTTTGTTGGCTGGTTTTCCCGGTTTGAGCAGTGGGACCACTTTCCCCACCTTCCAGATGTCTGGGATGATGACGGTGCCCATTGACAAATTGTGGACCTCCGTTGGATACGCTACTCCCGCAGGACCCAAATTTTTCAGCATTAGCATACATATTCCGTCGGGACCCATGGCTTTGGAGGCTTTCGCCTTCCCGATGGCCACCTGAACTTCACCGCTAGTGAAAGCAAAGGCGGCACAAGTTGTTGGCAGTTTGTGCAGCCTTCTGGTCACTCGAAGCTTGTCTTTGTCCACCGGAGGATGCAGTATGAACTGCCGGCTAAAATAGCGCATCGCTCCGGGTCCGACGAAGCATGGTCGCCGAAAGAAATTTCGACCTCACGGTTGACCAAAGTTTACTCACACCAGGGGTGAAGTTGCATGCTCTTCCTGCCGGTACGAAGCGAGTTGCAGCAGCGGTGATAGCCATGCGGATTTTACGTTCACCGAGGTGGTCGGTTGCTGTGGGGAGAGCAGCGAAGGTGTTTTCAGTAAATTCGGCGAAGCGTTTCCAATCAGCTTTAGATAAGTTGATATAGCTTCGGTGCTCCGCAGATGGTCTGATGCCAAAGTCAGCATAGGTCGCCATGATATGCTGTTTATCAGAACAGCGCTGACTATTGTTATGTCTGGCGAGCTGCAGCAGCTGCTTATAATCCTGGTGGGTGCGTCGTCCTTCATAGTGCAGAATGTTGAATCGTCTATCTGCTCAGCCAAATCGGTTCCTCTATGATCGTTTGACAGCCTTGAGTGCCAAAGATCGTAGTGCGCATTAAAGTCACCTACTACCATCCGGTTTTCACCTCTGAGGAGCGCACCTATATCAGGGTGATATCCTGCCGGGCAGCAGGTGATAGGGAGTATGTATACGTTGAACATCTTCGTCTCTTGGACCGCAGCTATCAATATACCATGCCTTCCCATGAAGACGGTTATCTCCTTGGCTGTGTGCGTTGCTGAGGTGGTTGCCGCCCTGTGGTGGTGGTGGGTGGCGTCGCAGTTGAGGTTTGCGACCGTGCAACGCAACACGGGCCCTCGAAGTTCCTCGTCCAATCTCGCGTGGTGCCCAGACCTGAACATGCCCTAAAGTGGCACCAGCCAAGGCAAGTGTTGCACTTTACTGATGTCACGTTACGGAATATCCTGGTCTGACATACCATGCAGATTGTAGGAGGAACCAAGAGTGGTTGGTGGCGGTGGTGCGGTTGTGTATGTTCTGTGGTCTGTCGTGGTTGTGGAGTGATCTATTGTCTTGTTCTGTTGTTCTGCTGTGGTGTTTGTGTGGAACTGCTCAGGTGGACTCAGCTTAGCCGTGGAGGCTGCTCTGTTTGAGCAGCAGGTGGCCACAAACGAAGTGATCCACTACCGATGTGTCCGTAGTCCTGAGCAGACTCTGAGGTGGAGTTGTGGTGTTGTCGTCTCCAGCATACACAGCAGGTGCAGGTTTCGGTCCCAGGGTTTGACTCGATGCCTGAGCAGAAGAAAACGTAGCGAATGTAGCCCTATGGACGAACAATTTCTGAGATACTTCGCCGACCTAAACGGGGTTAGATCGACGAAACAACAGCCCTTGGTCCGGAAAAAGCCCGAGTCATTTCGGTGCGTAGAATCGGCTGTCGTGGGAATGTTCTGGGAGATGTCATGGGAATAGATGAAAGAATACGTTCGCGGCTTCATTAATTTTACTCCAAGGACGCGAGAGATATCTGACAGTTACATATGTAAATATTATATACTATCCCTTTCGTTTTCTTTTTTAGTTCATAACTCAAAGTAACTACTAACCATCGTAATGGCTTACAAGTATGGAAAGCGCCATTTTGTTTGTTTACATTTGAAAACAGCTGAGATCACCTGATTTTCAATTCTCTCATTCTTCACACAGAGTTGCATTTAAGTTTCAGAAAAAAACTTTGAAATGTAAAATGAGAAATAATCTAGAAAAATGTGTTTTTATTCTTTTGAATTGATTAAATAAATCTTTTAAAATACATGCCAAGTCTTGCACTTCCAATAATAAACGATAAATCTGCATGTTCCAGGCAATAATTTAAAATATTTGTGAAACTTATCGTTTGCGCTAAAATTGTGTGTGAAATTCGTCGTCATTGTTTCTGTTTTGAACATCATATTCGTGCCTGTTGGTGACAAAAATTCGGTAAATGTACATTTATTTTTAAGAAAACATATAATCCATATATATAAAAATGAAATGTCTTTCGTATGACGGCGATGCCTGACCAAACGGTTGAACCGATTTCATTTCTGTAAAGGGCACATTTTTGGACCTTCTGTGTGGAAGGTTCTTTAATTAAAAAAAAATTGAAATTTTTTTTTGTTACCGAAAAATGAAGAAAGCTGAGACATCACGATTTCACAATTTCATTGAGTTTTCCGTGTATTGAATGTCACTAAACTACTAAACGGCTGGACCGATTTCGTTCATATTTGGAACATATTTCAGCACCTTGAAGGGAAATATTTCGACTAAAAATTGAATCGCTAGGTGGCGCTGGGGTCGGGATATTCATAAAAATTGCATTTACTTGCTGATTTGGCTCATATTTAGGAAACAATTTAGCCAATTTAAAAGAAATATTTGGACTTGAAACTTACACGATAGGTGGCCCTGTGGCCGAGACATCCCCGAAAATTATTTTACGCTAAGAGAAGAATATTTATTTATTTAGTCTACAGAAAAATGTTTTCTTACAGGCAATTGAGATAAAAAGATTTAGATATTTAAGTATGTATGATACGTTACAGAGTGAACTAATGATACATATTAACTTGTAAAAATAATAATGATATACAATTGCAGTCTCGGTAGCTGGCGAGGTCTAGTTTCCAGTCTACTTTTGTGTGCGGCGGGCGGAAAGACCTAGTTTCCGCTCCGCGCTGTTTACAGGCCGCTGATCATGGTTGGAGGATGGTTCCGTGCGCAAAAGAGGAAAACTTTTGACTGCCATTCACATGGGAGTGGCCAGAAGCGATTCTTGTGCGTACGGTTCAAATCGCAGCTCACAACGTCCGGATATTTATATCCACGTATCTTCTGGGTAGCAACCAAACACCCGTTTGGGAGCGAGCTAAAGTGAGAAGGCGTAAAACTTCACGTGCGCTGGGTTTGGGTCCCGCCACGTTAAAACCCCGCCCAATGAAAAGAAACAAACAGCCTCGGATGAAACCCCATTTTTCTGATGACGACCACGGCAAACGTATAAAGGACTATGATTTAAGGGTATGCACCCGGAATATCCGGACCCTTAATGGGGAAGGTGCCTCTGCCCGGCTGGTTGATGTCCTCGGGAAGACAAAGGCTGACATCACCGCCATCCAAGAAATGCGATGGACGGGGCAAGGAAAAGTAAGCGTTAAGCCTTGCGACGTCTACTACAGTTGCCACGTAAAGGAGCACAAATTCGGTGTTGGATTCGTGGTAGGAGAGAGACTCCGTCGCCGAGTACTGGCGTTCACCCCGGTGGACGAACGTCTAGCCACAACCCGCATCAAAGCTAGATTCTTCAACATCTCGCTCATCTGCGCCCATGCCCCGACGGAAGAGAAGGATGAGGCGTCCAAGGATCTCTTCTATGAGCGCTTGGAACGTACATATGAGCGCTGCCCCCGACACGATGTCAAAATCGTGCTTGGCGATTTTAATGCTAAGGTGGGCAAGGAAGGGATCTTTGGCGCCACTGTCGGAAAATTCAGCCTCCACGACGAAACGTCCGATAACGGACTGAGGCTGATCGACTTCGCCGGGGCTCGAAATATGGTAATATGTAGTACTAGGTTCCAGCATAAGAACATCCACCAAGCTACATGGCTGTCTCCAGATCGAAAAACGAGAAACCAAATCGATCATGTTGTGATAGGCGGAAGGCATGCTTCAAGCGTTTTGGACGTACCCACACTCCGAGGGCCAAACATCGACTCGGACCACTATCTTGTTGTAGCCAAGATACGCACCCGCCTCTGTGCAGCAAAAAATGTGCGCCCAACAATGCAAGGAAAGCTTAACGTCGAAAAGCTGCAATCACAACAGACGGCCAATTTATTCGCCACTCGACTCACACACCTGCTCTCTGAGAGCACTCTTCAACAATCCGACGTACGCGAGCAGTGGAACCACATTTCCCGATCATTAAGTACCGCCGCCGAAGAAGTAGTTGGATTTCAGCGAGCCCGAAAGAACAACTGGTACGATGAGGAATGTCAAGAAGCCGCAGAGAAAAAAGATGCCGCCTACAGGGCCACGCTGCGATCGGGCGCAACGCGAGCCATGTGGGACCGTTATAGGGAACTGAAGAAGGAAGCGAGACGTATTTGCCGCAATAAGAAGAGAGAGGCCGAAATACGTGAGTGCGAAGAACTTGAGATGCTGGCCGACAGGAAGAACGACCGAAAATTCTACCAGAGGGTTAGGCGACTTACGGAAGGTTTCAGGACCGGGGCGAACTCCTGTAAGAACAACAATGGCGACCTAGTGACCGATGTCCAGAATATACTTAAATTGTGGAGGGAACACTTTTATAACCTACTGAATGGTAGCAGCGCTGAAAGTAGTGAAGAAGATGAACCCGAGTCCCCAGTCGATGATGATGGAGTAGCTGTCCCACCGCCTGACTATGACGAGGTACGAATAGCGATTACGCGGCTGAAAAACAACAAAGCTGCTGGAGCTGACGGCCTGCCAGCCGAGCTATTCAAGTACGGCGGCGAGGAGCTGATGAGGTGCATGCATCAGCTCGTATGCAGAATATGGTCCGATGAACGCATGCCCGACGACTGGAATTTAAGTGTGCTCTGCCCAATCCACAAGAAAGGCGACCCCACCATACGCGCCAACTACCGCGGGATCAGCCTTCTAAGCATAGGTTACAAGGTCTTATCGAGCGTATTGTGCGAAAGACTGAAGCCCACCGTCAACGAGCTGATTGGACCTTATCAGTGTGGCTTTAGGCCTGGAAAATCCACCTTAGATCAGGTATTCACAATACGCCAAAACTTGCAAAAGACCCGCGAGAATAGGATCGACACGCACCATCTATTTGTCGATTTCAAAGCCGCTTTCGACAGCACGAAGAGAAGTTGCCTTTATGCCGCGATGTCTGAATTTGGTATCCCCGCGAAACTAATACGGCTGTGTAAAATGACGTTGAGCAATACCACCAGCTCCGTTAGAATAGGGAAGGACCTCTCCGAGCCGTTTGATACCAAACGAGGTTTCAGACAAGGGGACTCCCTTTCGTGTGATTTCATTAATCTGATGTTGGAGAAGATAATAAGAGCCGCAGAACTGAACCGCTCAGGCAAAATACTTTACAAGAGTGTACAATTGCTAGCGTATGCCGACGACATCGACATTATCTGTAAAAACAAGGGCTACGTCTGTTCTGCCTTCTCGGGATTGGATAGAGAAGCAAAGCGAATGGGTCTGGTGGTGAACGAGGACAAAACGAAGTATCTCCTGTCATCACACAAACAGTCAGAGCATACGCGTCTTGGCACCCACGTCACTGTTGACAGTTACAAGTTTGAAAAAGTAGACGACTTCGTTTATTTGGGAACCAGCATTAACACCAATAATAATGTCAGCCTTGAAATCCAACGGAGAATCACTCTTGCCAACAAGTGCTACTTTGGGCTGAGTAGGCAATTGAGAAGTAAAGTCCTCTCTCGTCGTACAAAGATCACACTCTATAAGTCACTCATCATGCCTGTGCTGGTGTATGGCGCGGAAGCATGGGCAATGAAAGCATCTGATGAGGCGGCTCTTGGAGTTTTCGAGAGAAAGATTCTGCGAAAGATTTACGGACCTTTACGCGTTGGTGATGGCGAATATCGCAGACGATTTAACGATGAGCTGTATGAGCTTTACAACGATATAGACATAGTGCAGCGAATTAAAATTCAGCGGCTGCGCTGGCTTGGCCATGTCGTTCGGATGGAGAGAAACGCTCCTGCTCTGAAAGTATTCAACGCGGGCCGCGATGCTGGTAACAGAGGAAGAGGAAGGCCTCCTCTGCGTTGGAAAGACCAGGTGGAGAAGGACTTGGCTTCACTTGGCATAGCCAATTGGCGTCAGTTAGCACAGAAGAGAAATGACTGGCGTGCTGTTTTGGACTCGGCCAAAATCGCTTAGGCGGTTTCAGCGCCAATTAAGAAGAAGAAGAAGATCATGGTTGGATCCATGTTGGCTTCCGATCCATGTTCCCGTAGTCATTACTTTGTATGTGAGGCAGGCGGAAAGTCCTAGTTTCCGCTCCGCGCTATAGACGAACTGTTAGCGTGGTCGGAAAGGCCGAGTTTCCGATCCCTGCTCATATTGTCCTATGCGGTCGCGAAAATATACGAAGCCGTTACAAGCAGTCATAGATATTGTGTAATTTTTTCGTTCACGGTTACAGATATTAGTTTATTTAGTTAACTTGTTGAGCAAAGTTTTCTTTATTACAAAAAACGATTCGGATTTGTCGAAGCAATCATAATGCTTGTTAAAATCTTGGCATAAACACCGAAAAGCATCATGCATTTCAAAGTTTGATTTACAAATACTCAATACAATAGGTTAAAAATGTCTCGTGGGTCTTGTAGGAATACGAAAATTTATCTCACTCAGTAAAAAAGGACTACTGACCATCCCGTTTATTAATTTAATTACAAAAAGAACACCAAACATCTCTCTACGACTCTGAAGCGTCGGCAAATCTATAAGCTTCAGGCGATCCTTGTAGGGTGGGAGATTTTTAGACGAGTCCCAACATAAATTTTTGAGGGCAAATAACAGGAACTGTTTCTGCACTGATTCGAGCCTGTCACTATGAATTTGATAACTAATCTAACTAGAGAGGTAAATAGAACTTTAGTGACATAAGGATCTGTTGGCAGCATATCATGCACTAATGGCAACCCTAAACGCGCAATGTCACCAATGGCATTTCTTTACATTGACATTCCGAGAATTATCACCATCGTAGGCGGCCGCGTTGTAAGGAGCACGATCTTGTATACTTATAAATTTTATAGTTAATAGTTAACTTCCATATGTAAATATCTATCTACTTTCTCCGTTAATAAATAGTGTTAAGAGCAATACCTAAGTCTCTTGCGTGCTTTTACTTTAACACTCGAATATCAAGGTAAAAGCGTAACAGTGTGGCGACGAGGATGTCGGCGGCGCGCAATAATTAAAAAAAAAAAAAAAAAAGACTGACGGTGGTTGCATTTTCTCGGAAGCACTAGCGCTCCATCGACCTTCAAATGTTGCGTTGAAGGGCAAAATCAAAACCAGCGGTATTTTTGTTCATCGGTATTTGCGCATCACATACGGTTAGTCACACAAATACAGCAGCGCAACACAAAAATAAGTAGCGGTATTGCAAACGCAGCCCAGGCGAGTACATCGAACGGGTTACCGGTAGCTGTACACTCAGATAGCAGCAACAGCAACGAGTGAACAACAAGAATACCAGACAGACAAGTAGCATAGGCGCAAAGTTAATTTGGCGCATATTTTTACCAAAGAGTTTTGCATCGCCCGACGACACGTAATGGCATTGGACAGCGTAGTGGCAAAGTTGTTGGTCCAACAACAGGAAGCATCAGAACGGCAGCAGCGGTTAATTGAAACGCTGGCGAGTTTAATACAGAACAACAAAGGGGGGTAGTAGTTTGCAGCAACAACAGCAGCCAGAGGCATTAGCAGACATCATTTCTCGCGGTATTCATGAGTTCATTTATGACCCAGATAATAACCAAATTTTCTCAAATTGGTTCAGCAGGTACGAACAGCATTTTACGGAAGATGCGAAATCATTGGACGACGCCTGCAAAGTTAGACTTCTCTTAAGAAAATTGAGCCCGCAAGTTTACGAACAATACGCAAATTGTATTTTACCGAAGCTACCTAAAGACTGCGATTTCCAAAATACAGTTCGGCAATTGAAAAAACTTTTTCATCGTCAAGAGTCAATATTCAGTGTGCGTTATAAATGTTTACAAATCACCAAAGAAGAGTCCGAAGATTATACCGCATACTCAGGTCCAGTAAACAGTCAGTGCGAAAAATTTTTCCAAGGCAAAATGTCTTCTGCGGAATTAAAAGTGCTTATATTTATATGTGGACTTCGATCACCGGCATATAACGACATTCGGGGAAAATTGCTTTCAACGCTAAATACAAATGTAGATACCACATTGGAGCAATTGACAGCAGCAGCGCAAAGACAACTTGTTTTGCGTGACGATACAAAGCTTGTTGAAACCACAAATCCTTCGACGGTGAATGCGATTTCTGCAGATGGTAAGTCAGAATTTCGTTCAAGTAAACAAAAGCTAAAAAGCCATACCAAACCAACCAATCAAGTAAACGAAGTACCAAAACGTCCATGTTGGCAATGCGGAGCCATGCATTTTGTTAAATATTGCACGTACTCACAACACAAGTGTAAAGATTGTGACAAAATTGGGCATAAAGAAGGTTATTGTAGTTGTTTCTCTAAACGAGCAAGTGCCTTAAACTCAGGTCAACGTAAAATTAATCGAAATACGCAAAGAAAATTTCAGCAACGTAGAAATTTTAGAACGAAAGTTGTTGTAGCCAAGCACAGTGTGAAGAGCATAAACAACATTAATATGCAGCGCAAGTACATTAATGTGGTCGTAAATTCGTGTCAAATCAAGCTACAATTCGACACAGCCGCAGATATCTCTCTGATTTCAAAAATTAATTGGGCGAAGCTAGGTAAACCAGCATTACATACGTGTGAGCATAAAGCATCAGATGCATCGAAGAACCAAATCCCTCTTATGGGGCAATTCGAAGCAATAGTAACTCATAAAAACACATCGCATAGCTGTATAATTTACGTCACAAGCCTCCCAAACTTAAACATTTTCGGGATAGATTTAATTGAAAAATTCGGATATTGGGACACACCCATTCGTTCGGTTTGCAATGTAATTACAAGCAATATGAATAAAGATGCGATATTCAAAGTCATTCTAAGTAAATATCCAGAAGTGGTCCAACAGCATACAGGCCACTGCACCAAATTTAAAGTCAACTTAGAAATAAAACAAAATTGTAAACCCGTGTTCAAAACGAAAAGACCCGTACCATATGCATCATTAGCAGCGGTAGAGCAAGAGCTAAACAGACTACAAGATGAAAATATCATCACACCTATTACACAGTCAGATTGGGCAGCACCCATAGTAGTTGTACGTAAGCCAAATAATCGCATTCGAATTTGTGCTGATTATTCGACAGGTTTAAACGATTGCATGGTACCTAATCTGTATCCAATTCCGCATGCAGATGATATATTCGCACAAATGTCGCTTTGCAAATATTTTAGCAAAATAGATTTATCCGACGCTTACCTTCAATTGGAAGTCGATGACGAATCCAAGAAAATTCTCACGATAAACACGCACAGAGGTCTTTTTACATTTAATCGGTTACCACCAGGACTAACCTCTGCACCAGGTGCTTTTCAAAAAGCTATGGAAACTATCCTCAGCAATTTAGAGGGAGTTATAACATATCTGGATGACGTGATCATAGCTACACCTTCAATACAAGAAAATTACAAAATGGTTATGAACGTAATGGAAAGGTTCAAAGAGCACAGTCTCACGATAAACTGGTCAAAATGTGAAATTTTCAAAACGTCAATAAAATACCTGGGACACGTCATTGATGAAAAAGGTATACATCCAGATGCATCCAAAGTGGAAGCAATCAACCACATGCCGAGACCTACAAATGTAAGCGAACTCAGATCCTTTTTGGGAGCGATAAACTACTACGGCAAGTTCATAAACCGTATGAGAAATATTCGATATCCACTTGATGAGTTATTGAAAGCAAATAAAAATTGGAAATGGACGTCGGAATGTGAGAAGTCATTTAACGATTTCAAACAAATATTGCAATCGGATCTTGTGTTGACACATTATAATCCTTCACTTCCTATATCCGTAGCAGCAGATGCATCCATTGTTGGTATAGGAGCACAAATTTTTCATACTCTGCCAGATGGAACAAAAAAAGTCGTATATCACATCTCAAGAGCACTTACTTCGACAGAGAAGCGGTATAGCCAAATAGAGAAAGAAGCGTTAGCACTCGTATATGCATGCACAAAATTTCACAAAATGATATACGGACGTAAATTCACGCTATTAACGGACCATAAACCACTGCTTACGATTTTTGGTTCCAAGAAATGCATCCCAACGCACACCGCCAACAGATTACAAAGGTGGGCATTAATTTTAATGAGCTACGATTTTCAAATTCAGTATGTCAAGACCACAGAATTTGGAAATGTTGATGTTCTATCACGGCTTATAAGTCAACAAAGACAACAAGATGAAGAATTCATCATAGCCAAAATTTTTGTTGAAAACGAAATAAAAACTATCCTTCAAGATAATATAAAAACGTTACCAGTTACACTTGCGATGATAAAACAGGCCACGAAAAACGATAACACACTTAGCAAAATCATCGAACGCGTTAAGGAAGGATGGCCAAAATCATCAAAGCAGCTTGCGGCGGACGAAGAACTATTTTTCAACCGAAAGGACTCATTGTCAGTCGTTGACAATTGTGTCATGTATTCAGATCGAGTGGTAATTCCTGAGATTTTTCGAAAGCGGATCCTCAAGCAGCTACATAGAGGACATCAAGGTAGCGAACGTATGAAAGCGATTGCGCGATCGTACGCTTACTGGCCAAGGATCGACGCGGATATAGTTGCGTTTGTGAAACAATGTCAAAGTTGTGCGTTAAACGCAAAATCTCCGACAAAAGCCAAACTAAGCTCATGGCCAATCACGAAGAGTCCATTAGAGCGAGTACACATTGACATCGCGGGTCCTATTCGAGATAAGTACTATTTAGTTATGGTAGATGCGTACTCAAAATGGCCAGAAGTAGTGCAAACAACGACAATTTCAACAAATGAAATCATCAATCATTTGCACGAGTTCATCAGTAGGTATGGACAGCCGAGAACTTTAGTTTCGGACAACGGTACGCAGTTCACAAGCTCGCAATTTGCTCAATTCTGCAAAGAAAGGGGAATACAACACATCTTCACACCACCATATCACCCCCAATCGAATGGCCAAGCAGAGCGTTTTGTGGACACCATTAAAAGAGCATTGGCAAAAGCGTTTTCCGAAAAGTCACCGAACGACAGATACAACCTACTTGTTTTTCTTTCGCAGTATCGTGCCACGCCAAATCCAAGTGCACCGGACAGTCATGCGCCATCCGAATTGTTCATCGGAAGAAAGATCTCCACTCCGTTAGACCTACTAAAGTCACACGTTTTATCTCATGAGAAAAATACAGTAATGGAGAGCGCCTTCAATAATAAACATGGGGCAGCTCAAAGAAGTTTTAAGTCGGGGGACCAAGTGTTTGCAAAGGTATTTCACAACAACAAATGGTCGTGGTACCCAGGCACTGTTATCGAAAAAGTCGGCAGGGTCGTATACAACGTTCTCGTAAAATCCAGGAAGCGAAATGAACTTCAGCGGTCACATGCAAACCAACTGCGAAACCGATTTTGCGAAGATGAAACGAGTGATACCGAAAATAGCCAAGACTTTACTCCAGCGACTGTCGAATCAGATCCTGTTCCGGTACTACGCCGTTCTACGAGGCAACGCAGGCTTCCCAGACGTTACCTCTAAAAACGAAGGGGGATGTTGGCAGCATATCATGCACTAATGGCAACCCTAAACGCGCAATGTCACCAATGGCATTTCTTTACATTGACATTCCGAGAATTATCACCATCGTAGACGGCCGCGTTGTAAGGAGCACGATCTTGTATAATTATAAATTTTATAGTTAATAGTTAACTTCCATATGTAAATACCTATCTACTTTCTCCGTTAATAAATAGTGTTAAGAGCAATACCTAAGTCTCTTGCGTGCTTTTACTTTAACACTCGAATATCAAGGTAAAAGCGTAACAGGATCATTGAACTCCTTGGCACAGCGCTTAAGAAAAGCCAACAATCCCCTAGCTCTAATCACGCAGGAGTTTATGTGAGACTTGAATTCTAGTTTCGGATCCATAGTTAGACCTAGGTCAATGAAATTGGTCACTTCCTCAACGTTGTGGTCAGATATCATATACGAATTTGGGTAGAACGATTTTCTAGAGAAGGTCATGAATTTACACTTTTTCAAATTGAGTGACATGGAATTTGCTTCACACCACTCGAAAATGCAGGTTAGGTCAGCTTGCAAATGCTCCCTATCTTCTGCAGTACTAATGTACTTAAAGAGCTTAACATCATCAGCGTACAGTAAGCATTTCGGGTAATTCAACACCTTAGGAAGGTCATTTATAAATAAAATAAAGAAGACGGGACCAAGATGGCTGCCCTGAGGAACGCCGGACGTGACATCTATTACTCTTTGTTTCCTATCCACTAAGTAAGAAGAAAGCCAGCTGAGAAGAATAGGAGGGAAATCAATTCGATCAAGTTTATATATAAGGGTGGAATGAGATACTTTATCAAATGCCTTGCTGAAATCAGTGTAAATCACGTCCGTTCGAAGATTGTTTTTAAACCCATTAAACACATAAGTAGTGAATTCAAGAAGATTGGATGCAGTTGATTTACCTTTGCAAAAACCGTGTTGCGATAGATCAATGGCAGAAGTAATAGAGTGAGATAGTTCTTCCGTAACGATTGCCTCAAAAACTTTAGGAATAGCACAAAGCTTCGCAATTCCTCTATAGTTTACGATGTTAGTCCTACTTCCATTTTTATAAAGTGGCAAGATAAACGAATACTTCCAGCACGATAGGAAGACACCCTGTTTTAGGGAAGTATTAAAAATATTTGTCAGAGGCTTATACAAATACTATGCACAACTTTTAAGAACACTTGTGGGTATACCGTCTGGGCCAGCTGTATATGAAATTTTCAAACAATTCAAATGAATGAGGACGTCCGCAGCAGATATCGATGGAATTCGGATGCAATCAAATGATGGCAGAAATAATGGGTAGCTAGATAGATTCGAATTTAGTTGGGAAGATGTAGAACTGGCAGAGTAGTTTGACTCGAAGAAACCAGCAAACATATCGGCAATAATATTTTCGTCACTGGAGACTAAGTCATTTAACTTCAATGTTGAGGGATAACCGTTAGTCTTACGCTTTGTGTTCACAAAGGCGTAAAACGATTTGGGATTAGAAACTATATTGAGTCGAACCCTGTTAATATAATTATTGCAACACTTTTTGATCAATACATTGTATTTATGCCTAAGAATGGAGTACGCGGAGTAGTGAGAAGACAAGCCAGATTTTTTAAAAAGCTTAAATGCTTTGGATTTTTGATTTTTTAAGCGTTTTAATTCGCCAGTAAACCACTGAGCGGTAGACGTTACGTTAGCTTCCTTAACAAGAGGAATGATTTTGCTAAAAATATGGCGTAAGGAATTGCTAAAATGTAATGCACTATCTTCAGCAAGGCCAAGTTATCTTCGATATCTCTAACCTAAATTTACTATAATCTGCTGTTTCAAATGAGTAACGCTCCGCTCTTGATTTTTTACTGGTAAAGCAACATGAGTTGCGTGAATTTATCAAGGACAATTCTAGTGGTGGGTGGTGAGAATAAACAGGTGTAATCAAAGCATAACTAGGGGCTATTGTGACGTTGGAAACGTCGTCCACAAAAACTAAATCCAGACATTTACCTAAGTTATTACTGATAGAGTTGATCTGGTAAAGACTAAGGTCTGAAAGATCGTTCAAAAATTGATTGAGGAGAGGAATTAGGTACTAGAATACCATCTATTAGATCCTAAGAAACACCCGCAAGATTGAAGTCACCCAGGACAATAACAGTATCGGAGGGCTTTACCATGGCATGTAGAGAGAGCAGTAAGGAGGAGTGTTTTAAATAAACAGAAAGGCTCGAGTTAGGTGGTATATAAGCAGCAACAAGATAAACGCTATTAGAATGATATCTTATTCGAACCCAAAGGAATTCAACTTCATCGGTGTCAGTGAACTCAATTTCTTCAGAAGAAAGGTCAGTCTGGACAGCTATTAAGACGCCTCCACCTTTTTTTATTTAAACGGTCATTTCGAAACACTTCATACTTAGGACACAAAATTTCGGAGTTGAACACATTCTACTATATATTTGTGGAAGTATGTATGTATGTATGTATGTGCCAGGTTGCAGCCTAAACAGACGGACTGAATCGGAACAAAATTTTGACAGAGTATTGTCATGACACCTGGGCCTATAATAGGGTAAAAAAATTGGGATTCGACAAGGGGGCGTGGCACCTCCCATAGGCGTGAAATTTTTAATCAGCCATAACTTCGAAACTATAAGTCACATGAACTTGAAATTTGGTATGCAGTCATATATATAGTAGGTGCTTACAGTAGAGTATATATAAATGACTTTGTAAAAGTGGGCGTGGCACATCTCGTAGGCGTGAAATTTGTTATCAATCATAACTTCGGAACCATAAGTCACATGAACTTGAAATTTGGTATACAGTCATATACATACATATATGGTAGGTGCTTATAGTATGGTATAAATAAATGAGTTCGTAGAAGTGGGCGTGGCACATCCAATATGCGTGGAATATTTTATCAGCTATAAATCCGAAACTGTAAGTCATATAAACTTGAAATTTGTTATTCAGTCATACATATGGTAGGTGCTTATAGTAGGGTATATATGAATGAGGTTGTAAATGTTATTTTATCAGCTATAACTCCGGAACTATAAGCCACATGAACTTGAAATTTGGTATGCAGACATAACTATGGTAGGTGCTTAAGGTAAAGTATATATAAAGGGGTTTGTAAAAAGGGGCGTGGCACATCCCATAGGCGTGGAAATTTTTATCAGCTATAATTTCACAACCATCAGTCACATGAAATTGAAATTAGGTATGCGGACATATCTGCGGTAGGTGCTTACAGTAGGCTATATATACATGAGTTTGTAAAAAGAGGCGTGGCACATCCCATATGCGTGGACCCTTTTATCAACTATAACTTGGGAACCATAAGTCCCAAGAACTTGAAATTTGGTGTGCAGGCATATCTACGGTAGGCGCTTTAAGTAAGGCATATATAACTGAGTGGAACATCCCATAGGCGTGGAAAATTCGTAATCATATGTCACGTGAAATTGAAATTTGGTACGCAGACGTATCTATAGTAGGTTCTTATAGTAGGCTATAAATAAGTGAGTTTGTAAAAGGGATAGCGGCACGTCCCATGGACCTGGAATGTTTTATCAGCTATAACTCAGGAGCTATAAGTCGCTTGAACTTAAAATTTCGTACGCAGTCATTTTAATGGTAGGTACTTATATTAGAGTATATATAAGTGAGTTTGGGAAAGAGTGCATGGCACATCCAATAGGCATGGAAGTTTTTATCAGCTATAACTTCGCAACTATAAGTCCCACGAACTTGAAATTTAGTATGCAGATATATCAATGGTAGCTGCTTATATATAAATGGGTTTGTAAAAGGGGGCGTGGCACATCCCAAAGGCGTGGAAAATTTTATCAGCTATAATTTCAAAACCATAAGTCAAATGAAATTGAGATTTGGTACGCAAACGCAACTGTGTTCGATTACGCTAATCCCCGATGCCGCTTAACCGATTTCAATGAAATTTTGTGAGTGTGTATTGTTGGTTCCAACTTAAAAGATTGGATGTGAACCCGAGAAAAAAATTGTTTTTTTCATCGAAATTTTTTCTATGCTTCTCGCATCGTGCTTATCTAATATACATATACAAATCGAACGCTTCCTAAACGGCTCGACCGATCTTTATGAAATTTTTTGTGTTATATATGGTAGGTATGAGAACACTGTGGAACAAATTCAGGTTAGCAAAAGTTAGGTCGATTCTGAGAGTGAGGGGTGAAAATAGAAAATAGAGGCTAAATTAGAAGACCCGTATCGGGGCGTTTGTTTATGTTAGTTCGAATTTTTTTTAATCGGCCTTCGAACTTTGCAGTCAAATGCCGATTTTCAGCATATTGTTTATAGGGTTTTTTGGCTATAACTCTTCGACTAATTGATATTTTTTCAATCTGTTAAAGCCAAATTACTGCTAGAGACCTGTGCAACAATTAAAATTAAAATTGGTATAGAAAATTTTTTTAGTGCTTATGAAGCAAAATTTGGATTTTTTTTCATGCTTTTTGAACATATTTTCCACAAAACTAAGTCTTTTTTGCTTTCTGCTTGATCTATAATATGCTTCTCAGTTTCTTCAATAAATTTCATTTGAAAAGAAAACAATCATAATACAAAACTTGCGTTTTCCAGCTTAATATTAATTTACTTCACATTTCTTATGTACCAATTTTATCAGTATTGGTTTTGAAGAAAGATTGAAAAAGAAATTATAAAAATATGAGAAAAAATATAATTTTGAAATGTTAGTTATAAAAAGTTTTAAGTAAAAAAATTAAATAAATTAAATTAATGATTTGGCCAGTTGCCGTTTAGCAGGCGGCTGTGGATCAACAACACTGCTCTCTCTAATATCTTGGTCATCGTCATCATCATCAGAAAGGTCGATAATTTCGTCCAACAGATATTCTGGAATTTCATCTTTGTCTTCCCCTTCTTCCTCGTCTTCCTCTTCTTCAAAGGTGTTTTTATACCACCAACAAATTTCAGCGAGTATTGCATCTGGAGATTTCTTTCCTCTGTACCTGAAACGAAAATAGTTTTCAATCGTTAACATGTTTAAATTGTGCACTCTGACAAAGATATTAGAAAAATCTAGGAATTCAAAATATGCACACTCTATAGTTACCTTATTTCAAATGGAAGTTCAGTTTGGTGATAACGTTCCCCTTGCTCATCAGATTCCGTTGGCAACTGTTGAGCGAGTTGATCAAGATGCTGATGCAAGAGATGAATTTTGTACGACATATTAACCCCAATTTCATCGAAAGCTGCCAACATGTTTGCAACAGATTGCCTGTAGTTGGCTTTGCGTTCTTTACCTAAAAGTCCTTTAATGACTGCTTTCAATGCGAGCTATGCATTTAATTCTCGCTCTGTCAGAACTTGGTCAAAATCTTGACGACTCATTAGTTTCCGTATGTCGGGACCATTAACAACCCCTTCCTGAATTTTGGCGTTACTTAGTTTAATGTGGAGCAACGGCAACAAAATTTTCATTTCAGGAACAAGACTTTTGTGCAGCCTATTGTCTTTAGGCCATTTCCGTCCAATGCGACTATTCCAGTTATGCTGTTTGTACTGGTTTCTTCCTATAATACCTTCTCCGTATCGTGAATCCCAATCGCACAAAAAACACGGATATTTTGGACGGCCAGATGCTGTTAAGCCTGTAATCAATGAAACTATTTTGAGGTCGCAGCAAATGCGCCACTGGTGTTCGTTATATTTGACTACTTCCAGAATGTGTTACAAATTATCGAAATTTTCACTAGTGTCAGTGCTATACGCAATTGGAACAGAAGGCATTCTATTCGTCTTGTGTAAAAGCACAACATTTAAGCTGATTAGTGAACTATATCGATGAATAAACGCCAATCATCTTTTTTATAGGTTAACCCTATCGTCTCCATTAACTTTTCGATATCGTTGCGATAGGCGCAATTTTTTGCATCATTCACATTGAAGAACTTTTCTAACTCTTTTTGGCGTTTTCGATATGCTGTTACTTTGGTACCTTTCGCCAGCAAATTATTTCCTTTCAAAAATGAAGTCAGTTGTTCTGATTTTTTCTGAGTCAAATACAAAATTACAACAATTGCATCCAATTGCTTTTGTGTGACTAGGATTGGGTCCTTTGATGTTTCATATGATGTACCTTCACCAGGGTCGTATTCTGAGAAGAAATGCAAGGATATAGCAGCGGCGTTTTTAGTACTGATATCTGTTTGAAGATCAATACTTCGGTATGTTGGTACTGGAACGAATTCTGAGTGCGGTAAGGGTAATTGGACACTTGGCACTGCTACATAAGTTTTATTCTTTGCTTTCCTTCTATTCAAAGTTTTATGGTAGTTGATACATCCATAGCAATTTTCTTGTTGATGCGGGCTGTTGTCTAACCACATCATTGGTATACCAAAAGGCATATCCTTCTTCTTTTCACTTTTCCATTGCATAACACTTGGATAGCAATTAAAGCTAACTTTTTTAGGGGCATAGTTTACGTCAGTGATAAACTCTTGCGATGTTTATAGGCTTCCAAAAAACAATCACTCGCATTGCCAAATTTTTCATCGCTTGCTATGAAACGTCAACAAACATTACAACAATGGTCCATTTTACGTTTTGGTTCCGACATTTTTAATACAATATATATTATACAATGGTGTTTTTGTTATTTTTATGAAACCGATGCACTTAACTTAAATCACTCACAAAATGAAATAAGTTCCAAAAAAATTAATAGCGAATTTTATCACGACCGAGCGAAAATTAAAAGACATCAGCTTCGGCTGAGTTTCGAGTCTTAACTGAATCTTTATTTTTGATATTAGTTCGCTTGTATGAAATAAATAAAAATCGCTACCTGTGCGATGGTTGGAAACAAAAAAGAGGAAGACGAGGAAGAAGGAAGAAATTTATTGCATTTGACTGCAAAGTTCGAAGGTCGATTAAAAAAAAATTCGAACTAACATATACAAACGCCGCCATACGGGTCTTCTAATTTAGCCTCTATTTTCACCCCTCACTCTCAGAATCGACCTAACTTTTGCTAACCTGAATATGTTCCACAGTGGAATCGGATGTAAAGTATATATGGTATGGAGATATATGAAAACATTTGCATATTCATGGATAAAAATTGCGGTTATTGGAAAAAGTTACGTGCCACCTCCCATACAAACCGAATTTTTCATACTGCATATCGCGGAAAATGTTCATGGAGAGGTCTCGAACTTGGTATAGAGATATATGAAAGCAATCACATACTCATGGAGATAAATTGTGTTTATCGGAAAAGGAGGCGAGGCACTTCCCATATACATCGAATTTTTCATACTGTATATCTCTGAATGTGTTCATGGAAGAGTACTGGAACTTGGTATGTACAAGATATATAAAACGCGACTCGAAAATGGTATAGAGATATATGAAATCAATCCCATACTCTTATAGAAAATTGGGGTTATTTGAAAAGGGGACGTGGCGCCTTTCAAACGTACTGAAACTATTAGGTATCTTTGTATGCATGTACAGTTTTGCTAAGTTATTTAAGGCGTCAAATATTTCTTCTGACAACCACCGTAATATTAGAAGACAAATGCGTCACAAAAATCATGAACGTGAACTCTTGGTGAAAATGTTGGACCAAAATGTTTCAATACACGGTTAAAAATTTCGGTTTTAATTTTAAACTTTTTGGACTAAATATATGATCAAATAAATTCAGTTTCAAATACAAAGATTCTAAATTAAAAAAAAAGAGGGCACATATGTTGGGTTTAGAATTTAAACAGTTCGGTTTAAGTTTTAAACCCAAGAATAAAAAATAAAAATACAATTTCATGCTCCGTCTGATGGGGATTGAACCCGGACAAGCCTTAGTAGCAACCAATTGTATCAATCAGCTTTGCACACTCAGCTACAGCCACGCATGTAAATGTGCTTTCATATGTTAAGTTTGAATCAACACCACATTTCCCTGTGTGCAAACATTTTCTATTTCGGTTTAGATTTTAAACCAAATTTTTTATATATGAAACCTAGAAACTAGAATTAAAACATTTTGGTTTGATTTTTAAACCACGAACTTTTTGGACTAAAGTTTACACCACAATATATTAAAAATTGCTTAAAACTATTGACTGGTTTAAAAAGTAAACTATAAAAGATTAAAAAAGGCAGTAGTCCCAGCACCGTATACAAAAAATTTATTTTGGGCGGGACGAAGTTCGCCGGGTCTGCTATCTATATATATATAATGAAATGTCTTTCGTATGACGGCGATGCCGGACCAAACGGTTGAACCGATTTCAATTCTGTAAAAAGTAGTTTTTTGGACCTTCTGTGTGGAAGGTTTTTCGATTTAAAAAAATTTGAAATTTTTTGTTGTTGCCGAAAAATGATTTCACAATTTCATAGAGTTTTCTGTACATTAAATGTCACTAAACTACTAAACGTCTGGACCGGTTTGGTTCATATTTGGAAAATACATCAGTACCATGAAAAAAAATATTTCTACCAAAAATTTGCTCGCTAGGTGGCGCTGGGGTCAGGTTATTCTTAAAAATTGCATTTACTTGCCGATTTGGCTCATATGTTATGTTAGCCAATTGAAAAGAGATATTTGAACTAAAAACTTACACGATAGGTGGCCCTGTGGCCGAGATATCCCCAAAAATTATTTTGCGCTAAGAGAAGGATAGATATCTACTATATATTTGTGTAAGTATGTATGTATGTGCCAGGTTGCAGTCTAAACGGACGGACCGAATCGAACGAAATTTGGACAGAGTATTGCCATGACACCTGGGCCTAGAATAGGGAGAAAAAAATCGGGATTCGACAAGGGGGCGTGCCACCTCCCATAGGCGTGAAATTTTTTATCAGCTATAACTTCAGAACCATAAGCCCCACGAACTTGAAATTTGGTATGCAGTCATATATATGGTAGGTGCTAATAGTATGGAATATATATGTAAATGAGTTTGTAAAAGTGGGCGTGGCACATCCAATTGGCGTGGAATATTTTATCAGCTATAAATCCGAAACTATAAGTCATATGAACTTGAAATTTGGTATGCAGTCATATATATGGTAGGTGCTTCTAGTAGGGTATATGAATGAGTTTTTAAAAATGGGTGTGGCACATCCGAAAGGCGTGGAATATTTTATCAGCTATAAATCCGAAACTATAAGTCATATGAACTTGAAATTTGGTATGCAGACATATATATGGCAGGTGCTTATAGTAGAGTATATATAAGTGAGTTTGTAAAAGGGGGGCGGGGCACGTCCCATGGACATGGAATGTTTTATCAGCTATAACTCCGGAACTATAAGTCGCAGGAACTCGAAATTTCGTATGCAGCCATTTTAATGGTAGGTACTTATATTAGGGTATATATAGATGAGTTTGGAAAAGGGGGCGTGGCACATCCAATAGGCGTGTAATTTTTTATCAGCTATAACTTCGGAACTATAAGCCCCACGTACTTGAAATTTGGTATGCTGACATATCAATGGTAGGTGCCTATAGGAGGATATATATATAAATGAGTTTGTTAAAGGGGGCGTAGCATGTCCCATAGGCGTGGAAAATTGTATCAGCCGTAAGGCACATGAAATTGAAATTTTGTATACGGACGCATTTACGGTAGGTGCTTATATATAAATGTGTTTGTAAAAGGGGGCGTGGCACATCCCATAGTCGTGGAAAATTTTATCAGTTATAATTTCAAAACCATAAGTCACATGAAATTGAATTTTTGGTCCGCAGACGTATCTATGGTAGGTGCTTATATATAAATGGGTTTGTAAAAGGGGGTGTGGCACATCCCACAGGCGTGAAATTTTGTATCAGCTACAACTTCGGAATTATAGTTCACAAGAATATGAACTTTGGTATGATTATATATCCATGTTGCTTATAGTAAGGTTTGTAAACATGAATTTATAAAAGGGAGCGTGGAGCATAGGCGTGGAGTTTTTAATCAGCCCTAAACCATAGTCACATGAACTTGAATTTGATATGTATATGGGAGGTGTTTAGAGTAAAGTATATATAAATATCTTTGTAAAAAGGGGATAAATATATATTCATCTATTATACCACTTGGATATTTAAAACTGTGTTTTCATTTAAACTTACAGTCTTTAGACCATTTCGAAGTGGAAAGGTTAAATCGTTTTTTTGATCCCGCGATGCTGTTAATCAAAAAATGTTCATTCATAATGAATAAAACACCTTCCGAAATAAATATTCACCGGAAAAGTACAGCTATACTAAAACAGCTCAGCGAATAGGCAGCTAAACGGAATGTACCATAGTAGATTAATTTTCATTTGAAAATTCTATCGTTAACAAGATTTGTAGTACGAAAAATAATGACAAATATAAAGTAGTTGAAGCACGATAAAGCTAAAAGTTTGGTTCATAAGGATGCATTAATTTAAAGAGAAAGAAAATAGTTTGTCTCCTTTAATTTTTGCTGAACTGAATATTTGTACTACTGTTTTATATTTTCATTTGTATACCCCGAACGACGTCGGGTGCTCTGCTAGTTTAATATATATTTCTTTCCAAAGCGACATTTTAATGCATTGGTGAAGTGCACTATCATCCTTGTCTTAAATTAACTGCAGTTAATCTTCTTTGGACAAGTAAGTGGTATTGGTGGAATATGAACTGGTGGCCAAAGCAGCTTCCTGGCTTTGATGCAAAATTTCGATTGGCGATGACGAAATTTATGGGATTTTAATTAAAGGTATACCGTTTTCAATGTGACCTTATACACTGAACATGTACATGTGACTGGACGCACTTTTGCGGGTATACAAAACTCGGACATAGTTTTCATGACATATGCATCGTTGGAAGTGTTTGGGTTTGTTTGAGTTGCAATTAAATCGATTTTTGATTTTAAAACCATTTTAATCGCTTAACATTTTTGTGCAAATTTCGCAACTTTTGAAATCATTTATATGTAAGCAGTGAAAAGGTCCTCACATTTTGCAAAGTTTCAAGAAAACTGCATTTTCGTTAACTACTATAAATGATTTCCAAGTGCTTATATATATCAAAAGAAAGGTAAATCGATTTACCTTTCTTTTGATTATAATACTGTTGAAATCACTTAACATTTGTATGCAAATTTCGCGACTTTTGAAATCATGTATATGTAAGCAGTGAGGGGAAAAGTCCTTAAAATTTGCAGTTGTAAGAAAACTGCAATTTCGTAAACCACTATAAATGATTTCCAATTGTTAATATATATGAAAAGAAAGGTAAATCGATTAATATATTAATATTATTATATTTTAATATCTTTATACATACATCTGTTTAATATCACGTTTTGTAGAATGATTATGATGATGTTTTAGAGACGCTTGCCATAATTGATGATTAATAAAATAAAGTTTTATACTTGAAAAGGATTTTTTATTTCAAAGGATTTATGGGAAGAAAGGTAACCAAGAATTCGAATAACTATTACCCGATTATAACTTCTGGTCTAATACCTAAGACCGGTAACTAGGAGGTAACCAAGACGCTAACCTGGCTATAATTCTAGCTAACACCTAAAACCAACTTGGTAACAAAGGAATAACAACAGTTAAAACAGTTGCGAACAACATATGCAATATATATGTATGTAATAAACTTCGATCATTTGATCAGGAATCAAAGTAAGATCATTATTTATACGTTTTACTTAATTCTGAGTCAATCGCTTCCAGGCCATCTACGCTTTTGGTTATGTGCCTACGAACTTTTGTTGGTTTTATCATACATAATTAAAAGAAGCTCATTTTACTTTTGCAAAATTGATTGTAACAAATCACCCATCCGTATTATTCGTACAACTGGCAGCTCTACAATCAACGTAGTTTGCCCACTTCCTCTTTGACATTTCTTTGAGTGGCAGCACCACATTGTAATTTAATTCTCGTGAAATCATTTTTGTCGTGGATGTCAAGTTGAAGAGGCGCAAACTGCGGTGAGTTTATTTAACTTATATGTAATGATATTTGTTGTTTTAATGTAACGGTTCCTTTGTTCTAGAAATAAACGCACTTCCATCTTTTGGGTATATGAGAAAAGGCGTTCTATTTCTTTGCCTTCCCACTACTTTTACATCTTTATTTCGCAGTGCAGCATTATTTCGAAGCGAACTGGCATAATTCCTGCAAATTCTGCGCAGGATATTTAACGCTGCAATAAGTTAGATTATTTATATATAAACGTACCCTCTCAATGCCGTGAGAGATAGCGTCGTATAAGGAATGCTAAGGCGCAGCCCACGTTTGCAAGAAACATCCACGCCAGAGAGCTCAATCACCATGCAAAACATCCGCTACAGGGTCGTCTGCAACATCTACAGAACAGAATCCATCTCATGAGAAAAGTAGTGCCGTCAAAGGTACAGGTCAAGTCAGCGGCAGCACATCTGCAAAAACCGCCGCAGCCCCAAGTAAGGAACCTACACCCGCCAACCTCAGCGCCAATGCACGTGTCGCCGCAGCACAAGGTGCTCAACTTAAAAATGCCGTTATTTCGAATTCCTCTGCAAACGCCGCCGCAGAACCCAGTGCCTTAGCAAATAGTCCACACAATGTCATTACTGCACAACAGGTGAGTCATTTATTTAACAAAATGAAAGAGCTAGAAGAACAGCTTAGAAACACACAAGTCCACTTAGAAGATAGCAACAAGAAGCGCAAAGCCCTAGAAGACCGTTGTCTTATAAACAGTTTGTCGGCAGCGCCGCCGGCGTCAAGCGTAGCAGTAAGCAGCGCGACAGGTTATCTGTCAAGTAGCATGCAAAGTGGCGCCATAGAATTGCATAATGCTGCCCACCGTAATGTTCAGTCCACATCTTTTTCTAATGCCTCTGCCACAAACGCTCCGTCATTGTCGTCGCCACCTTCAGGCTCTATGCCTGCATTCGTCAACAATTTTCAAAATGGGCAGTCAGCCTACTTGCCTAATACGAGTATAAATTATGCCATGCCTCGTAAAATTCAAGACCTTCCAGAATTCAGCGGGCAACCTGAGGAGTGGCCACTATTTTTTAATGCCTTTACCCAGACTACCCAAGCATATTGATATAGCAATCTAGAAAACAACCAGCGTCTTTTAAAGAGCCTTAAAGGCGAGGCGAAAGAAGTGGTAAAATCCCTACTTATCCATCCAGATAATGTAAACCTGGTAATTGATCAATTAAAATCTCGTTTTGGTAGACCGGAATTGTTGATACGTAGTCAGCTGCGTCAAGTAAAAGATATTCCTCCAGTTTCTGAGTCCGCAATAGAAAAGCTCATTCCCTTTGCCACCAGAACAAGAAACCTTTCAATGTTTTTACAATGTATCAACGGTCCACAGTATCTGGCGAACCCTACGTTATTAGATGAATTGGTAAGCAAGCTTGTAAAGGGGAGCATAAAATTACCGCGTGTAACAAATTTCAACGATATAGCGTCAATGAGAGATGGCACGAAGTTAAGCGTAATCATTTGTGTTTCTCTTGCCTTCGATATGGTCATTCTACTCGTGAATGTCGTACCAAAACGTTGTGTACGGTAAATGGTTGCCAACGCAAACACAACAGGATGTTGCATGATCAAAACCCCAACCAGCCCGACCAGCGGTGTTCTGTTCAGCCTGACGAGCAGCAGGTGTAAACCCCAAACCGCAGTAATGAAAAGGAGCAAAGAATAAATTTGGTTCGTGAGTCTATACTCAGCTGTAAGCTGACAACCCCTGATGAAAGTAAGATATTGTTCCGTACTTTGCCCGTAACCCTGTATGGACCACGACAACGGGTAGATACATACGCTATGCTGGATGAGGGCTCATCCATAACGATGGTCGACAGCAGCTTAATTGAAAAGTTGGGTGTTAAGGGCCAGCAACATTTGTTAAACCTTCAATGGTTTGGTGGGAAAACTGCACAAGAGCCAACTTCAGTTGTAAATCTCCAGATAAGTGAAAGTGAATCAAAAAAGCTTCATAATTTAAGTAGGGTACATGCTGTGCCAAACTTAGACTTACCGATACAGAGTTTGAAAAGGTCTGATCTACGAGGTGCCACTGATAGTCTGCCACGGCTTACGTTTTTTTTTTCAAATATTAAGCCAAAAATACTTATCGGATTGGACCATTTCCATTTAGGGTTGCCATCGAAAACGATGCAGGTTTCAAAGCAAGGCCCATATTTAGCACACACAGAGCTGGGGTGGGTTGTATTTGACAACATGTTTGCAAGTCAGTAAAATATATGATCAAACCCTACATGATTTGGTAGAAGAATATTTCACGACTGAAAATTTTGGCGTACGGTCCACGCCAGCTGTAAAGAGTGATGCGGAAATTCGTGCTGAGAATATATTAAAGGCGACAATGTTACGAGTTGATGGCAGATTTCAAATAGGTCTTCTGTGGAAACATGATGAAATACGACTACCAGATAATTATAAAATGGCGGAACAGCGGTTTCTTGGCATTGAACGAAAATTTAAGAGGGATAACGTTTTCGCAGCAGCATACAAGTCAGTTATTCAGAGCTATTTGGAGAAAAACTACTGTCGTAAACTTACACAAGCTGAAGCTGCCATAAAGGGACCACGGGTATGGTATCTCCCTCACTTCGCGGTTAAAAATCCGAACAAGCCTGGGAAAATTCGTTTAGTTTTTGACGCTGTCCCAGCCTTCAACAACGTATCCTTAAACTCATTTTTGCTCAAAGGTCCACAAGATTACCAGCCTATGCCAACAGTGCTATACAATTTTCGCATTGGAGCCATCGGAGTGTGTGGTGATATAAAAGAAAAGTTTCACCAGATCTTAGTTAGACCAGAGGACAGATGCGCGCAGAGATTTGTATGGAGGAACAACCCCAACTGCGAATTAGAAGTCTACGAGATGCAAGTCATGACCTTTGGTGAGGCACGTTCTCCGTGCGCAGCCCAGTACATTAAGACTGTAAACGCAATGGGGTATAAAGAGAAATTTGCTCGAGCTGTAGAGGCCATTGTAAAGCATCATTACGTCGACGATTTCGTGGACAGCTTTCCGTCAGTGGAAAAAGCAATTGCCGTAACAACTCAGGTGCGCGAAATTCATAAAGCAGTTGGGTTTGATATGTGCGCATTCATTTCGAATTCGGATATTGTGGTTAAATCACTGCGAAACACGGCACAGCTAGAGGATGCAGCTGTAAGCCACCTTAAATCTCAAGATGCAACGGCAGAGAAGGTATTGGGAATGTATTGGAACCCGGAAGATGATACATTCCGCTACGAGTTGAAGTTCCACCGAGTTGATGCTGACGTAGTGAGTGGAAACAGGCCGCCGACGAAACGAGAGTTGTGCAGTTACATCATGTCTATTTTCGACCCCATGGGATTTTTGTGTCAGTTAACTGTCGGTGCGAAATTATTGTTGAGAGAGGTATGGCAGGGAGGAGTGACTTGGGATCAGCCATTACCGGAAGATATGTACGAGTGTTGAATAGTCTGGCAGAAAGAAGTTGAGAGCACAACAACTATTCGAATTCCTCGATATTATTTTCACGAAGGGCCGCCTAAAGAGTTACAATTGCATGTATTTGTGGATGCAAGCGAGGAAGCATTCTCGGCGGTATGCTATTGGCGATACAAGGATGCCAGGGAGACCTTTAGAACTGCTTTAATCGGCGCAAAGACCAAATGCGCTCCAATAAAATGCATAACAATTCCGAGATTAGAGTTACAAGCCGCCGTTTTAGGAGTACGCCTCTCTCAAATGATCTTGGAGGAACATAAACTTGTCTGCACACGCATTCTATGGAGCGACTCAACGACAGTAATTAGCTGGTTAAACTCGCAGCATCACCGTTATAAACCGTTCGTCGCTCATCGTATCGCTGAAATTCTGGCGGTGACTCGGCCAGGGGACTGGAACTGGGTACCAACCAACGAAAATCTAGCCGATGAAGCCACTCGACGAAGTAAAAATTTAAACTTCAATTCCACATCGCGCTGGTTCAATGGTCCTGAGTTCCTATCGCTGGGGACTGACAGTTGGCCAAAGACGCCTATAAAGGCAAATAATGACTTAGTATGCAGCGAAATCTTGCCAGCGAAAAGAGTCTTACTGGTTGACCGTATTAGTTTTATTGAGTTTGACAGATTTTCTTCCTATAACAAGTTGAAACGAACAGTAGCATGGATTTTAAGGTTTTTTGGCAGGACCCGTCCCAAATTCACCGATCAAAAGGAGTATGGTTTATCTGCAACTGAACTGGACGCTGCTGAAAAACTTCTGTGTCGTCAAATACAAGCTACTGAATTTTTAGTGGAAATCAAGCTATTGCGGGAGGGTCAACCGCTAGCTAAAGATAGTATATTATACACATTGTCTCCATTCATCGATAACGATCAAATACTACGAGTAAGTGGGCGTATACAAGCAGCCAGCTGGCTTCCATTTGACAGTTTACATCAAATAATTCTGCCAACGAGGCACAAATTAACACTGTTAATCGTGACGCATATCATATTCGGATGAAGCACCAATATATTGAGGCAACAATTGGTGAGATCAGACAGAAATTTCGGATTCCACAGCTGAGGCGAGTGTTCAAAGGAGTTGTTACAAATTGTATGGTCTGCCGAATCTCCAAGGCAAAGCCTGTCGTACCCATCATGGGACGATTGCCGGAAGATCGCGTAACGCCGTATGTTAGACCATTTAGCTATACTGGCTTGGATTATTTTGGCCCAATAAATGTCATGATCGGACGACGAACGGAGAAACGATGGATCGCGCTCTTTACCTGTTTAACAGTTCGAGCCATACATCTTGAAATAGCCGCTGATTTGTCGACGGATGCTTGTATCCTGACCATCCGCAACTTTATCAACCGTCGCGGAGTGCCCGTACGTATACGCAGCGACAACGGTAGAAACTTTCTCAGCGTAAGCCAGGAGGCAAGGCGGTTTACTGAGGTGTTCGATTGCGAACGTCTACAGAGCAAGCTATCTGGCAGAGGCATTGAGTGGCGGTTCAATTGTCCGGCAAACCCATCTGAAAGAGGCATATGGGAACGCATGGTACAATGCGTGAAGCGAGTATTGAGACACACTCTAAGCGAAATAGCTCCACGCGAACACACGTTGCAGAGTACTCTTATCGAAGCGGAAAACATCGTGAATTCTCGCCCATTGACGCATTTGCCAATATCACCTAAGCAGGATGAGCCTCTCACTCCTAACCACCTTTTGTTGGGAACGGCCAATACGGCACAAACTCCGGCCATAAATGAAGCAGAAGAGAAGACGTGTGCATTGAGAAAGCAGTGGCGAATTGCGCGGCAGATACGGGACAAATTTTGGAAGCGTCGGGTAATGGAGTACCTGCCTACCTTAACGCGCAGAGTTAAGTGGTGTCAGAAAAGTAAGCCACTACAAGCGGGGGACCTTGTGCTTATATGCGACGTGAATGTGCCGCGACGTCAGTGGTGTCGTGGCGTGGTTCAGCGTGTGATTCCTGGCGCTGATGGTGAGGTCAGGCGGGCTGATGTTAAAACTGGCTCTGGTGTACTACGACGAATTGCATCGAATCTGGCCGTTTTGGACGTAATCCCTGGTGAATCAGGATGATTCACGGGGGTGGGGATGTAACAAATTAGAATAGAATAGAATTCTTTCCAAGTCTCTAAGGATTTACTTCCAAAATGTTTCCGGACTTAGAACAAAGTCCAACACTATATTTAATTTGTGTGCTCACTTGGACTATGACATCTATGTTCTTATTGAGACTTGGCTAAATGCCGAGTTTATCGAAAATGAATATTTTGATTCCAATCTCTTTAATGTTTACCGGAAAGACCGAGATTCCCAGAAAACAGGACTGTCAAGGGGAGGCGGCGTTTTAATAGCCATTCAGCGTCGGTACCGATCAGCGTTGGTGCATTTAAATAACGAGGATTCACTTCTGGATCAGCTTTGCGTCTTGGTACATGGTAGCTCCAATCTTTACGTATGTGCCCATACACTTTAAAGTCACTATTTGTTTCGCTCGTTCGGTCTAAGCTGGAGTATGCCGTCTTTATATGGAGGCCATATCACCAGTGCCACATCAGTAGACTCGAACGCAATCAGAAGAATTTTCTTCGTTTTGCACTCAGATCGTTAAACTTCGCTGACCCGATTCCTTCTTACAACGCAAGGAGTGCATTATTAAACTTAAAATCTTTGCAGGGTAGAAGAAGTATACTTTCATTCTGTTTTGTTTACGATATCGTAAACGGGATAGTTTACTCTCCATTACTCTTAGAGCGCATTAGTTTTCATATCCCACAAAAAAATCTTCGGAGTAATGACTTATTCTTCCTAGAGAGGGTTAGAACTGTTTATGCCCCGATGGCACCTTTGCTTAGAACATTGAAAGAGTTTAACCAGATTTCAAGTTCCTTGGCTTTTGATTTTTCGCTATCTAAATATGATTTCAAATTATCGCTCGATCAATTTTTTAAATAGCTACTTATTGTCTATGTACATATAATTGTTCAAATATAGTTAGTTCTAAGTAGCCTGTAAGAAATTTTGTATTTCTAGATTACTATTTGAATGAAAGAATAAATAAATAAATCACCCATCCCTATTATTCGTACAATTGGCAGCTCTGTACACTCAACGTAGTTTGCCCACTTCCTCTTTGACATTTCTTTGAGTGGCAGCACCACATTGTAATTTAATTCTCGTGAAATCATTTTTGTCGTGGATGTCAAGTTGAAGAGGCGCAAACTGCGGTGAGTTTATTTAACTTATATGTAATGATATTTGTTATTTTAATGTAACGGTTCCTTTGTTCTAGAATTAATCGCACTCCCATCTTTTGGGTATATGAGAAAAGGCGTTATATTTCTTTGCCTTCCCACGACTTTTACATTGATATTCTCTATTTTTTTAACTTATTGCTTTTTCACACCACCACTGAGGTTGCAATAAAGGCGCGTTACCGATTTTTTTTGGGTGTTCGGTTCCCCAGGAGACCTTTTTTCGCCCATACTATCTACAGATACGAAGTGCATGAAAGTCTAAGAAATACGAAAAAACTACACAAATCTACTTGGAAAAAACGACTATGACTAATAAAACTACTGCATACAAGAAAACTACTTTGTACAAATTTATATAAAATATTTACAAAATTACCCAGAGTAAATCCGTTTCTATGAACTGTAATAGAGTATAGCAAAAAAATTAAAAAAAAAATTTTGCGACTGTAAATCTAGAGAATATCAACATATAGAAGCAAGCTCTTGGGGTCAACAACAAGAGAGAATCACATTTCAAGACAAATTAAACTTTCTGCTATCTCATAATTATTTCATTCTCGTCATCCATCTTCCATTTCTTACCTTCCATTGCCGTTCGCATCGTCGAACGTGCCTGTCAAACACTGCCGCCATCATGCATTTGTTTTGTTTGGTAGGCACGTCCGATGTTAAGCTGAGATCACACGATTGCCGCAAATGCACCAATCTGGAACAATTTTTATTGTGCTGTATTGGAGCACAATAAAAAAATTGTCCCAATCAAATTCTGTACAGTCACTCGGTTGCCTCTTTTTATACAATTTCGATTTCCGCAAGTTGGTGAAAATCAATATAGTGACAATAATTGCCCCAAATTTATCACACGATTGTTCTAGCATGCGGCAATCGTGACAATAAGATGTTGCGCTGACTTTTAAATTCTGTTTTGTTCTTTGTTGTGTAAAACTGGCGTATTCTTAAAAAAAAAGAAAATTTCATCTAATTTATATATTGTGGGCCTTTTTATGCATATTTGTTGTTTGAAAGCAAAGAAGCAACAACTTGAGCCCAATGAAAACTGACGCATTTATTTAGAAGCTTGAGTGTACAGTTTTTTTATTTTTCGACGATAACTGCAACGTGCTAAATATGTGGAGTTCAAGTTACAAGAGTTTTCTTTTTAATTTGGGGTTTCTTTTTAATTTTGGTTTTTTATTAATTACAAGTAAAATCAAATAAATAAAAATTTCAAATCTATACAACAATTATAAACATTTCTTAAACCTTTGATCACAATTCAATGGTTTTTAATTTGGATTTCTAGAAAAAAATTTGTTATGCAAAAAAATTATAAAAAATCGACAGGATTTTTTAGCAACTTCAAACTTGCACCTTATTGTACTAAATTTTAATGAGCTATAAAACTGAATAACAATTTTTTTTCTAGAAATCGAAATTAAAAACCGTGCAATTGTGTTCAAAAATTTAAGAAATTTTTATAATTTTTGTATAAAGCTTGTAATTTATGCGGTTTTTGTTAGACAATGAGCTATACCTTTATAGAAAAATAATGAACATTAAACAAATAGAAGAAAAATAGTCAAAACTGGTCAAAATGTTGAGGTTCTACCGTTTCGTCTGGGCTGTATGGAACTTTTAAGTTTTTTCTTTTTAATAAATTTATACTGTCATGGCAGTTTGGTGACATAAAATATCTTTCGTATTCTTCTCCTATGAGTTTTGCTTGTGGTGGTATATATCGCAGCAAAGATTCCGTCATCGGACTTCAAGAAAAATTATAATTTCAATACAAATTAAATTAAAAGTTATGTTGCTTCCGAAAACAAGGATATTCATTTCAGTGATTTTTGGACACAGAAGGAAGCAAAAAAGTAAATTATAAATAAACAGCCTAAATATTGTTGTGTATTGTTCACTTCAATTGCCGCACAAGAACACAATAAATATTGCCGCAATTTTGAAATTTTCATTTCCCCATGATTGCCAATCGAGCTATCACACGATTGCCGCAAGTGGGTTGTATTTGATTGGGCATTGTAAGCACAATATCGGCCTGTATTGCCGCACGAGTCAATTTATTGTGAAATCACACGATTGGGGCATAAAATGAGGCAATAATTGGTGTATTGCGGCAATCGTGGGATCTCAGCTTTAGAAAGAGAATAGACAATAGGATTCCATACTTGTAAGTATATAAGATGCTACTACTTGCTTTGATATGGAAGCGAAATATATTGGATTTTACATGAATTCAAAAGGCCCTCATTGAAGCATTTATTTCGTAACTTCGCATTCACAAAAGGCTCTAACTGACAGAAATTCTACATAATTGATAAAAAAAAATTAATTTTATTTTAAAGTATGTTAGGTATTGATATTTAGCATACATAAATTCCATCAATAATTTTCAATTAACATTTTAATATTTCAATTATATAACGTTTTTGTCTCTCCTGAAAAAAATAAATTATGTTAGTTTCCACATTTCATCAAAGATGTACTCCCATAGTAAAATCTAATGCATATTGTTGTATATATTGTAATCGATAACTCTAAGCTGAAATGTATATCGGTTGACAAAAGCTTATCGCTAATAAAATTCTCACTCTCTCATCTCCTTTTGCCAAATAGTAAGACGTGCATTTTGTTTCCTCATTATAAAATAAATTAATAACAGGTTATGGGCCTCACGTTTTTGCCAAAAAAAAAGTCGTAACTAGTAAATAGATAACGTTTGCTAATCGAATTCTTCGTTTTTAATACATAATTCGTGTTAATCAAATACACATAACTGTTGCGGTTTCTCGTTTGATTTAGAGGTTATATTCACGTGGATTAACTACAATGGGAATTGACAAGATCGAAAAATTGAAGGGTCGAGAGAATTACGACACGTAGAAATTCGCAGTTAAGTCCTACTTGCGGCTAAAGGCAAACTGGCCATGCATCGAGGGAGCTGAGCAAGATACGACCAAAAACTTGCATGCGATTTCGGCATTAGGGTTACTAATAGAGCCGGCAAATTATTCGTATGTGCAGAATTGTGCAAACGCAAAAGCTGCGTGGGAAGCGCTGGAGACTGCGTTTGACTATAATGGGGTCCTACGTCGCATGGATCTCTTAAAATTCGTGATGAGACTAGAATTGGCTGATTGTTCCTCTATGGAAGAATACGTCAATAAAATGCCTTGCACGCAACAAAAGTTGGACAAATCAGGTACGAAGATTCCGGGTGACATCGAATACCGTCCAATGGTAGTGGCGCTTGCAAACAGTGGTAAAGCGCTGACGACTGACCTAGTACGCACAAACTTGCTACAAGAAGTAAGATATGAATCTACGAATAATGACGTAGTGGCTCTTATTTCAAAAAAGCAGAAAAACAACCGTGCACGGAAAATTAACAAATAAGCGGTTGTGTGTTTCGAATGTAATGCGAAGGGGCATTATGCGAACAAATGTCCAACGAAGTCAAAGAAATCTCAAAACAACTTGTTACTGATGTCGACATCACTCGTTGCGAAAACTGAAAATGCAAATGAGTGGTTTATTGACTCTGGGGCTTCTGCTCACGTGACGATGTCTTCAAATAATTTATGTGAGCTACGAGAGCCAAAATCCAAGGAGAATATTGTTGGCGATAGTGAACGCCTTAAAGTGAAATGTGCTGGAGATGTTCGCATGACGATATCGTCGGACGAAAATGCGAATAATGAGCAATTCACTGTAAAAGACGTTTAGTGTATACCAAATATTTGTGCTAACCTAATGTCGGCAAGTCAAATGGCAAAAAATGGCAAAACACTACTATTCAACGACAAAAACTGCGATATTTTTAACGAAAACTTCAAATTAATAGCCACGGCACCACTTGTTAACGATTTGTATCGGCTGAGTTGTATCACGCAACGCAATGCTACGGCGTTAACTGCAATAGTAAATCGAAGCTTGTGGCACCGGCGCATGGGACATGCGTGTGACCGCAATTTAGCTCGTAATCAATCAGCGGTCGAAGGGAAGCAAACGCGCGCTTTGTTTAAGCAAAGTGGTAATCGTGCAACAAAAGTTTTGCAAATAATCCACACTGGCGTTTGCGGGCCCATGTCAACGTCGTCGTTCAGTGGATGTCGTTATCTACTAACATTTCAAGATGATTTTAGCCGAAAGGTGTTTGCTTACCCGATGAAGTACAAAAGTGAGGTGTTCGATATTTTCATAAAATTTAAGAAGTTGGTCGAAAATCACCAAGCATCAACTATAAAAATATTAAGATCCGACAACGGTAAAGAGTTTTGCACAATTCGTTTAAGACCATCGTAGAGCAGCATGGAATATTGCATCAGTTAACGGCGCCCTACACGCCTGAACAAAATGGCGTCGCCGAACGCATGAATCGCACAATAATCGAAAAAGTGCGCTGTATGCTTATCGATGCTGATTTACCTCAACAATATTGGGCAGAGGCGGCGACCACGGCGGTTTACCTAATCAACAGAACACAATGCAGGGATATGAAGAACGCTACGCCGGAGGAAATCTGGACAAAAATAAAACCGGATTTATCATCGGTACGGATATTCGGATGTACTGCAATGGTACACATCCCGAAAGAAAATTGACGAAAGCTGGACTCGAAGTCATACAGATGTATTTTCCTTGGATACAGCGAGCAGGCAAAAGCATACAAGATGTTCAACCAGAAAACCAAGCAGACGATTGTCAGTCGAGACCCAAAATAGTAAGGCAATTACTGATCATCACACTATTAATAATTATAATTTGCTACCAAAGACACGAAGCTCTTTGCGCAAGGTTGAGCTTATTGACGATGATGACGGCGATTCAAGTGACGATGACGCGATGCATGAATTCAGTGAGGGATCAGCTAATGCAATAAAAGAGCGAAAGACCGAGAACGTCTTTCTGAATCTATACCAAACACAGTGCGAAGAAGAGTCACAGCTGCCGAGAGAGCAACTCACTTCGCGAAACGTAAACGATGTAATTGGGGTAATTAAGAACATAACTGATATGTCAGTCCAATCATTTTACGGATTCAGTGAGGGCGGAGGGGATAGTAGTCTTGGGAGTCCTGCAAATGATTTATCCCACAATGTTGATGTCGTTTCAAGCGAGATGTCACCTACGAACACTTACGATGATGGAAGCAGTCTCGACGATGCAGCGGGGGAAGCACATCTGGGACTTTTAGCAGCAACAGCTGACTCCAGCGACCCCGCAATGGTTCAGGAAGCATTAAACAGTGATGACAGCAAATAATGGACCGATGCGATGCGACATGAGTACAGCGCCAACCGCAATGCTTTGCAGATGAAACCAAAAGATTCAGCCGTCTACGCTTTACGGTTTGAAGCAATCGAGTAGAATGTGGAACATGAAATTAAATTCCGTATTGACACTACAGCTTGGCTTTACCAGATCAGCGGTTGACCAATGCGTTTATTTTAGCAGTCAGCTCCAAATATCATCATACTGGCTGTTGATGTTGACGATATTTTGATTTTCGGCGGTAACAATACAATGATAACAAAACTCAAAAAGGATCTGTCTAAGCACTTTAAAATGAAAGACATGAGAGCTGCAACGTCTGTGCTTGGGATTAACATCACTCGAAATCATGATGGATCAATCTCCATTGACCAAAAGCGATACTTGTCAGATATCTTACGATTTAATATGCAAGATAGCAACCCGGTAGCTACCCCAATGGATCGAAATCAACGTCTATCAAAGGATTTGTGTCCAAAAACGGAGAAGGAGAAGCAGGTGATGGCGTCGATATCCTATCAAGAAGCGATCAGCTGCATTATGTACACTGCACAAATCAGCCGTCCCGATATCGGTTTTCCGATTCACCACATGCCATGGTAAGGCGCACTGGGAGGCATTCAAGCGAGTGCTTCGCTATCTAAAGGGCAGGCACAATTGACATGAAGCTGACTTACCGCAAAGACAGCGCTGGTAAATTAACTAACTATTGTGATGCGGACTGGGTTGGCGACCAAGATGAACGTCGTTCAACAACTGGCTATGTTTCCGTCTCCGTCTCTTGTTGCGGCAATACAAGAAGCATTCTGGCTTAAACGTTTTGAGGGAGAACTCTTTAGGGACGTCCCGAGGTCAATATAACTTTTCTGTGATAATCAAGGCGCTATAAAACTAGCCATGAACAACAATTTTCACGCACGAACCAAACACATTGACGTGAAAAATTACTTCATACGCGAATAGCTTGCAGAAGGCTTGATTAAATTAGACTATCCCAATACAAACAAAATAATCGCTCACATCATGACTAAGTCTGTAAATAATTCAAAATTGACTCAGTTTATTAACCAATATGGTTTATCATAAGATTTAAATTAAAACTATTTTCTTTCAGTGTCAGTACAACATTAATTACAGAATTTTTAGTATAGCTTTGAGTGACGGTGTTGTACATATTGTAATCGATAACTCTAAGCTGAAATGTATATCGGTTGACAACAGCTTATCGCTAATAAAATTCTTACTCTCTCATCTTCTTTTGCCAAATAGTAAGACGTGCATTTTATACCCTCATTATAAAATAAATTAATAACACATATTTTGTTTAAGTGAGCTCCTGGTAATCGGCACAGTAACGAAATTTTTAGACAACATAAAATAAGAAGTAGAGGTCATTTCAACACTGGGGTCGATTAAAAAATCTTTAATATATGGAAAACGAATTCTTGCCTCACCTTCGATAATGAATGTGGTAAGAGAGTGGGTGTTCGGTTCCCCAGGACGCCTATTTTCACCCATACTATTTACAGATACGAAGTGCATGAATATAAAAAAATCTAGGAAATACGAAAAAACTACACAAATCTACTTGGAAAACACGACTATGACTAATAAAACTACTTTATACAAATTTATATACAATATTTACAAAGTCACTCACAGTAAACTCTTCTATGAACTGTAGTTGGGTATAACAAGAAAATAAAAAAAATATTGCTTTTCTTAATTGCTATTTTATTGCTTTTTCATAAAATTTCATACCTTTTACTCGATTTATTCAAACAAAATTCAAATAAAAGGTATGGAATTTTAAGAAAAATAAATTTATTCATACGGCCATTATCAATTTAGTTAAAAGATATCGAATATTTCAAAAACGGCCATACTTCTATAGGGGTAATTTTTTATCTTGAACACCAACCTACATTCTCCTTGGGTT
>NW_023458555.1:97156737-97158647 GCF_013731165.1 Rhagoletis pomonella | reverse complement strand
ATGGGGTCGAAAATAGACATGATGTAACTGCACAACTCTCGTTTCGTCGGCGGCCTGTTTCCACTCACTACGTCAGCATCAACTCGGTGGAACTTCAACTCGTAGCGGAATGTATCATCTTCCGGGTTCCAATACATTCCCAATACCTTCTCTGCCGTTGCATCTTGAGATTTAAGGTGGCTTACAGCTGCATCCTCTAGCTGTGCCGTGTTTCGCAGTGATTTAACCACAATATCCGAATTCGAAATGAATGCGCACATATCAAACCCAACTGCTTTATGAATTTCGCGCACCTGAGTTGTTACGGCAATTGCTTTTTCCACTGACGGAAAGCTGTCCACGAAATCGTCGACGTAATGATGCTTTACAATGGCCTCTACAGCTCGAGCAAATTTCTCTTTATACCCCATTGCGTTTACAGTCTTTATGTACTGGGCTGCGCACGGAGAACGTGCCTCACCAAAGGTCATGACTTACATCTCGTAGACTTCTAATTCGCAGTTGAGGTTGTTCCTCCATAAAAATCTCTGCGCGCATCTGTCCTCTGGTCTAACTAAGATCTGGTGAAACTTTTCTTTTATATCACCACACACTCCGATGGCTCCAATGCGAAAATTGTATAGCACTGTTGGCATAGGCTGGTAATCTTGTGGACCTTTGAGCAAAAATGAGTTTAAGGATACGTTGTTGAAGGCTGCGGCAGCGTCGAAAACTAAACGAATTTTCCCAGGCTTGTTCGGATTTTTAACCGCGAAGTGAGGGAGATACCATACCCGTGGTCCCTTTATGGCAGCTTCAGCTTGTGTAAGTTTACGACAGTAGTTTTTTCTCCAAATAGCTCTGAATAACTGATGTGTATGCTGCTGCGAAAACGTTATCCCTCTTAAATTTTCGTTCAATGCCAAGAAACCGCTGTTCCGCCATTTTATAATTATCTGGTAGTCGTATTTCATCATGTTTCCACAGAAGACCTATTTGAAATCTGCCATCAACTCGTAACATTGTCGCCTTTAATATATTCTCAGCACGAATTTCCGCATCACTCTTTACAGCTGGCGTGGACCGTACGCCAAAATTTTCAGTCGTGAAATATTCTTCTACCAAATCATGTAGGGTTTGATCATATATTTTACTGACTTGCAAACATGTTGTCAAATACAACCCACCCCAGCTCTGTGTGTGCTAAATATGGGCCTTGCTTTGAAACCTGCATCGTTTTCGATGGCAACCCTAAATGGAAATGGTCCAATCCGATAAGTATTTTTGGCTTAATATTTGAAAAAAAAAACGTAAGCCCTTTTGGCAGACTATCAGTGGCACCTCGTAGATCAGACCTTTTCAAACTCTGTATCGGTAAGTCTAAGTTTGGCACAGCATGCACCCTACTTAAATTATGAAGCCTTTTTGATTCACTTTCACTTATCTGGAGATTTACAACTGAAGATGGCTCTTCTGCAGTTTTCCCACCAAACCATTGAAGGTTTAACAAATGTTGCTGGCCCTTAACACCCAACTTTTCAACTAAGCTGCTGTCGACCATCGTTATGGATGAGCCCTCATCCAGCATAGCGTATGTATCTACCCGTTGTCGTGGTCCATACAGGGTTACGGGCAAAGTACGGAACAATATCTTACTTTCATCAGGGGTTGTCAGCTTACAGCTGAGTATAGACTCACGAACCAAATTTATTCTTTGCTCCTTTTCATTACTGCGGTTTGGGGTTTACACCTGCTGCTCGGCAGGCTGAACAGAACACCGCTGGTCGGGCTGGTTGGGGTTTTGATCATGCAACATCCTGTTGTGTTTGCGTTGGCAACCATTTACCGTACACAACGTTTTGGTACGACATTCACGTGTAGAATGACCATATCGAAGGCAAGAGAAACACAAATGATTACGCTTAACTTCG
>NW_023458555.1:97153224-97156637 GCF_013731165.1 Rhagoletis pomonella | reverse complement strand
AATCGGGACGATTCTTTTAAAGAGAGGGGAGAGTTAACAGTAGCCTTTGCCTTCCAATTAAATTACAATTATAACCAAATTTCCAATAATGCAGTTGGTCATATTGTTGGTTTGACTCATATGATGAAATCTAATAAACAATGGAAAAGTACTGATTTAATTGAAGATGTAATTGATACCCTTTTCCTGCAACCAACTGAGTAAACAATGGCTTAATGAAAGTTGCAACTGCAAAACAATTGCAGCTGAATAAATAGTATGACTAAGAAATAAAGTTGCAACTGCAAAACAACTGCAGCTGAATAAATACTGAAACTTAATATGTTCAATAATAAAATTTTATTAAAAAATAAAGTTGCAATAGCAAAACAACTGCAGCTGAATAAATACTGAAACTTAATATGTTTAGTAATAAAATTCCAAAAGAACAATTTGAAGTTCCAACTAAGAAATCTTGTAAATATAATTTTAAGCTATAAATAACGTTCTTTTCAAATAAAGATCAGTTTGGTATCAGTCTTACATCAAGACGTACGTTTATTTTTAAAACGTTCACCGGGCTCACCCAAAGCTAATTGGCGCCCAACGTGGCCGCCCGCGATAAGTGTCGGTCGAATAACAAGTATCCTCGCCGGAGGAGAAAATGTAAAAACAAACTAAAAAACAAGTATCCTCGCCGGAGGAGAAAAGATAAAAACAAACTTAAAATAAGTATCCTCACTGGAGGAGAAAAAAATTAAATATTTAAATAAGTACCCTCACCGGAGGAGAAAAAATAATAATAAAAAAAAACTTTTAAACAAGTGTCCTCACCGTAGGAGAAAAACAATTTAAACTTTAAATAAATATCCAAAAAGACAGTTATGATAAAAGATTAACAACCAAGTGGCAGTGGCGATTAATAAATAACTCAACATCAGTGGCAAGAACAACAAAACAGTGGTAGCAGAGTCAGTTTGGAATATAACTACATTTGGAGAAGTAAAGGAAGTCGATAACAACTGTAACAGCAACAAGGAGCTGAAGCAGCAAAAATTAATGTGAGAATTATTTAATTTTATACTATTTTATTTTAAAAATTTGAACAATGACAGACGCTCTACCATCTGACTTAGACTATGACGAAACAGACAGAATTGTGGAAAAATTGGAAATAGAAGAGAATTCTGATGAACTCAAGGAAAAGGTTTTTAGAGAAAGGGATCTTTTTGATGAATGTAGTGACGAGGGAAGAATGAAGTGTATGGAAGCTGTATTTAAGTATATAGGAAAGAATAAGAAAGCCACACTAGCTGATTATTATAACAAAGAGACATTAGAATCGGAAGCGGTAGCAATGATTCGAATTGCAAAAAAAGAGTGGTAAATTTTAAAATGGTACAAAATCAAAGTGGTCCAAAATATGAAAAATTATACTATTGTGAATATTGTGAAGGAAATCATAAAACTGAAAAGTGTGCTTATAAAAAAAAATGTCGTTAATTAGTGAAGTGTTTAAATATAAATCTGGACGGATCAATAAAAAACTTTTCAAATATGACTTTAAATAATGAGAATGAGGCTGTAGTAGCAAGATTAATTGCGGCAACGAATGCATCACTCAGACTAGAGGTGTCTGAATTGCGAAGGCAAATTGAGGGTTTAACAAAATCAGTAACCATAACTGATTACAGACCAGAAGTGGTCGTCTCTCAAATTAACTGTGATGAATCACTGGAAGTTATAAAGTCATTACCAGAATTTTCTGGTAAGCAAAATAAATATGTTAGCTGGAGGGAATCAACTAATAATGCCATGAGTCTATATGTGAGAGGCAGCCGTAGGTATTTTGCTGCACTACCAATTTTACGAAACAGGATTACCCAGGATGCGAATGATTTATTATCAACCCATGGGACAGTTCTAAATATTGACTCCATTTTAGCGCGACTAGAGATCGCTTATGCTGACAAAAGGTCTGCTCATATTATTGAGCAAGAGATGAGCATTTTGCGCCAAGGTAGTTATACTTTCATTGAGTATTACAATAAGGTTAACGAAAAATTAACCCTACTTATAAACAAGACGATTATGACATAAGGAAAGGACAGTGCCGGTTTGCACTAAGTCAACTACAAAGAAATAATATTCAGACGATAGCTTCACAGCGTGATCAGGCTCGACCAACACCAATGGATGTTGATCGGAGTATTCAGATCCAAAATCGGCAGCAACAAAATCCGGGGAATATTCAAAGTAATTATCGAAATAATTACATAACTCATAATCAGAACTATTTAGCTCAGAAAAGACCTAATGCCAGTGCTCAGTTAAGTGTTCGACCACCTAATAAAACGCAGCGAGTAAACAATATTAATGAGATTTACAAATTTTAATTGATACATGAGTAACGAATTTCTACATAAGCAGGAATATATAAAAATAAAAATGATCTAAATATTTATAAATGCGTAAATACGATAAATGGGTATACAGTAATTAAATATTATCACATAATCCATTTATTCGGAGTTAGACAAATATTTTATGAAATCGATAATTTGGAATCAGACCTTTTAATAGGTTTTAAATTTTTTAAGAAAATTAACGCGGTAATAAATGTAAAAAGATAAATCATTCACAACAAATAACGGAAAGAAGGAAATAATTTATAATTCGGAAACTGAATCTGAACAGCCCGCCGAAGCATATCCCGGCAAATATGAAAGTGAATTGAAAAATGGGAAAAAAATAAGGTAAACCATTTGGGAGCAAAAATTCCTAAAGCGCCAGCTGATGATAATACCGGCAAAATAAATAAAATTTATACTGAGGGACAGCCAGCCGACGAATTTACCTGCAACAAAATGAATAACGTTAAAACTGTGGGACAAAAAAGTCCTACAACGCCAGTCGATGAAATTACCGACAACAAAAAAAAAGTTTAAACTGTGGGACAAAAAAGTCCAACAACGCCAGTCCATGAAATTACCGACAACAAAAATAAAGTTAAAACTGCGGGACAAGGAAGTCTTACAAGGCCAGTCGATGAATTTACCGACAGTGAAATTAAAGATTTAAACAAATTACTTTAGAGGAAAAATCCTTTGAAGCGCCAGCCGATGTGTATTCCGGTAGTTTTATTAAAAATAATTACTAGCCTTTACAAGAAGACTTAAGTGAAATAAGTATTTTAGAAGATGACATTCTTGAGAAAAGTGAATCCATTCATTAAGGGATTGACATTAATCTTCCTCTTAGAACGGGCGGAAATAAGAACTTCCGTAAATACTCCAATTTGGAGCAAACAATATCAATATCCTTTAGCAGCAAATGTTTTTGTGAATAGGGAAATTGAATATTTTTTAGGAAAAAGAGTTTTACGACCAAGTAAAAGTCCTTACAATTCTCCAATTTGGGTGGTACCAAAAAAA
>NW_023458555.1:97149444-97153124 GCF_013731165.1 Rhagoletis pomonella | reverse complement strand
AAAAAAAGGTATCAATAGAGATGGCACGCCAAAATTGAGAATGGTAGTAGACTTCAAAAAATTAAATGAAGTTACGATTTCAGATAAATATCCAATACCATATATAAACGTTATACTTTCGAATCTAGGAGAATCACAATATTTCTACAATTCATCTAGAATCTGGATTTCATAAAATTTTGATGAAGACTGAAGATACTGAAAAAACAGCATTTTCAGTTAATAATGGAAAATACGAATTTTTAAGAATGCCGTTTGGACTGAAGAATGTACCAAGAATTTCCAAAGAGCCATGGATGATGTATTAAGAGAATTTATTGGAAAATTTTGTCATGTGTATATTGATGAAATAATTGTTTTTTCGCGTAATTTGGAGGATCATGTAAGACATTTGAATCAAGTAATCAATGTCCTTAAGAAAGCGAATATGAAAATCTCCTTAGAGAAATCAAAACTCTTCAAAAGAGAGGTGGAATTTTTAGGATTCATTGTTGCAAACAATATAATTAAAACCGATCCGCATAAAATTTAAGCGATTTCCAATTTTCCATTGCCTAAAACGATACGCCAACTACGTAGTTTTCTAGGAATGACTGGATATTACAGAAAATTTATCAAGGATTATGCAGCAATAGCCAAAACCTTTAGCCAAACATTTATCAGAGGAAAATGGTCATGTGTCTCAACATATGTCTACAAAAATTGAGGTTCGATTAGCACAAGATGCGATTTTAGCCTTTGAGAAATTAAAACGATTACTTATTAACCAAGTAGAATTAAATCATCCAGATTTTAATAAAAATGTATACTGGCAACCGACGCCTTAAACGACGCGATAGGTGGAGTCTTAAGCCAGGAAGTGAAACCCATTACGTTTATCTCTAAAACTTTAAATTCAGCGAAAAAAAATTATGCAACAAATGAAAAGGAACTTTGTGCCATAGTTTGGGCATTAAAAACTTTAAGAAACTATCTTTATGGAGTATCAGATATAGAAATACATACAGATCATCAACCTTTGACTTCTGCAGTCTCTTCAAGAAATCGTGATGTAAAAATGAAAAGATGGCATACTATTATTGAAGAATATGCTCCAAAAATGATTTATAAACCAGGAAAAATTAATATAGTCGCGGATGCCTTATCCAGACAAAACCTGAATAATATGACTGGTGACTCTTCAGACATAGAAAAGCAGTATTCAGCAGAAAGCTCTGATAATACACAAATTCAGGAGACTAAGAAACCATTGAATCAATTCAAACAACAGATACTACTTAGTAAGGGACGATTCACAATACATGAATCTCATTAATTTTGGTAGAACTAGGCATATTATTGAATATGATACGCCTGAAAATTTAATGACTATTCTAAAAGAATTTTTACAACCGAATATTGTAACTGCAATACATTCTACACCGGAGGACCTAGAGGAAGTTAATGCTAAATTAAAAGAAACTTACAAACAAATTTTTGTATACAAAAAATTTTCCCATGGATATATTAAATAGAGAAGACCAGTGAATTATAATTGAGCAAACGCATAGTAGAGCACATAGGAGTTACGAAGAAAATATGAAGCAAATTTCAACTTCATATTATTGGCCTGAAATGCATAAACATTTTAGGCAATACATCAGAAATTGTGAAATTTGTAATAAAAATAAGTATGATAGACATCCACAAAAAATACCAATAGGTGAGGTTCCCATACCTAAGGAGGAAAGAGAACAAGTTCACATGGATATATTTTCTGCACAAAACTTAAAATTTATCACATGTATTGACGCATATTCCAAGTTTTTGGTTATCAAGCAAATTGAAGATAAAAAAATTTGGAAGGAAAAGTGTTGGAAATATTACAAAGTTTACCTAACCTAAAACGAATAACCATTGATAACGAACGCGGTTTTACAACATTACAATTTAAAACTTTCGTGCAAAGGTTGCAAATTAAAATTTATTTTTGCAATCCAAATCATAGCACCACAAATGGTCAAATTGAGAGAGTACATTCATAATTGAAATTTCACGATGCATGAAACAAAAGTTTAGATTGATCAGTTTTTCAGAATCAATATACAGAGCAGTACAACAATATATGTAATAAAACACTACATTCAGTAACTGGTAAGAAACCATTTGAAGTCCTTTATAACAAGGTTTCTCATGATATTTTACCATCAAAACTTTTATAACCACAATCAAAAATGTTAGACAGACAAAATAAAAATAGAGTTCGAAAAACATATTTATATGTGAAATTATTTATGAAAAAATTACAGGTGGAAGGAATAAACTTAAACCTAGATACAAGAAACGGGTAGTAAAAGAAGTTTTAGGGAATAAGGTTAGAATTAACCAAAGAAACCGAATAGTGCATAAAGATAACATTAAATCTAGATTTTATATTTTTTTAGAAAATGATACTAATAATAATTCTGGCAATAATTGCTAAAGCAATAACCGATACTGTAGACTACAAGGGAGGATTATATCTTTATAAAGGATGGAGATGTAGCTTTGCATATGACTATGGAGAGCTTTTTATATCACGATTTGATAAAAGACATAAAAAAGGTATAAATGAATTAGGAACATTGTGGAAATGGATAGCAGGAACACTAGATCATGATGATTTAGTGTTAATTAGTAATAAGTTAATTTAAATGAAAATGACAATAAACAATACACAACAAACTCTGAAATTTTTAAAACTATTACTCGTTTAACAGAAACAATTAAAAATATAAATGAAAATTCACATATAAAATTATTAATGAAGCAAAAATATAAATTTTTAATGATTAATTGCAAAATCTAGTTCATAAAATAAATATGGCAAAAGTAGGCATTCTAAACCCAGCAATTTTACATTTAAATTAAATAAAAAATATAACAAAAAAAATATAAAAGTGAACGATTGATTATAACTGATTTAATGGACATTTCTATTTTTAAAATATTACAAAATAAAGATGTAATTGTTATATACATTAAGCATCCGAAAATTATTCTTGATTATAAGTATTATGAAGTAACAGCAATTGCACAAACCGATGGTAAATTGTTAATTGAAAATGAAATTGCAAAATATGAAAAATAATATGTAAATATTAACAACTGTAAAAATTAATAACACAAATACTTGTTTATCAGATGTTTTGTCCGCAAAACGAGCTTAATGTAAAAAGAGAAGAGAAAAAAATAGAAAACAGATGCAATTAAAGAAGGAGGAATTTCAGTTTCCGGAAGCCATGCAATTGACAATCATGTCGTAAATGGAGTTTACCTTGTTACTTTTGAAAATTACACAAATATTGATGATACAGTATATGAAAATATTGATTCAAGAATTTGGAAATATGACAAGGATAATGATTTGAATAATTTTGAAATTATTAAATATATTGAATCGGAAGATTATAATTTAATATTTCAAAATGTGAATCTTATTAATTCTGTCATAATTGAAATTAAGTCACACCCTGTATTTTGGACTTTTGTAACAATTGTATTTGTAATAAAATTAATAAATATACTTTTAAAAATTTATCAAATAGTTGAAGTTTGGAATAAAAACAGGCATTCGAAAAAACAAGAATTGCTGCACGAACTCACTATAGAAATATACAGTATCGGTCATATCTATAGCACGCCATTTCAAAGTTATATTG
>NW_023458555.1:97136251-97149344 GCF_013731165.1 Rhagoletis pomonella | reverse complement strand
AAGTAAAAGTCCTTACAATTCTCCAATTTGGGTGGTACCAAAAAAAGATGAATTTGATTCTGTAGCTGAATAGTTTTAGATCTCGACACTTAACAAACTCCTGTTTCCACTACTCGGCACGAAAAAACTACAAAAAAAAAAAAAAGGTTCCGTACGTCATGCGGACTGCGCCCCTCGTGTCGGTTGGGCGGGAATGGAGGGTAAAAAGCCGTTGGGATTAATTAACAAATTAACTCTTAAATCTTAATTGCTGCTATACAAATAAGCCTCTCTGTGTACTTTGACTGCACTGGCCACAGTCATTTCTAGCTTAAATTTTTTAAGAGCCCCCGCACACTGCAGACTTTCTTGTCGGTTAGATGGGCTTGCTTGTCTGTCCATTGCATTTTCGGGCGCGATTAAGTCCATATACCTATTTTCATCTATTTCAAGCGAACCCCAACTAAATCGGCGAGCGATAAAGGCTACACTGTGTGGGAGCTCCAATAATGCACTTCTGTTTTTCCAAATTATTTCTACTTACCTGGTCATTTCCCCTTCCAGGGGAAAATGATAGAGCGGTACTCCCAGTCGGTTTGGCATTTTCACAATCGGAAAACAAAAATGGTAAGGCATGTAATATATAAAAACAAAAGTTAAAATGCTTCAAAAACTTACGGACAAGTAAGATGTTAAACTCTTATGATGAATATAGCGGAGAACCGTTTGTATAAATATTTGCATCAAAAAATTTTATTCAAATTTGTGTTTGAATTATGAGATCAACCGGAAAGCTCTGAAACGTATTTTTTGAAAAAAAAAATATAAATCTTGGGATTATTGAGTTATTTTAGGATAAGAAAAGCTAGTTTACATTAAAAAATATATTAGACCAGATGTATGTAATCTACTTTTATTACGAATTGAAACGATTTTATATTCCTATATAATATTAACAGCTACCATTAATAGTAGTTTAACTGTTAGATCAAAATGCATATTTGGCAAGAAAGATAGAATACGAGATTGCGACGTACTGGCGGGGATGACATTTTTTTTACAAAAAGTAAACAAAGCCGAATTGCATGTTAAAAGAAAATGTCCGAGCAGCAAATTTTCTCAATAATAAATTTTACGATAGTAAGTAAACGCAGTTTGGCAGGCAGGATTTTAAATGAATTCAAAAGGCCCTTACTGAAGCATTTATTTCGTAACTTCGCATTCACAAAGGCTCTGACAGAAATTCTACATAATTGATAAAAAAAAATTTATTTTAAATTATGTTAGATATTGATATTTAGCATACATAAATTGCATCAATCATTTTCAATTAACATTTTAATATTTCAAATATATAACGTTTTTTGCCTCCTGAAAAAAATAAATTATGTTAGTTAGGGCCTTTCCACATTCCATCAATGATGTACTCCCATAGTAAAATCGAATGCATATTTTTTTTAAGTCGTAGAGGTCATTTCAACACTGGGCTCGGTTAAAAATTCTTTAATAATTGGAAAACGAATTCTTGCTTCAGCTTCGATAATGAATGGGGTAAGAGGGTGGTCTTTGGCTCGATAATTTGTCCATTCTCCAGCGTAACGGAGCATTCGTTATCCAGGCCCCTATTGTGAGTGTCGACTGGCAGTAGAATAGAAATTTTTAGATCGAGTCGATCATCTTTTATTTTGCTATTGTGTAACTTGATCGATAAAAATTTGTACTATTGTGAATGGTTGACGGAACTGTTAACAGCTGTTTGTTTGTTTACGTTTCTTTAGTGTTTCATTTACATCATTTTTAAAATAATTGCTTTTATTATAAAGTTTAAAAAATTTACACATGTAAAATATGGTTAAGTGATGAGGAAGATGATGTGGAAGCTAATTGATTAGTAGAGTTGGCTAAAGCAAGGAGGGAATTGCGAGATTCGTCGGATCCCTTGGAGTGGGAAGATGAAGTTTATGTACATATGTGAATTTTATGAATAGAAGTTACATTCCAGATGCTTCACGGTTTGTAGGTTTTACAGGATTTGCAGGAAAAGCTGTTTTCCTCATTAATAAACTGTATGGAAGTTTAAGAAATACGGTACGGTTTAGCTATTTGTACAATGATGTGGGGTATTTGTCTCCAAACGCGTGATCCGAGTTTAAAAACTTTAACATACAAGTGTAGTGAAAGAATTAAACTTTAATTTAAAATAAAGATTTCAAATTTCCGAGCACTAGTTAATTAATAAATTGTGCAATGTTTCGGAAACTTTGATGTTGGTTCTGCGCAAAAAACACCGTGGATGACGTAGCCCGAGTTATATGCACAAGATATATTGCATATTTTTCACAATAGAAGCGGAGCTTCCGCCCCTACTCTTTCCGAAAATTCCTTTGCCTATGTCCTCATTCTCCTGCATCGGCTCGACCAACCGCGCAAGTTGCCTTTTGTTGCTTACAATTTTTGATCTGTAATTCAGACACATACATACATATGTATATTTCACAATTTTTTATAACTTGCAGTTTAATTGACTTACTTTTGATCCATTATAGTAACACTTATGTAAATTTTATAAACGCAAACTCCAACGACTAAAAAACAGCAATAGAAGGATGAGCGATTAAAAAGAATTCACAGTCGTTAATTGAGCGACTAAACCACACTCACAATAGCACCGATAATCGACAATCGCTTAATAGTCGATTATCTACTGCCAGTCGACATTCGCAATAGGGGTGCTAATAATATATTCTACCTTTGTTGTAAATTCGAAATCCAGCCCATTTTCGAAAAAAAAGTTTGCGGAGAGCTTATCTCTTCTGGGCTTCACTACATTTGAGGCCATGAGAGCTGAAGTGACCTAACACACAGTTTGCTTTTTGTTAGTTTGCTAGACTTCTTAAAATGGTCTCTAATGTGCTAAATTTTCAAAAAAATTCACTTATATCTCAATTTAATGGTTCGCTTTGTACCTTAAAATTAGGGAACGAGCGACTTTTATTTTTAAATCAATCACATTTGACTCTTTTTTAAGTAGGAAAGTATCAAAAAATGTAATTTTGGGTTAGGCCATTCTGCTCTCACGACCTCATTTTTTTTCCTTTTCTCTATTTCTATTTCATTTTCATGGTGAATAAAATGTTTGGCGCATATTCATAGTCATATTTAGTACTCAACTAAGTCGAAACTATTCTAAGTCACAACTAAAGCTATTCATAGTCGCCTTAGTTTCGACTTTTCTGGCTAAGTACCAACTTAAAATTTAGTTTCGGCTGCAGCTGCAACTAAGTCGTAACTAGGAAGAAATATTTTATCAAATTAAGGGAAAACAGGCGAAATATGTAAAAATTAAGTTGGTAGAGGGTGATTTTGATAATATTGAATAATCTCCAATTAAAACTTACAAAGAGCGATCCATTTTAATCGGAAGATGAAATTAAATGCGTATTACAATTCGAATAAAGCTACATCACAAGTTCTTTTAAAGTAAAATTGTGCATAACATTTAGATATCTACTATTTGTATGTTTCACAGCATGCTTCGATAAACATCGACTTCACATCACTGCGGTTGTTCTGGCTATTTCACACAATTAACAAGAAAACGATACCATATTCTTTTGCATAATCATGCAATGAAAATAAAAATTATATAAACGGATGATCAAACTTGATATTATTTAATAAAAATGTAATTTTTCCAAAATATCGTAAAGAAAAATCGATACATTTTCACACTCGTTTTGCTATATCGTAAACTAAGTCGAAACTACTTAGTAGAAGTCTGAAATGCGACTATGAATAGAGGTAAATTTTAAGTTGGTACTTAAATTTAAGTTGCAACTTTGTTAGTTTCAACTTAGTTGCTGGACTATGAATACGCGCCATTGTTATTTTATTATCACTTAAGTTCACTTTTCCTAAATATTTGAAATGTATTTTGAATTGTATATGCTCGGAATAACCTGAGTAAACTCTACCAGCTGTTACTCATTGCTAACATCGCGAGCTTGTTAAAGTAAAAAAAAAAGTTAAAATAAATTACTGTGCGGCTGGTGTGTGTGGTTCAAAAGATTCTTTTGCTCAAAATCTCCTCGTTGGAACATTAAACTTCCGCCGTTGGAACACAAAGTTAAGCAGCTACCAAAATTAGCGGACAAAAAAGCGGAATTGGACAAAGACACAAGGGCATAGATTCAACCAGGGAAAACGCAGCAACTGGAAGACGCACCAAATGACACCTACTAGAAGCGTATCGGTCTCCAAAACTGTTGAGGTACTGTAGTTTGTCTAGTGAACAAAAAAAAAATTTAAATTGGCATACAAAAAATAATAATAATAATAATCTCTAAAATTACATAAAATTTACATCCAAACATGTTTTGCACATTCAAACATACATATTGCGCCATTTGAATATCTATTTCAACAAATTATTATACCGTAATAATTGAAATTCTGTGCTCCGTTGTTTAAATACATATGCAGTAGTTATGTACATGCATAAGTATATAAATTCCGCTATAAAGTTTGCATTTTAAATAGCGCAGAACAAAGCGATTGTTTTGCACTACTGTAGAAGCGCTCAACAGTAACAAGAAATTACTCAAAACAAAGGAGTGGAGTTACAAGAATAATTTGAGTTTTTTTATTATACATCGTATGCAGTCGCCTTCGTCGTCGTTTAATTTGCTCCTGGCTTCGTACGCTGTCAAGAAAATAACTCTTGTTAATTATTTGAGCGTTGTTGTGTAGCGGCTCAATTTTGGCAGTGAGTTAAAAAAAACAAACTGGAGTCACAAGAATAATTCGAGTTTCCACAATGATGCCTCAATCTTCGCGTTTGCCTAATTTAAAGTTGCCTAACTTTGACGGTAAATATGCTGAATATAAAAATTTTATTAGCTCATTTAATAATTTGATAAACGATGAACCTATTCTCTCGCCTATTGAAAAACTCAACCACCTTTTAAGTTGTTTATCAGGTGATGCCCTTCGTACAGTTAAAGCTTTCCAGGTTAATGAAGAAAACTATGCGAAGGCATTAAACCGTTTAGCGGAAAGGTATGATACAAATTGTTTGATATTTTTCGATAATATAGAGCGGTTATGCGAAATTCCGAAGATCTATAAGCCCAATGCTTCAGCGTGAAGAAATGCAGTTGACACAGTATCAGCAATCTATGATTCCCTACAGTCAATTGACAGTGAAACCGATATCACAAATGCTTTAATAATTCATTTGGTGCTATCTAAAGTTGATTCAGCTTCCAAAGCAAAATAGAACGACCAACTAGATTATTCTACTCGCTGGAAGTCAATGACGATAGGTCCAGCAAGGTTGAAAATTCCCAGTCCAGCACATATCAAAATAGAATTAAGAAAAATGATCATAAGACATCATTCGCTTGCACTCAGCTGGAAAGAATTCGAAATGCTCGTATTGTAGTTCAAATGGCCACTATATTTACACATGCAATGATTTTGCCGCTCTACCAATTGATAAACGGTTTGAGTTTGTGAAGAAGGGGGGAAGCTGTATTAATTGTTTAAAGAAAGGGCATACAGTGCGTAATTGTACTCGCCCTCATTTTCGTGTTTGTAAGCGACCTCATAATACACTTTTGCACAAATATGAACCTGCATCGTCAGGTAATCATTCGCTTGAATCTTCGAATTCTGCTGCGACTGTCTCTTCTTCACAACAATCAAACAATCGTTCTTCGCTCCTTGTTTCCAGCACTTGTGATGTAGTTATTTTGGCAACTGCATTGGTAAAGATTAATGATCGCTTCGGAAATAGTCATCATGTAAGAGCTCTATTAGATTCGGGATCTCAAGTGAATTTTATAAGCGACGAATGCGCAAATAAATTAAAACTCAACCGACGGTCCAAAGATTTAAGTGTGCTCGGCATTGGTGAGGTGAATTCGAGCGTTAGACATGTGGTAAACGCCACAGTTCAATCACGACTTAACGATTATTCGTTCCAAGCCGACTTTTGGGTTCTAAAGTCAATTTCAAGCTCTCAACCTGAGATAAATTTACCAGTTGAGTCATGGCAAGTTCCGGATAATATTGATTTGGCAGATCCACATTTTAATAAAAGCCAAAAGATTGATTTATTGATAGGCGCTGACATATTTTTCGAATGGCTATCGGTTGGTCAAATTAAACTGGATAGTACTTTGCCAACACTACAAAAAACGTTGTTTGGATGGATAGTTTCTGGGAGATATAAAAATGTCGAAAACGGTCAATCAGCTGTGTGCAATTTAATAAATCGAAGCAATATGGAAATGACAAGTATTGAATCATTTTTGCGCAAGTTCCGGGAAATAGAGGAAATCCCAAGCCAAAGCCGTAATTTTGCGCAAGAGCGAATGATTGTGAAAAACATTTTGTCGCCAATACTAAGCTGTTGGAAATTGGTCGGTTTGAAGTTCGTTTGCCATTCAAAGTTCCCGCGTCTTCACTTGGTTCGTCACACGAAATAGCGAAAAGACGATTTTTGGCGCTTGAACGGCGGTTAATGCGAACTCCTAAGATACAAGAAATGTATATGGAATTTATGAGGGAATATTTGTCGCTTGGCCATATGTCGCCCACAAAATATGTAATTCCTACCGGCCCTCATTATTTCATACCCCACCAGGTCATAGTAAGACCAGACAGCCTAACAACTAAACTTAGAGTGGTATTTGACGCTTCCAGTAAAACTTCCTCCCAACTCTCATTAAATGACACATTAATGGTCGGTCCTACCATTCAACCAGATTTGTTTATGACTTTGCTTCGGGTCCGTTGTCGTAAAAACCCTATAACGGCTGATATTACGAAAATGTACAGACAGGTACAAGTAAGCGAGGCAGACCGATCATTTTAGCTCGTTTTGTGGCGTGAAAACCAAGACATGCCAATACGCACATATAAATTAAATACTGTAACGTATGGTACGTCTCCAGCACCATTTTTGGCAACAAGGTGTTTAAAAGAAATCGGCGTTTTAAATAAAACGACTTTTCCAACTGGTTCGAGGGTAATCCAAGAAGATTTTTATGTGGATGATCTACTATCTGGCGCTGAAACTTTAGCGGAGTTAAAAGATATAAAAGAAGAAGTCGTGAAAGTTTTAAAAATGGCTGGTTTCGAGTTGGCAAAATGGTATTCGAACCATAAATACTTCGAAAACGACGAAACAGTTGAAAGGTCCTTTAATTTCAATAGCAGGAAGCCACAAAAACATTGGGCTTGGTCTGGCATTCAAAGAATGATACACTTTCATTTAATCTGGTGGAAGATTTCGAAAACGTGAAAGCCACAAAGCGCAATATATTGTCAATTTCATCCCGATTATTAGACCCATTGGGTATTTTGTGTCCAGTAATTACAAAAGCCAAAATTATTTTACAAGAGCTCTGGTTGCTAAAAGTAGATTGGGATGAATCGATTCCCATTTCGTTGGACACAACTTGGCAAATATTTAAAGAAAATTTTAAAAAATTAGGAGAGGTAAAAGTTCCTCGTTTCGTAAATATTTCGCCGTCGTCCAAAATACACATACATGGATTTGCCGATGCCTCTACGCGAGCATACGGCTGTTGTTTATATATACGGAGCGAGCAAAATAAAATAAGCGTTACTACATTGTTAACAGCAAAGTCTAAAGTCGCTCCACTTAAAACGAAAACCCTCCCAAGACTGGAACTATGTGCTGTCCACTTGTTGGCCAAATTGTGGAATTCTGTTGCACCTATATTGTTGCCATATGCAGAAAAGGTTATATTTTGGAGCGATTCTGAAAAAGTACTATATTGGCTGAAAAATCATCCATCGACATTAACGACATTTGTAGGAAATAGAGCATGATAAAAATATAGTAAGGTAGAACCGCTGAGAAACACTTTTAAAATTCTTGACATTTCCAAACAATTTAATTTTTAAATTTACTCACAAACTCACACACACATTTTCATTTTCAATCTCAAGCAACAACAATTTCGAACAATTTCATTTTTTTATTTTCACTTTTATATGATTTTAAAATGTTGGCAAACTTCAAAAAAAATCATGGCCGACAAATTGAGAGAACGGTTATACATTGCTATGTTTTTATCATGAAATAGAGTATCTGATATCCAAGATTGGGGTACTCCAGCAACTTGGCGACATGTACCCACATCTCATAATCCAGCTGATATCGTTTCCGGAGCTGCAATGTGGATGAGCTCCAAAGGTCAATATGGTTTGAAGGACCAACATATTTATGTAAAAACGAAGAAGATTGGCCATCAAATTCTCATTTTGATCCTCCTGAATAGGTAGAGTCAATGGAATTTCGAAAGTCAAAAGTCGCGGCACTGGTCATCGAAACGGATCGAAAAATCGTGCACCAGCTCATACAAAATAGTTCGTCTTATTTAAAAATATTGCGTATCTTGTCATATATTTATAGATTTATAAAGCCAAAAAAATAAGACGAAAGAGAGCCACATTTAACTGCAAGGGAACTAGAATTATCGTTTTTCAAAATAGTGGAAACAATTCAGCATGACGAATTTGCTGTGGAAATGAGTCTACTCAAAATAGAGTCGCCATGTCTTAAAAAGCACATTCAAAAATGAATCCAATGTTGCAAGAATATGAGGAACATGGCCGGAGATTCTCGTTATTGCGAGTTGGTGGCAGGTTATTAAATGCGCCACTTCCATTCGAAACAAGATTCTCTTTGTTATTACCAAAGTCCCGGTTTGCTATGTTGTATGTTAAATATTTACATTTAACTAATTGCCACGCAGGACCGCGGGCATTTGTTTTTATAATGAGGTTAACGGTATGGTTGATTAATGCGAGAGAAGTCGCGCGGAAGGTAGTTCATGACTGTGTTCTTTGTTTTAAGTATAAACCTAAATTGATGACCCAGATAATGGGAAATTTTCCACGAGATAGGCTAACATCAGTAAGACCGTTTGTAATCACTGGAGTAGATTTTTGTGGACCGATATATACGTCTTATAGAATGCGTGGTCGACCCCCCTATAAGACGTACGTGGCGGGGTTTGTGTGTTTCGCGTCAAAAGCTGTTCATATCGAAGCAGCATCTGATCTCTCTACTAATGCATTTATTTCTGTGCTTAAAAGGTTTATCGGGAGAAGAAGCTTGCCAGAGAAGGTGGTGTGCGACAACGCAACAAATTTCACCGGTTACAAACCCTAAGTGCGGCCGATGCCGCCTACCCAGAAAGGTGTTCTCTGCAAATGGTGTTCAGTGTCTTTTCTTCGCAAAACAGAAAAAAAATCTACTTTGTGATGGTTATAATCCCTAAGTGCGGCCAAAGGCTGCCTACGCAGAAAGGTGTGTTCTCTGCAAAACGTGTTCAGTGCCTTTTCTTCGCAACACAGAAAAAGAATTCTAGTTTGTCAGGGTTATAGTCCCTAAGTGCGGCCGAAGGCCGCCTACACAGAAAGGTGTTCTCTTTAAAAGGTGTTTTTTTATAATTATTTTACATTAATTCAATTTTTGTAGAACTCTACATCATATATATAAAGTACGTATACCAAGTTATCCATCCATTTGTTTTTAAGAAATCTTGATTTCAATAAAGCTTATTTTGAACTTTAACCTTTGCTAATTGTTGTTGTTGTTGTTTCCCTAAAAAAGAAGTATACCGTTATACTCAGCTCAGTCATCTCTATCGATCCCAATATTTTGTTTTCTAATTTGAGATTTGGAGCCAAACTGCATTTGTTCCAAACTTTTTGCTACAAACATTTATTTTCAGCTTGCAGAATTTATTGCAAGATTACTTCAAAAACCCCTTTAGAAATGCTTGTTCGATCAGATTTCAATTATTAAAAGCAATGTCTATTCAATTTACAAATAAGAAGAGGTCATAACAGCAAGGAGTGTTGCTTAAAAATACTTGGAAGTACTAGTATTATCGGTGCTATTTTGCAAATACGAGTACAAGACTCGATTCTTCTTTAGAGTATTCTAAATGAGTACTGGTATCGATACTTTTCTAAAAGTTCTACCACTACACATCATTTGTGGCCCCCTGCAGCTCAAATAGAGCTGCCTCCACGGCAAACCCCAGTCCGCCTGATCAGCTCAACAAAAACACCACAGCACCACAACACAACACAACAGACCAAACCAGGACATACCATACAAGAGACACAACGGCATCACTACTCACACGCCGGTGCTAACTTCTGGTTCTCCCAACAATCTCCACGGTGTCTCGGACAAGGATATTCCGTAATATGGTATCAGACAAGTGCAACACCTGCCTTAGCTGGTGCCCACTTCAGGGCAAGTTCAGGTCTGCGCACCACGCAAGATTGGACGAGGAACTTCGAGGGCCCGTGTTGCGCCGCACGGTCGCAAGCCCCAGTTGCGACGCCACCCAATACCACCACAGAGCGGCTTTTGCCACAGCAGCGCACAAAGCCAATGGCGGTTAGGCAACACACATCCTTCACCCCCCGCATAACAACACGTCTCCCGAACCAGTCGAAACTCCTTCAATTCAACTGCAGAGGACTTCAGAACAAGATCGAGGAGATAACCGTCTTATGGGAAGGCACGGAAGATTAGGCATGTTTTATTCAACCATCACAAGCAAGTAGCTAAATCTTGGTCAAATAAAACGAAATTAGCTTATTTCCTATGTTAGCCTAATTTTGACAGTCGTTTGACTGCAAATAGTGTCGAAAGTAAGTTTTTGCCTCTTTCTGATTGGCTGAAGGAGAAAATTTCTGATGCTGAATGGCAATGCCTCTTGTTCAATATACAAGCCAAGATAGCTATTCATAAGCCAATATAATTATGTTGGGTAAGTCCTCATACAAAATAAGCTAATGGCTTAAATTTCTGGACAAATAAAACACGGTTATTGATAGCTGCGGTCCAAGAGACGAAGTGGCACAACAGTTCCACATTGTTGAATTGCGCCGGATACAATGTGCACCGTCGAGGTCGCGAGCGAGATAATGGTGATGGCCTAGAGTTCATTACGCACCACACCGTGCAGTATCGTCTAATCGAAGCGGACATCGACCGCAGGGATACCATCTTAGAATGGCAGGGCATTGATATTCTGTCAGGCAAAACCGAGCTCGAACTATTTAACGTGTATATACCATCTCTTTGCCCGACGGGATATCACCCTGAAATAGGTGCGCTACTCAGAGGTGTAAACCGTATGGAAGTTGGCGACTTTAGTGCGCATCACGATATTTGGCATTCAAACCTGTCAAATGATCGTAGGGGAACACACTTGGCTGAGCAGATAGACAATTGGACATTCTGCACAATGAACGACGACGCACCCAACAGGATTACGGGTAGCTACTGCAGCTCGCCAGACATACCAATAGTCAGCGCTGGTCTGCTAAACAGCATATTTTGGCGACCTATGCTGACTCTAGCATCAGATCATCTGTCGATAGTCATCTCGATCTATAAACCTGTCGACTTTGCTTTAGTGGAACACCGGGCTTATATCAAGTTTACCAAAGTTGATTGGAAAGGATTCGCGGAATTTACTGAAAGTACCTTCGCTGCCTTTCCCACGCCCTCTTCCGCAGGATTGTGACTGCTGCTGCTGCAGCCCGCTTCGTACCAGCAGGTTGTATAACGGACCCCCATCCAAACTTTGCTACTGAAGCGACTGTTCTAGCCGATGAGCGTGACAACCTTCGTCGCACGGAGATTCGGCAGCTTGTAAACGTACATAAGCGGAAAAAGTGTGAAGAGCATCTGAAGACTTGCAACTTCACCTCTGGTGTGAGGAAGCTTTGGTCTATCGTGAGATCTCTGTCCAATCCGACAAAGCGCAACGACAGAGTCGAAATATTATACTTAATACTATTTTATCCGGCAATTTTTACTACCTACCCCGGTGGACAAAGCCAAGCGTCAACTGGTCAGAAGCCTGCGCAAACTGCCAACAACTGCGCCTCTTGTTTTCACTTGCGTTCAGAGAGCCATCGGGAAGGTGAAAGCCTCCAAAGCCATGGGACAGCAAGGAATATGCATGTTGACGCTGAAGAATTTGGGTACTATGTGAGAAGACTATTTCTCTCAACCTTTCAATAGCCACTTTCGTCATTCCAGACATCTGGAAGTTGGGGAGATAACACGTCCGATAACACCTTTCCCCGGTAGCGAAGACACTAGAGGCCTTGCTACTCCATATTTTGCGAACCACCTGACCCGAGCGAGCATCAACATGGTTTCCATTAAGTGTACAGCAGAACAACAGCTCTTAACGCCATAAACACTCAGATAACACGTGGCCTAAACCGCAACCGCGCCTGTGAGAGAACTATTCTAGTGGCGTTGGACCTGTCTAAGGCGTTTGATACCGTCAGCCGCTCCACGCTGCTAGAAGACTTTGAGGCCTCCTCTCTCCCACAGAGATTCAAACGGTGGCCGGCGAATTATCTGAGTGGTCGACATTCGGCAGTAATGTTTAGAGACAAATCAAGCAAACCTAGAAAAATAAAACAGGGGTTCCACAGGGTGGTGTCCTTTCCCCATTACTGTTTAACTTTTATATATACAAGCTACCTCAACCATCAGAGGGTGTCTCGATTGTCTTTTACTCTGATGACTGTTCTATAATAGCGTCTGGGAATGGAATTGATGACTTGTGGTCGAAAGTAAACGGGCGTCTCTTTCAGCTTTCTCGCTCCTTCACTGCTAGGAGTCTAACCTTCTTCCCTACAAAATCCTCTGCGACCTTGTTTATCACCTGGACGAAGGAGGTCAGACCACCGCTGGGTATTCACGTCGATGGCGAAACAATACTGACGGCGAATAACCCAAAAACATTCGGAATCACCTTCGACAGTCTGCTCTCCTTCTCGGCGCACACAACCGCAATTGTCAACAGAGTACAGAGCCGCAACAATGTCCTCAAGTCTCAGGCCGGCAGCACTTGGGGCAAAAACAAAGAAACATACAAGGCAATTGGCCGGCCGGTTCTAAATTATGCAGCCCCCGTGTGGTCGCCGGGGACTAGCAGGACTTAGTGGATGAAGCCACAAAGCTGCCAGAACACGGTATTTCGGACAGCAATGGGATACATTCTGATGTCGCCGCAACGCCACC
>NW_023458555.1:97134490-97136151 GCF_013731165.1 Rhagoletis pomonella | reverse complement strand
TTCGGACAGCAATGGGATACATTCTGATGTCGCCGCAACGCCACCTTTACGACGGGCCCAGATGCTCCCAATCAAGGAGCATAACACAATTCTCTGCAAGCAGCTTCTAGTAGGAAGCCACAGACGTGGTCACCCATATAGAATTTGTTCCACAACTTTTTCAATCAGCGAATGTTCTAGAAATGGGCGTGGCAATTTAAAAACCAAACATCAAAAATTTAGAGTTTGTTGTTGACTTCGGCATAAATAATACCTATATTGCGGAACAAATGTTGTTAACGAATGGATATTCTGCCGAAATCCGCAATAAAATCTGCGTTTTGCTAACTTTAGTCCCACAATTGCCCCGCCCATTTATAGGGGTTTGTCGCCTTAAAGAAAAATCTTGCCGTACAAATATTATTTCAGGGTAGGTATTCTATTCTTGCAAAAATATCTCATCATAAGTTTCCGAAAACAAATTTAAAAAAAATTGTTGACTCTGACAAAAAAACCCATCCCGTTATAAAAAAATATTTTAAAAATAGTTATCAAAAAACGACAAATTTTTTGAACCATGCTTTTTATAGGGAATTAAACAAGGATTACGATGGTGTAATTTTAAATCCGCAATTTACTGGTCTTCACTATGCAAATCAACGTTTAAAGTTCAACCGTTAATAGCTAAGTTAGCTTTAGGACAGTCATGACCATCTTATATATAGAAATATTAAGCCCGTTTCTTTGGCTTTAAAACGACCTTAAGATGAAGTCTACGATATGAGTAATACCCGAGATATAACGATTTGAAGAATTACATGATTAGTCAGAATCACAAAGAAATCCAAACTTTGACAGATCACATCTCCGAAGAAAAAAATAAAAAAAAATTACTCGAACACGTGATAACTTATTTCATGTATAAAACCCATACAAAATTTAGAGTGAATCGTAGACTTATATTTTTTACGAAATCCGCCCGACTTAAAAAGGAAAATATTAATAAACTAGAATTGGTTTAGATAAAGAACGTCATTTTAAAATAATGGTAAGTGACAACAATTGGGCTTGAGAGCCCATTAAATTTAAATAAACCCCATTTTAATTAATATTTGACATTCTCGTCGCAGTCGAATAGAGAGATCTGCCGAAATCACTACTAAATACTTTGTTAAATATATTTCTGCTTATATATACATATAAAACATTTTCGTTCTGTTACTTTCAGTATCGGCTGACGATATATGGCGTGGCGTTACTTCAGTTAGCAATGCTGGCAGAAAAAGGGGCAGAGGTAAAGGGTCTGGTAAAAAAATAGCAAAAGATCTGAACAGAGGTCAGATGATAGGTGCGGGAAGCAAAAGCTTTATTTGGCCTGGACTAAATTCCCCCATCGTTCGAGGTAAAACCTTAGTGCAGCATGAATATTCACCGCAGGATAATCAATCAGACGAAAGTGTGAACAAAATACGGGACTTTTTGAGCAATTCTCGAATTTTTAAATTAAGTTCTATTGATCGCGGTTGGTCTGGATCAAAAATGCCTGGTCGCAGTATTGGACCACCAGACCGCATTGGTGATGAAAATTTTAATAGTTTTGATACCAGAGTACTTGAAAATAAAATTGTATTTATAATGAAAGGAAATATGGGAAGAAAGAGACGTTACTCCGTATTATCCAT
>NW_023458555.1:97122306-97134390 GCF_013731165.1 Rhagoletis pomonella | reverse complement strand
ATGAAAGGAAATATGGGAAGAAAGAGACGTTACTCCGTATTATCCATTACTGGAAACGGTCAAGGCTTGGCCGGTTTTGCTGTTGCTAAGGCACCCGAAGTGCGAACAGCTTTAAGAAAATCAAAAAATAGAGCAGCTCAAAAAGTAATCAAAATTGAGGTTTGTGATAAACACACGGTATTTCATGATTTTTTTTGTGCGTTTGGCCAGACAAGAATATTCGTAGCAAGGAAACCTGAAGGCTATGGCCTCGTTTGTCATCGAGCTATCAAAACTATTTGCAAAGTGATTGGAATACAAGACTTACATGCCAAAATAGAAGGATCAACTAATTTGCAGCACATAGTAAAAGCATTTTTCTTGGGGTTGTTGCAACAAATCACACATGATGAAATCGCAAAAAACAAAGAACTGATTGTTGTGGCTCTTCGTAATGAAACAGGCTTAAAGCCACAAATCATAGCTCAACCAGGCTATTGTAGAACACATAATGAAATTGCAAAAAATGAAATTTTGAATTACACTCAATATATTTTGGGCGATAAAATTATTTTGAATAAAAATAAATTGGTCCCTTCCTTTGTAAATAGCAAAGGATACACATTATATTTAAAGAGAAAGGAGCAAGTGCGAAATCAAGACAAAGCACGCATTAATATGTACGCATTTAGCGGTGGTCTTCAAAATAACAATGTTTTCTTAAAATAAAGTCACACTATATTAGAATATAAATAAAAAGATTTTTTGTACTTTACAAAATTACTTATTTTCTACGCTATCCGGAGTACAGACAATGTGTGAAAAATGGGAACAAGTGAAGAATACGAGAAATACAGAAATAAAAAAAATTTACGTCGATAGAGATTTTTGAGGCAAATGTAACGGTGTAATTTTTTGGGAAAACGAGAACGATTTTTTGGGGAACGAGAGAGGTACGAAAGGTCAAAGGTCAAATGCAGCCCTTTTTTCAAATCCAAATATCCCGAAAACCATTGCACAGATTCCAAAAGATTTGATTTCGTTCAATAGGAAGTATGAATCCCTTTCATTAGATACATATATACAATGACGAGCAAAACTGTAACATGGTTTAACACTTTTTGTTTCAGCCACCGCTATATTTCCAAGTTCCAACGACTTTCATCCTTTTGTTGAATATTCTTGTTGGTACATCCCTATCCCTCTCTCATAATGATTTGAAGTCAATACAACAACAATAAAAAAAACCGGCAGACAAAAATGTAAATTAAGGCAGATGTTACAGTTTTGCACTCACTCTCAGTTTTGCATTTGACAGTTATCTTTTACTTAGTTGGAAGTCAGATGACTTTTTTCTATATTGTAATTTATTGAAGAAGTGATCACCAGTAAATAACATAGTTAATCAGGAACCATAAATGTAAATAATAGATTTACTGTGGAAAGGCGGAACCGCACGAAAAGTGGCAAAAATTTGGAATTTGCTACTAAAAAATGTTAAGACTTAGAAAAAATATAGCCTAAAGTGTTCCCAAGGACAAAGGAACTCTGTTAAAAAATATTACGGTACGATATCTTGTGAACTTAGAAGCAAGTAGCGATGCAGCCACTATTACAGAAGCGCTTAAGGTATTAAACTTTAATGCAAATCAATAGACAGCGAGGCGAAGAATTGCCAAATTGAGCGCAAAGGCATCATAAAGAAGAAAAAAGCAAATTTGATCATAATATATGTGCGAGTGTGGCAGCATTTCGCTGCATCGCACGAAAACCGAACCGTTGCCTATTGGGATATGTTAGGCCGTTCAGAATGCAATAAAAAACATATTTTTAAGTTTCAATTGAAGGTTATTTGGTCCCACAAGACTAAATTAATCGCTTTCATGGCCGGGCATGGTATTGGGTCAAAGACCCAAATTAAGCCCATACGCAGCATGTAAGGAAAACTGTGAATAACAGTGGTCGGTCAATAATAGTTTGGGATTGTATTTCAAACATTTTCTTGGTCTGTTAGTACACATTATGCGTGAGGAACAGTATCTGTTTATATTTCAACAAAATTTGCAAGATGTAGTCGAAAAATGAAAGTTTCTGCTGAAAAATCACCCAAAACATACTGCATATGTTCGCAAAGACTGGATACAAAAGCAAAAATTTGCTAATTTGAAATGACCTCCACAAACCGCGGACATGAATCTCATCGAGAATTTGCGAAATCAACAAAAGCACAGCTTAATAAGTATCAAAGTCCGTAAAATCGAGTACATGAGCTGTGAAAGCAAACTAAGGATATACCTCCAGAATTTTTACAAAGATGCAAATAAGGTATGCCAAATCACATCCAGGAACTGAAACAGGCAAAAGAGTACTGAACATTGTGTTAGTAGTTCTTTATTTTCGTGCAAATTGTTAAAAAGCTCTAAGAAATATATGAGTGCAAAACTGTAACATCTGCCTTAATTTACATTTTTGTCTGATGGTTTTTTTGTTGTTGTATTGACTTCAAATCATTATGAGAGAGGGAGTAGGGATGTACCAACAAGAATATACAGCAAAAGTATGAAAGTCGTTAGAACTTGGAAATATAGCGGTGGCTGAAACAAAAAGTGTTAAACCATGTTACAGTTTTGCTCGTCACTGTAAGTGTCATATATGTACATTAGGGTTATTATTTTTACACTTTTTTTAAATTTTGATTTGCCTGTGCTTGCATTTAATGAACTTTTGTCCATATATTACTTTTTTGTCGATATTTTGTTGGTTCGTGAAAATACCTCCCGCGCACACTGTCATTTCATTTACAAGGCTGTTGCATGGCAAAGCCCCATACCTAGTATACAAATTCGACCGAAATTCCTTTTTGCCTACCAAGTTTTGATTTAAAAACGATGTGTATCAGCACTAAATCCAGGATCTATTTTACTTTAATAAAACCATAAAACATTTGAGAAGAAAAACATGTTTGAATATTAATTTTCTCCATTTAGAAACTGACAATAAATTCCGCTATGCACGGGAGTTTTTTTTATAATTTATCAAAATTGTTGTGTTTTGGAAATTTATACAAAAGTTCATCGTTTGCCACCACAGGCATTTACATCTAGAAAAAATCATAACCCTAATGAACATCTTGTAAAGTTTTAGCAAACATCAAATTTATATAAAAAAAAATTTATCAGAAACATGGAGTTTATTCCAACGTCAAAAAACGAAAGCATCATTCTCTTTTATATATGTTTTTTTTTTTAAATAGCCAAAATAAATGTATTTAAAAATCTTATTGTTCGGGACGGGGTGAAATGCGGGCCGGGAATTCCTCATAAATTCCACGGCAAACGAGGGTCGAGGAGGTGCAGAATCCCTGAATTAGTTTACGAACAGTACTTATGATGCTATGACTAATTGGCCATTAAGATTTAGTAACATAGAAATGTAGCACTACAAAACGAATAGAGGAATATAACTGATCGAACTATTTGACTAAAGTTTAGACAAGAAAGATACGAACAGGACGGCTTGACATTGCATTGTCAGCCGTCATCAAGCGTAGAACAATGTTCTTCTACTGTTAAGTTGTTAAATTGTATTATATCCGCTTTGTTAAATGAACTTTATGTTGTATTAAATTATCAAACTAAATAACCGCGTTTATGTATAAGAGCGAAGGACATTCCTACATGTATATACGTAGTTGTGATACCAGAGTACTTGAAAAAAAAATTGTATTTATTTTGAAAGGAAATATGGGGAGAAAGAGACCGTGCTCCGTATTATCAGTTACTGCACGCGGCCAAAGCTTGGCCAGTTTTTGCTGTTGCTAAGGCACTCGAAGTGAAAACAGCTTTGAGAAAATCAAAAAATAGAGCTTGGCCAGTTTTTGCTGTTGCTAAGGTACTCGAAGGTAGAACAGCTTTGAGAAAATCAAAAAATAGAGCTGCTCAAAAAGTAATCAAAATAGAACAAAAATCAATATTTTGCAATACTCTACCAATATTTAATGATTCGCTCATTTTTATTTAAAAAATATCGAAAATTTGGAGAAAGAAACAAATAAAAGCAGCTTTGCCTAACCTCGCTTGGTTACGTTTCAACGGTTGTTTATTCATTTTGACAGCTGCTATTTTCTGCTAGTAAAAATTTTACTTGCAGAAATTAGCAGAAGATGCAAAAAAAAAGCATAAGAACGAGATAGAGCTGCTAGTTTTCTGGTTTAAGAAAGCTTAGCAAAAACTAGGGATAATTATCTGCAAAGAAACAAAGCTAATATTTTAGTTTATATTTGGTCGTAATGTAATCTTTTTCGAGAACTGATGCTAAATTTGGTGCCGTGCATTGGATTTTGTAGAAACACCTTTCATTTCAAAATTAATCGTCACTTGATGTGTCTATGAGAAGAATGTGTTCTTATGCCGGAGAAACTGTGTAATACAGCGTATTTACTGCATTTAAAATGCAACATTTAGCACTTTCGAACATATATTTTCGAAGAGCGTTAATGCTATCGCATTTACCAAATGCACATTTACGCAATTTCGAAGTTGTATGCTTTTGACAAATAGCCGTGTTTCAGTCGCTTATTCAGATCCGTCTCTACCACGATCAATTCGCACGAAATTAAATGACAAAAAAAAAATCAACACAGTTAATACGAAACCTTGAACTGTTTTAACCATAACCGAAAATTTGTTTGGGTAATATAATAACTTGTCGGTGCTATCAATAAAAATTGCTTAATGTAACTATGAAACAAAACAAACAGAGTTAATCACAAATTGGTCCAGATTTCTTTCAGCATCGCATCAACGTTGGATTAGCGGGACTTTTTTTTTTTATCAAAAAGTTCAAAATAAATGAAATCTATCGGCGATCACTGAAACGCAACTAGCAACGTATTCGCGAAAAATCAATGCTGTCACTAGGGCTTTCAACAATTTCCAATATATTTATAGTACTTTTTCAAAAAAAAAAAAATATAGCAAACTTCAAATATATTTAGTATTTTATTTAAAAGAGAAAGTAAAACAATTTTTACGTGATGGAAAAAGTTCTCCCTTTGAATGGCGCGAAGTTGTTGGAATAGAGAGTAGAAATGAAATAATTTTAAGTAAATTTGTTAATTCTTTCTGGGTGTTTTTAAAAATATGTTACCTTGTTTGATTATAAACACACAATGACCTTTTACTTTAAAGAATATTTCATTTAATATTGTTATTTCAGTATAAAGGTCATCCATTTTAATACACATTTTTTCGTGCAAACTACTGAAATATATTTATATTTATAATTGAAGAAATATAGTATTTTTGCATACCATATCTTTTCCCACATGTAAGATGTGTGTAAACAACATATAATGTTATTTGTAAATGTTGGTATGGCAGCTCTTTTCACTTGTATGCTATGTGAATGTTTGTATGACAACTCTACATTAGGTTCATTCCCTAACAATCCGGACCGTATCCGTTAATTAGAGAATAGTTTTCTCTCAAAAGGGGAACATAGTCCGGAAGTACGGGAACGCAAAAAACCACATTTCGTGCCCGGAATTTGAGAAACAGCTGATTCACGTTGTTTTTTGGTTTTGTCACTTCAATGCAAAAACTTGGAAATTGAATTTTTATTTCACAAATTTGATTATTAGTATATAAAAATTTAAAATACATCAACAGGCCATTCATTATTCCTTAAAAGCACCAAGTAAATGCAGCCAACATGTAAACACAAAACAGCTGATATGCACTTTGACAAAGTCCGGCCTGTTTTGTGCAGGAATAAGAAGACACGATCCAATACGTTCCAATTTCCGCTCTCTATTACCCATTTTTCTGAGTACGGGAATGATTTCTGGGCTGTTTTGGACACCCGCGGGATGTACGGGAAAGAACCTATTGTATGATGGCCGAAGTGAGAGTGAATAAAGGAAATGGCCACTTCCGTTTCGGACTAACCAAGCAGCTGAACAATCATGGGGGTTAAACTACGTGTCAGTCAGTGGCGGACCCACGAGGGGTGTTTTATTACATAGACTGCATATTATACATACATATGCGCCATATTAAAACACTCGCGTGGGTTCCCCACTGACTGACACGTAGTTTAACCCCCAAAACCCCCCGCTGGATCCGCCACTGGCCGCCACCGTTAACATTACTGCTAATATCCCTGAAGACAATACTACTGCCGTTGCGTGTACCCCTATACCCGATTTCACGAAAGCGGATGAGTTGGAGCAAGAAATTTGAAAGCTAAAAAAACAGCGTGAAATCTTAACGCTGAAGCGGGAGATGAGATCTAGCACCTTCAAAACCAATCGCATCAGGGCAATTCTTTTGACATGTCTACAATTGAGGTTATGGTGCCAATATTTTCAGGCGACGATAGTTACGATGTACGCAAGTGGTTTGGTGAGCTCAAGGATGTCTTCGGCTAGTGCAGGTCGAGACACGTATGCAGTTGCTCTGTGTTCGTCGGTTGTTGGATGGAACCGCAAGATTATTCACCAGTACTGCCATAGCACCAAATTACGTCAGCTTAAAACAGCGTTGATTGAACAGTTTGCCATTTCTTACTCCCTGTTCGACGTATATGAAGAGCTAAAAGCATGAAAATTGAAAAGCAGTAAAGCGAACATACCTGAGCGAGATTTGCAAAGGTTTATTTACAGGTCTATTCTGCGCTGGTAATAAAAGTTTTGTAACCGGTAAATTAAGTTCCTGTCAAATTTTTTTCGAATTCTGTGTACTCTTGTAAGCGGTCAATTTTGTTACCATCTCATAAGCTGGTAACAAAGTATTGCCCCGTGAAATATGCAATGGCAGAATCTCCACAATTCTTCATAGCTGAATTGCTGAATATTTTAACTGCATTACCAACGTAATTAGAATCGCGGTGACAAGAACTGGTAACATTTTTTGGTAATAAAATGTTCCGGTTACAAAATCTTTGGTAACGTGCAGAATAGACCTGTTAATCTAATTTTATTTATTTATTTCAAAGGTGAATTAAGATTTAGTAACATAGAAAAACTCTCGTTACACTACATAACGAATAGAGGAATATAACTGATCGAACTATTCAACGAAAGACGATAGAGACGAGAACGATACGAACTGGGTAGACTTGATATTGCACTGTCAGCCGCCATCAAGCGCAGAACCTCAATATATCCAGTAAAAAAAAAAACTGTGGTGAGGTCCTTTATGGGGTTAAAGTTTTCAAAGGTGAAATTTTTATTAGCACAAAATTTCTTACATGCACGGTTGCTTTTCAATACTAATGAAATAAACTTTAGAATTTATTAGAATAAAGTTTCGTTTAGTGCATCAATTTTACGAATAAACACAAATACACGGTTTTACGTTAAGAAATAAATATCAAAGAAATTTTAAAGCCACCGTTTAATGATAAATTTGTTACAAAATAAGATTTATTATCGGAACGCTCTTAGCGCCGCCGTTGAAAAGTTGCGCTTCGTACAAAAAACCCCTGGCCCTTGTTGCTGTATCGCATTGGGGTGAATTTACATTTCCAAGCAATTTGCTTGTGTTAAAAGGTAAACAAAGAAAAAAAGTAATTTATTTCTCAAATCTTTAAATTTGTTTGATGTAAATATATTTATTTTAAGTACATAGCAAGTGAAAGCTTCGTGAAAATTAGAGCACTCGACATTAGGGCATTATTGATGGAATTCAAGATCTTCATATTTGTACTGTTGCGTAAATGTGTATATCACACCGAATAAGAGAAAAAAAAGTATAAAATAATTCAATTCTATTGCAAAACGTATACAATTTTATGCTTTTGTTTTGGTTTTATAACTCAATAATAATGCTTTCAGTGATGCATTTTCCGTTTACGAAAATCTTGGATAATGTTCTCCAAAATTAGCCCCGAGAAACTAAAAGCATTTTTGGTGGAGTGAAATACTGCTCTTGTTAAATAAAAAAAAACATTGTTCAATTCCAGAATAATCAAAGAGAATTTATTTTCTAAATATTTATTTATACCTATCACGAATATCCTGTGGGATGATGAGGCATTCGAGTCTACAACTTGTACTTTTAGCTAAGTGTTTGGCAAATCTTCTCCAATTTGTAGGGCGTGTCTTGTTTTTTTTTTATTTTTTTGTATGAGAATATTTTTTAAGACACGCTGACGTTTTCAACCGCTGTCTATGTAGAAAAAACCAATTCTATTTTGAAATGTTACGAATTCGCGTCGGCAACTTGCGATAGCGATCCGAATATTTAAGGTAACTCGGTACAAAATAGAAATATTTCATACATTCGATGCTAAAATTTTTCACCACATTAAATTGCTGCACAACGCCCTAATTGCCGAAAAAGGTTTGTCTGCAACCTAAGCCCTTTATGGGGACCAAATTTGGCGAAAAAAAAACAACTCAGTTTGTTTTACTGGATATACTGAGCACAGTATACCAATGGAAACGGTTTTTGTTCTTGTCACTATTTCGTGGTGAAAGTCCTTTATGGGTCCAAATTTCTTCACAAGAAATTGAGCACATGATTGCTTATGCAAGCTAAAAGAAAGAATATTAGAAATCATTGAAAAAAAGTCTGAGATATTTTTTTTCACAAAATAATATTGAGGATCATTGATCTGAGCGCTTGTGGTAAAATTTTGTTTACCAAGAAAATGCAGCCCCGCTGGTTTTTATTTTTGTATCGCATCGCGGTGAGGTTAAATTTCTTGGCAACTCGGTTTGTGAAATGGTAAACAAATTATTGGAATTTATTGATTTGATATGTTTAACAATGTGAACATTGCAATTCCATAGTGCAAATACATATCCTATTTTCCCTAACATTTTTAATTGCATTTGTAGGAGCGTCTGATAGCCCACTAAGAAAAAACTAGAAAATACAAAACGTGGTGAGGGACTTGAATTTGTAGATGATGAAGAGTACACAACGTTGGAAACTGAGAACATGAGAGGACGTCTCCATTTTCTACTAAATGTGTCTTAACATCTGTAAAATTTTTGTTTAACCTTGTCCACTTTTCTCATGTGGGCAACTTGCTGTCTTAACATACCACTTTCGAAATGGCGTCAAGCCTATCAGGTCGATCTGTTCCCAAAGTAGATGGCGCGGTAAAATGAAAACTGAGTTGTCAAACTACAAAATCACAGCTGATGTTAAGACAGTGATGGTAAGAAATTCGGCAAGACAGATATGGTTTAACAGTAGAAATTTGCGGTCCCCACCTGATTTTTCTGTCTTACCACAACTTTTTTAACAGAATCTGTAGAAGGTGGAGACGTGGGGTTAAGGATCGCTTAGCAACTCTGAATAAGGTTAGTGATTTTCAATTTTTTATCTTTGTTCGTCGACATGATAGGACATGTCATCATTGCAGGCTATTGTTGCAGAACAAAACGCCGCAAGCACTGCTGTTCTTGCTAAATATATACCAGCAGTACTGCCCACCGCCGTCGGTGCAATGATTTCTATATCTGGCCATCTCCTCGGCATTCCAACAGCTTGCCGACACTTCAGCTATTTCAACTAAAGCATGGACTCAAATATGTGATGTAGTATCCCGTGAAGTGTTCCAAAAAATCTATGACAGATTAGCTGTTAAAATTATTCCTATAATTTTTATCAGTCACGCATGATAAGAGGTTGTAAAGTTTTTGGAATCTAAGAACCCACTCGAATAAGACGACGGCCGCAAAACTATGTGGGCTGATGAAACATCTTCTGGCATGCCTTTGACGATCGTTAGTCAGACGGAGGCTTTACATACGATATTTTAGACATGGCTGGAAGTCGTTAGCGGAAAGAGCACATATTTACAAAATATTATCGGGCTGCAGAACGAGAAGGCATATTCAATTCCCATTTTGTGGGTCGATTACGGATGGCAACCGAAGAAATGGTATTCTATTATAGCCACCAATATGTATTCTTCTTTGACAAGATATTGCAGAATCGCGGCAACACAGCCGTAACCGTACTCTATGCGTTTACGCATATTTGCTAAATTCCTCGCATCTAGATTGACAAAGGCAGGAGGCATATCCTCACCATTATATCTTAAAGTAAAAAAAGTTTAAGGCATGCAATAAAAGAATACACCAAAACCAAAAAATGTTCTTAAAACTATTAAATATAAAAAATTGCACGAATAAAATTCATAATATAAAATAAAATAAAATATTGAAATTGTTTTTATATGTACATACTTCTTCTTTTTTGGCACTGTAACCGCCTAAGCGATTTTGACCGAGTTCAGCAAAGCACGCCAGTCGTTTATCTTCTGTGCCAACTGACGCCAATTGGAAACGCCAAGCGAAGCCAAGTCCTTCTTAACCTGATTTTTCCGTCGAAGTGGGGCCTCTCTCTTCCTCTGCTACCACCAGCGCGTTCCGAGTTGAATACTTTCAGAGCTGGAGTGTCGGTGTCGATTGGAACGACACGGCCAAGCCAGCGGAGCCGCTGTATTTTAATTCGCTGCATTATGTCCATGTCGTTGTATAGCTCATATTCGGAGGTGGGCAGTACCACATTCGCTAGAAGTGAGAATGTGTTAGTGTGCCTAATTCATTTTGCATGCTGCCGCGTTCTCATCGCTACGCTCTTCCTTGTATACGTACACGCGAAGTTTACGCTCTTTGAGCGTTTGCTCGTTCTCTGCCCATGCCTGCTCATATAGCTCGTCGTTCCATCGACCACGGTACAGGCCGTCGCTAAAGCGTAAAGGCCCGTAAATCTTCCGAAAAATCTTTCTCTCGAACACCAAGAGCCGCCTCATCGGATGTTGTCATTGTCCATACTTCTGCGCCATATACCAGCACGGGCATGATGAGTGACATATAGAGCGTGGTTTTCGTACGTCGAGAGAGGACTTTACTCCTGAATTGCCTACTCAGTCCAAAGTAGCACTTGTTGGCAAGAGTGATTCTGCGTTGGATATCTTTGCTGACATTATTATCGGTGTTAATGCTGGTTCCCAAGGAAACGAAATTCTCTACTTTCTCGAAATTGCAACTGTCAACAGTGACGTGGGTGCTAAGGCGCGAATGTGCTGACTGTTTATTTGACAACAGGAGATACTTCGTCTTGTCCTCGGTTACCACCAGACCCATTCGCTTTGCTTCCCTATCCAACTTGGAAAAGGCAGAACAGACTTCGCAGTTTTTGTTACCGATGATGTCGATGTCATCGGCATAAGCCAGCGATTGCACGCTCTTGTAGTAAACTGTTCCTGAGCGGTTCAGTTCTGCAGCTCTTATTATCTTCACCAACATCAGATTAAAGAAGTCACATGAAAGGTAGTCGCCCTTTCTGAAACCCCGTTTGGTAGTGGACGGCTCAGAGAGGTCTTTCCCAATTCTGACGGAGCGGATGGTAATGCAATGATTCACACAGCCGTATGAGTTTTGAGGGGATGCCAAATTCAGACATAGCGGCGTATAGGCAACTCCTTTTAGTGCTGTCAAATGCAGCTTTAAAGTCGACAAATAGGTGGTGAGTGTCGATCCTTTTCTCGCGGGTCTTTTCCAAGATTTGGCGTATTATGAATACCTGGTCTATGGTGAATTTGCCAGGTCTAAAGCCACACTGATAAGGCCCAATCAGTTCATTGACGGTGGGCTTCAGTCTTTCACACAATACGCTCGATAAGACCTTGTAACCTATGCTTAGAAGGCTGATCCTGCGGTAGTTGGCGCGAATGGCGGGGTCATATTTCTTGTGAATTGGGCAGAGCACACTTAAATTCCAGTCGTCGGTCTGCGTTCTGCACAAGAGTTGATGCATGCGCATTATCAACTCCTCGCCGCCGTACTTAAATACTGCGACTACGTGCTCGTGTTCTTCTCCACAACTTTCCGTGCTGCTACCGTTTAGTAGGGCGGAAAAGTGTGACCTCCATAATTTAGGTACGCTTCTTATAGGAGTACGCCCTGGTCTAGAAACCTTCCGTAAGTCGCTTAACTCTGTGGTAAAATTTTCGGGCGTTCCTTCTGTTGGCCAGCATTTCGAGCTCTTCGCGCTCACTTATTTCGGCCTCTTCTTATTGCGGCATATACGTCTCGCTTCCCTCTTCAAATCCCTATAGCGGTCTCACATAGCGCGCGTT
>NW_023458555.1:97117046-97122206 GCF_013731165.1 Rhagoletis pomonella | reverse complement strand
ATCTACGCCTAGAGAAGATGCGATCAGTTACTATGATCGCAAAGGGAAACATTTCGTTACCATGCTGGTACATACTTGTACCATGTCCCACCAAAAGGTTAACCATCTCAAATCAAACTGAACCACATCACTAACTATTGCTGTCCACACTCAAGAATGATAGAATGCACTTCATTTTTAGTTCATTTTATTTAATAAAATAACTTTTCGGCACAATATTCACGCAATAATCACTTGCAAATTACTTATTTGTATTTTGGTTGGAACAATCAAGTAGAAATGTCAGCACAAAAGAAAAATATAATGTGACGTCAGCGAAAGGGTGGATGCTGTCAAATCGACAAAGAGAGGACTAGCGGTCCACGCAAGGCGCCACCTCTGCAACCTATGTTTATTCGGTGTTATGTGAGGTTAAGTGCTGAGATATAATAAATAATCGTAACAGGTGTTCACAACCGTCGTGTTTTAACACAACTTTTGTTAGGAAAATATAACTTCACAACACCTTGTGAATTGCCCAAATATTTCAAATTAAGACCCATTATGAGTGCTTAGTATTTTTGTACTTAAGTAGCTCGCACTATTTTTATTAAAAATGTATAAAATATAAAGCAGATACCTAGAATAATAATTATTTCATGGAGGAGTTTTAAAAAAGTCATCAAAATTTTCGTAAGTATTATAAAAGTCTTTTGATAATAATGTGTGAGAAATTTTTTTAACTATTATTTTAAGACTTATTAACCGACTTCCAAAAAAGGAGGAGGTTATCAGTTCGTCGGAATATTTTTTTTATGTATGTTACCGCGTAACTTTGGACCACGTCAACCGATTTCGGTTATTCTTTTTGCATCGGAAAGGTAGTGTCTCAGAGGTGGTCCCATACTAATGTGGTTTAGATCCGAAGATTGGATCATGAAATATATAATATATACATTTTTTAATCAGTTTTTTTTTGCTAAAAATGACTTGTATTCTAGAAGTCTTTTCAAAATAATTATCAGCGAGATAAATATTTTCAAGTCTTCAAAGGCTTTTATTTTGAGAACTATATATCTTAATATAATGATTGTTGATCGACTTTTATTCTTTTCTCTTATAATAGTTATGTCTCTGATATAAAGTATTAAGATCATGGTAATTGTTCTTTTTATTTTATAATAAAAACCACGCGCAATGCTGTTATTTTTTCATTTTCTTGTTTTGAATACAATCTTGCGATTTAAAAATCGAATTCTAAAGAATGTTCTTCCCAAATATCACCTTCTTATATTTTGGTTCAAATTTACTTTTAAATTTCTCATGAGATTTTGCAAAAAATTAGGCTCATCACCATTAACTTCCACAAATTTAGAATTTAAAGGTTCTAATGTATGCAAAAAACCTGAAGTCGATTTGAACAGACCGCACGTATAGCGTCGTTTAAAATACAAAGTCAGAAACCTAGTCGTCAACCACATTGTCGAAATTATGTAGCCGGCATAATTTTCAAGTCCACCATATACCACATCTTTGAACGTACTGATAAAATATTCTGCTTTAAAAAAAATATTTCTTCTACTGATCAGGTAGCACGAATTTGATGAAATGTCATAATTTTATTAAAAGTCAAATGGTTAACAACAACAACGAAGGTCATTAAATGGACATTCTTTTTTGTATCATGGCTTATCCTATTTCGAAATTTCTGATGGTGCCTTACAGAGACAACGTCATCTTACTAGAGAACAAAATAAATTCAACATCCGTTTGTGTTCAATGCGAATATTTATCGAACAAGCACTTGGGATTTTAAAGTAAAAATTCAGGATTTAAAATCATATTGACGTTTCGAGCTTTAAAGGCAAATCCGATGTGATACTTGCTTGCGCTATTTTACATAACTTTATTATAAACAAAGGAAATCCTTTAGAATATACTAACGTGGCGGCAATGCATATCAGCATAGAAGCTGACAGTGAAGTGGAGAAAGTTCAAGATGTCTCTATTCTGTCCGCCGGACCGGATGATATAAGTAGAGTTGATGAAGAAACTATTTGATAACTCTTTTTTCCTCATAAATAAAACTTTACCGCTTTTTCATGCATATATGTACTTCCATATAATTAGTTTACTTTTCTAAATTTTCTTACTGAACACAGAATAAATCGTTTTTTTAGACTTCATTTTCATTTAATTTAATAAAATATATCTAATTAACATCACATGATTTCAATGATAAAAATAAAAAAATATTTCATTCTAGAAAGGTTAAAAAAGTACATTTCACAGCTTCATCTTATGACTAATAAAAAATAAGTTCAAAATCTACTTTTGCAGACATCGGTTCAATATTGATTTTAAGCCCAGCAACGCTTGGATTCGCTCTTTCTCCAGTAAAAGTTTCTCCCTCTACACAGCCATTGCTTCGTCATGCCGGGTTTACTCTTTAATAGCTTCTTTTTCAAAAAACTTTATTTCGCTGTTTGGGTTTCTCCAAGGATGTGGTGCTCTACGACTTGAGGTCGGTGGAGAATTGGGCGGCTCAACATTACCTTCTTCTAATGGCGGCGACGATGGCAGCACCAACGACGCTTTCAGATTTTGTGGCGGGGGATTGATGGACCTGGTACCATACACCTCGTCAAAATCTTCAAAATATATTTATTATTATTATTGTGCTTTTTTATACGTTTATACGATATCAGCATATTTCAAAATTTTCTTTGTGCGATGTGTCTGTATATGTTAAGGTCTCTGTTGATTTTTTTACTTCTTCCACCACCTTATTCCATTGAACGCTCTTTTTTCTCCTTCCAGAAGTAAATTCATCTTCCATATTTAAGCGAACTCTAAGCAGGAACTTAACTTCAGCCGTACTAAGATTTTCGCTGACTATAATATAATAAGATTGTTTCAAAACTTTACGTTTAACAAATTTTCATTGCAGAAATTAAAGAAAATTAATTTTGTACTCACTTTTCTTCCGACATGGTACAAGCGTAATCTGCGGCAGTGTACATTTTTTTTATGCAAATGATGAGCGACGCTTGATATAAAAACGGCGTTTTAGGACGCTCGACATCTGCAGTGCTGCCATATTAGCATTTCTGAACGTTCTGCTGGTCCTGCGAAAGTAGTTTGCGCATTATACTGCATAACTGAACACATCCACATATTTAAAGATTTTAAGAAAAAACTTCCAACTGAAGAAGATGAAATTCCGAAGGCGAGGTATACATTTAAACTACCGGTGATAAATACTTACGTAGAAATGTAGTATGTCTGAAATCAGATGCACATGCCTCTTTATTAAAAATTCTTGAAGAAAAACATGTTCTGATTCTAATGAAAAGATGTTTTAAAATATCGGGGTTAGACTATATTCAAACAGACCAATTAGCTGAGGCAATTAAGCTTTAAATTGCGGTATTTAGTTTGGTGTTCACACACACGTCAGCTGCCCAATTAGCGATACGAAATCAGCTCGTACCTTTATTTAGTTTGAAAGTACATTCGGTACAACCACATAATTTTAGGTACATTTCGAACGTAGCCAAATAACTTCTCAGAAAATCCGTTCTTATTTTTACTGACATTTCAATGCATTTTCTGATGTTAGCAACTGGGCTAATAGCTTCCCTCCTTTGTGAAGAGGCATATAAATTATATAGAAGGGTGGTCAAAGTAACGCAACTATAGTTGATTTCGCCAGATAGATTCAAAATATTTGTTTTTATAACGTCAGATAGAACAACTTGGAAGAAATTGATTCACCTTTTCTGCAACATAGTTTTGTTTCGCGCTGCTCCAAGAGATTCTTTTCCTAGCCAAAAATTTGTTTAATGTGAGTACAGAAGTTGATATGGCATCGATGGGAATTGTTACCTCCTATTTTTCTTTATATAGAAATTTATATTTACTTTTAAGGTACATCCATCTACTTTTAGGTAAAGTTTTCCGAAAATTAGGTAACATTTTATAATTAAATTTTCTGTCCCTGATGGAATATCAGCTGTGAAAGATGAACAAAAACATACAGCTCATTGCGCTTTGTTCAACAAACATACCTCCAAGTCAAAAACTAAACATACCTAGCAGGGTTGCATAGAGAATGTGACATAAATTGATTAATTGGCAATTAATAATTTAAATTTTTGCATGATAAATTGTGTAACACTTAAGGTCTAAATTGGTGAAAAGGTCCTTAATTGCCAATAAAGTGCCTGTTTGAGCATAGTCTTAGAGTTACTGCAGCAATAAAATGATTCTTAGATCGTGATTTCTGTTAGGTCTGGGCAAACCTTGAAAGGTTTGCCAGTAAGTGTCTTGAACCAGAGGACCCTTTCGAGGGTGCGAAACGAAAAAAATCCCATTCGGCGTTAGGCAAAGGTTTCCAATTAACGTGTCTTCATGGTTTCACAATATAAGCCACAAACATCACAAACATTGGATGTTAAAAAGCCAGCTCAACAAAAACACCACAGCACCACAACACAACACAATAGACCAAACCACGACATACCATGCAAGAGACACAACGGCATCAGTACTCACACGCCGGTGCCAACAACTTCTGGTTCTCCCAACAATCTCCACGGTGTGTCAGACAAGGATATTCCGTCAGCACACGTAATCTCAACTTTTGTCACTCTCTTCTGAATTTCTTCTATGCACATCTTTAAATTTGCAGTTTCTGCAGCTAACTCACCAGTTTTCTGCATTACCCTTTCCTCGGATTTTTTCATTACATCAGTCAACTCTGCGACAACGGTGGTTCTCAGCTCGTCAATTTTTCGCTCAACTTGCTTCACTGCTAGGAGTCTAACCTTCTTCCCTACAAAATCCTCTGCGACCTTGTTTATCACCTGGACGAAGGAGGTCAGACCACCGCTGGGTATTCACGTCGATGGCGAAACAATACTGACGGCGAATAACCCAAAAACATTCGGAATCACCTTCGACAGTCTGCTCTCCTTCTCGGCGCACACAACCGCAATTGTCTACAGAGTACAGAGCCGCAACAATGTCCTCAAGTCTCAGGCCGGCAGCACTTGGGGCAAAAACAAAGAAACATACAAGGCAATTGGTCGGCCGGTTCTAAATTATGCAGCACCCGTGTGGTCGCCGGGGACTAGCAGGACTTAGTGGATGAAGCCACAAAGCTGCCAGAACACGGCA
>NW_023458555.1:97115505-97116946 GCF_013731165.1 Rhagoletis pomonella | reverse complement strand
CATTTTTCGCAAAATAATATTGCGGATCAGGTTGCTCTGAGCGTTTATGGTAAAATGTTGTTTACCAAGAAAATGCAGCCCTGTTAGTTTTTATTTCTGTATCGCATAGCGGTGAGTTTCTATTTTTTGGTAATTCGGTTTGTGAAATGGTAAACAAATTATTGAAATTTATTGATTTGATGTGTTTAACATTTGATTAATAATAAATAATTTCAGATCACAAATTACAAGCACAGCATCATCAACGGTCATTGCAAGGAGAGCTACTGCAATCCCTGCGGTTTTTCCTCTTGGTAAATGCTTTCTGGACGTGACAAAGGATGGTCTTCCAAATCAGCCCGAATCCCCACACATCTATTGTACAATGTGAGCATTGGAATTCCATAGTGCAAATTCATATCCTATTTTCGCATAACATTTTTATTTGCATTTGTAGGAGCGTCTGATATCCCACTTACGTACATAAATAGAAAATACAAAACGTGGTGAGGGACTTGAATTTGAAGATGATGAAGAGTACACAATGCTGGAAACTGGGAACGTGAGGCTAAAGCATCGATTAGCAATTCTGAATAAGGTTAGTCATTTTCAATTTTATATCTTTGTTCGTCGACATAATAAGACATGTCATCCTTGCAGGCTATTGTTACAGAACAAAACGCCGCAAGCACTGCTGTTCTGCCGTTCTTGCCGTTGGTGCATTTCAACAGCTTGCCGACACTTCAGCTATTTCAACTATTTCAACTAAAACATGGACTCAAATATGTAGTGTCCCGTAAAGTGTTCCAAAAAATCTATGACAGATTAGCTGTTACAATTACTATGTATGTGGGCTGATAAAACGTCTTCTAGCATGATCGTCAAGATCGTTAGTCATAGTTAGTAATATTTATTGGGCTGCAGAACGTGAAGGCATATTCAATTCCGATTTTATGGGTCGATTACGGATGGCAGCCGAACTTCAGTTGAGTGGCCAGTGGCCACCAATATGTATTCTCCTTTGACAAGATGTTGAAGAATCGCGGCAACACAGCCGTATACCCAGGGTGGGCAAAATCTCGGAGTTCGAGCGAGCGAGCGAGCAAACTCCTACTCAATGCCTCGCAGGCAACGAGACGCTAGCAGCTCGTACTCGTAGCAGCAATGAGGCGATGCACGAGAAGCTTGGCTTGCTCGGCAAACGAGCGAGCGCTGATTGTTTGCTCGCGCTCCTATTAAACGAGCGAGGCTGCTGTGTGTTGCCTCGCTCGTAGTGTGAGGCGAGTAGCTGTCTGCATACTCGCTCTGCTAGGTAAGACGAGTGAGCGACGAGCGAGCGCTCCGAGTGTACTATACAATACATGCGTTTTTGTGCATAAAAATGTGGGAATGTACGTCAATAGATTATGTACGAAATTATGTTAATAATTGTATGTACATATGTACATATGCATATAAATAT
>NW_023458555.1:97089674-97115405 GCF_013731165.1 Rhagoletis pomonella | reverse complement strand
ATCTACGCCTAGAGAAGATGCGATCAGTTACTATGATCGCAAAGGGACACATTTCGTTACCATGCTGGTACATACTTATACCATGTCCCACCAAAAGGTTAACCATCTCAAATCAAACTGAACCACATCACTAACTATTGCTGTCCACACTCAAGAATGATAGAATACACTTCGTTTTTAGTTAATTTTATTTAATAAAATAACTTTTCGGGCCAATATTCACGCAATAATCACTTGCAAATTACTTATTTGTAAATTTGTTTGTAACAATCAAGTAGAAATGTCAGCACAAAAGAAAAATATAATGTGACGTCAGCGAAAGGGTGGATGCTGTCAAATCGACAAAGAGAGGACTAGCGGTCCACGGAAGGCGCCACCTTTGTTTCGCTGCATCGTGGTCCACACTGCGGTTTGAGGTTTATAAAACAGTACAAAAGTAACGAACGGTGTTCGGACCTCAATCGATTCAGGACTAAATTTTTGCAAAAATCGAAGCAAAAACAAATTTCCCGTACTAGATTGAATTTTTTTATTTTTGTTTCTGGCACTAATTGTTTGACTAAAATATTTTCTATTCATGCAAAATAAGAACGCGTGGCAATGTAAGGATAATCTGTTACATATTTAGGTAATTTTTAGCATTTTCTATATAGTAGAACGTGTCTAACACTTATTTTTTTAAAAAGCAAACCTTTTCTACTTTATATAAATTTCATTCTACATACATTTTTAACAACATATGTAAAGTTCTGCATCTGCAAAAAATAACGAAGTTACTTTATTGAATCGTTGTTTTGAAAGAGTTAGTTTTCAACAGTGAGATTTGGCTCACTTTAAATTTTTTTACTGAAACCGATGGCGAACACTCAAAAAACGGCCCCAAGAGGGGCATAACATGAATGAAAAAAAACGGAATAGATTTGAAGGCAAGCGGAGTAGAGGTGTAGATTTCAATTTTTTTCAAAAACCGGAGTAAATCTAATCTGATCTTAGTTGAGTACAAACTCTAGTAGGGAAGGAATTCTTTACATTTTAACGCTAATGACCCACAGATGGCGGGAAAACACAGGGTTGTATCAGACTTTCGACGTGGTTTCGAGTTGGTTAGCTTTTAACCATCTCAGTGAAATGGTTAAGGGTCACGATGCCAATGTTTGGAAAAATAGCCCCATATTTTAAGCAACAACATCTGAGCAGTTACCGCTGGCGCCAAGTGCTGTTATATTAGGTGACTCATGACCCATGATACAAAGAAGAAGGTAGTTTCAATAAACAACTTTTGACCAAAATCGCTTAGGCGGTTACAGCGCCAAAAAAGAAGAAGAAGTCTTGCTGAGACATTTGAAGAAAACTGTAACTACGCGTGAAAACATACATTAAAAGCAATGCAGATGAAAGTAGTAAATATTATTATTAAAACTAAATCCATATATATAACATTTTACACCAGTTATCTGAAGTAAATCAGAATATATTTTTGCATATAACATAATAATAATAATATATTGGCGCTTACACATATGTTAGTGTTTGGCCGAGCTTCTCCTCCGCTTTGTGGCGTGTCCCTAGATGTTATCACATAAAGCGGAGGGACCTACGCCGACTCTGAGCGGTGATTGCATTTTTATAAGAAGCTGTTTTTCATGGTAGAAATACACTCGGAGGTTTGTCATTACCGAGGGACAACCGCTGTTAAGGAAAAACCTTTTTTCTATATTTTTTTTAGCGATGTTTCTTTGACCTGGGCTTGAACCCAGGTGTTGTGGAGTGGAAGCACGCACTGCTTACCACTACACCACAGCGACCGACATAGTTTCCATATAACTCATAAAGTCCATATTTCATAACAAATATTTTTAAGAACACTTCGAATTGTAAAAATTGCGCTTATTAGTTGTATTAAGGTATAAAATATTTTATTACGTTCGGTGACAGGTAATAAGATCAACGGATATAAGGTCAATTGACTTTATTTCCCACCCTGATGCGAAATGATAGCAATTGACGTTATTACCTTTTTAAAAGCGAAATAAAATCCATTGACATATAAATCAGAAGTAATATATCAGTGATGACAGGTAATAAGTCCCAGATGGTTTCTAAGATCACAAATTAGTTTTTGTGCAAATTGCAGATAGAGGGTATTAATGAATTTAACCCTCGATATTTAGCATATTTATATTTGTAAGTTATTGGAAGATTTCTGCTGTGTTTTGGCAACAATTTATCTGCAGTAAAAAATCATATAATATGTGTTTCAAAAGTCGGTGAAAACCAAAAATCAATCAATTAACTTACATGATCTCGGTTCCGATATTAAATAATCAATAATGGTTTATGCCCGCATTTTGGCACATTGGCTTGTTGAATGTGCCATCTAATAAATAATGTCGTCGTTCTCCTTAGCTACTTTTAAATTATGTCACAAATTGATGGCGGAGACATGAATACAGTGTAAGAAAATTCCTTTTCTATAATTGTTTCCTTATAGAAAGGTTGGTTTCTTTTCCACCTTGGACATTCCAAATTCGTTCAAAATATGCTAATTTAAAACACAGAATTCTTTCAGTGTTCCTGGGGTTTTTGGACATGGACTATTTCTTCAATTTAATAGTTTTCGCTTTATTTTTGTGGAAACGAAATATGTTTTGCAAGTTCTGGATCATTTCTATACTCTTTCATCAAATATTTCTCGTATTCCAGCTGCGTTTGGTTTTTCGCATCGTGCTTTTACTATATTCGTAATTTTAAATTTTTTAATAAAATCAATTGGCGGTAGTTCATGAAGGGGGGTAGATTACTAGCACCACACTGAGGATTTGGCAATAACCTTTCTCATCTATTAAAAAACAACACTTACGGGGCAATGTTTGTTGTAAGAACAACATTTTTTTCTATGAATCGACATACTTTAAGCATTGTTGACGCTATTTCCATTCCTCCAGAGTGAAAAATAAAGTCAATTGACCTTATTTCCGTTGATCTTGTTACCTGTCACCATTACGTTCATGTTTACTTATAAAGCGCATAACAATCAGCCCTGTTCTGCAATCCGAGTCGGAATCGCATCGAAATCGGAATTCAATTCTGACTCGGAATTCAAATGGTGTTCCACAATCCGATCGGAACTTTTCTTTCGATGTTAATATCGAGTTCGATTGTAGAAAAAAAGGAACAAACCTCCTACTTGTCAATTGCGCTGTGAAGTGTCAAAATTCATTTGAAGAAATTAAAAAGTGGAAACTAAAATGAGTTCAATGGTTTTATTAGCTGTTTTGCTCAATATTGAGCAACAAACAAGCGAAAAAGTGAGGCAACAATATTGCGCGATCGCAACAATCTCATATAATTACCGTACTCTGCGTAAGTAGTATGCAAAGAACTATTTTTTTGCTCTCTTTTGCTATATCAAAGAATAATTTTTTATTTTACAGCTCTCATGAACTTCTCAAGATTTTTGGTTACTTGCAGTCTTATGTACGCAAAAAGTTCCATTCCTGGGAGCAAAGCGAATGGACCAACATTGTTTTGGGAAGAAGCACCGTACCATTGCCGACGTTACCGACACAATGTTGTGTGCATGGAGTCTGTGATGTAGGTAACGATGATTAACTGGCGATTATGTATCGAGATGGTGATCGCCATTCGTGGTTATTGGAAGATGGGTATGCTCTGGAATCTTTTCTGTTAAAACCGTATATAAATTTATACCCACGGTCTATACAACACGCATTTAATCAAACACATTTTTCGGTACGTAATATTGGAGTCCTCAAAAGTCGTTTTTAGTGTTTATTAGTAACCTTCCAGTACAAACCATGATACAAAAAAGGAGGTAGTTTCAATAAACAACTTTTGACGGATAATAAAATTTTTGGAAGTTTCATAAATTGTTAGTATTATCATCGGCCTTGCCACTTTGATAATATTAAAACAATAAATCGGAGTATTTTCCTTCCCATATTTATACCAATGTAATAATATTTAAAATCAAAAACCATTATCAGTGCTTGGTATTTTTTTACTTTTATTTAAAGTTTCTAATGTATGGAAAAAACCTGAAGTCGGCTTGAACAGACCGCCCTCCGATAAACAAATAACATATCGTCGTATAAAGTACAAAATCGCGTATCAACAAAATACAAAACTGCGTATGCGAGGTCGAGAGAGTAAAAACACTCATATTTAAAAATTGTTCTCTTTTTCATAAAGGAATCGCATTTCTGGCTAGTATATTTCAGGACGAATGGATAAAACTTGAGCCCAGAGCTTGTGTGAGCAAATCCAATCTTTGGCAACAAATGTCAGTTACGCGGTTTTGCAGAACGACGATACGCGGTTTTGTACTTCAAACGACGATATGTAAGTATAATTTTGATCACTTTCTTCATGCGTTCTGAAACCTTGGCATCAACCCCATTTTCGAAATTATGTAGCCGGCATAATTTTCAAGTCCATCATATTCCACATCTTTTAATGTACTGATAAAATCTTCTGCTGTAAAAAAATATTTCTTCTAGTGATCAGGTAGCATGAATTTGATGAAATGTCATAATTTTATTAAGAGTCAAATGGTTAGCAACAACAACGAATGTCATTAAATGGAACTACCTTCTTTTTTGTATCATGGTACAAACTATGAGAGGTGGTGAAAAAAAATTAATAAATGTGTTGCCTGCATAACATTTTTCGCCACTACAGTCCTGAATTTGATTATGAAGAAGTTGAAGAAAACGATAGCGAAGTATGTAGATTGTGAAGTAGATTGAAATTTATTTGAAAAGTGAAGCATAAATAATTGGATATGAAATTGCGAATAAAATTACCCCTATTTATTTAAAACGAGTTTTGTAATTAAACAAAAAATTTACCCAAAAAATAACATTTTAAGACTTTTTGCTATTTTCGCATTCAAAACGCTCTAGCTCCAACTCAAGCTGTCGCAGTTTAATTTGTTTTGTATTTTTTTCATTGGGGCTTATTCTTGTTTTCGTTACGATAAGCTTATCGTTTCGATGCAAGCTTTCGATCAAACATTTTTAATCTATTCTTGATATCGTCGAAAAATTACATTGCCGACAAATACAAACTGGTTTATGACGTAGTTTGAAATATATAAAAGTCGTTTTGTTGACATACACAAACAATTTATAAATTCGTTATTTTGCCAAAAATGGACACGATTACATTTTTTGATAGTGATGGCTCGGATGAATCTGAAGTTTTGGTAAATCTACGGTGTGAGCGTCGCATTCTCCGAGCACAAGCAAAGGATGTATTGGAAATGAGCATCAAAGAGTAAACAAACGTTAAGGTTTTGCAAATAAAATTACTTATGTAAAAAATATTTCAGTTTCTGGAAAAACTTCAGATTAAAACAAGTAAGAGCAGCGCTGTCTTCGGCTATGCCGAAGGCTTCATACCTTTCATGAACATCTGCAAATTTTACTTTGACAGATTACTGCTTTTGAATACATCTGCATACATCGATAGAGGAGTTACATACTTATATAAAAAATCGCATCTAAACAATCAGAGGTATGGAAGATATACTTTATATGGCACCAATCTAAGTGATTTTCACTGCTATGTGATCGGTATGTAAACCGGTAACACAATTTATTGGGTTTAGTTTCCTACATAAAGAAGATATATCGCAAAAACTGGTATCTGAACAATCAGTGGTATAGGAGATAAAGCTTATACAGCATAGATTTTGACGATTTTCTCAGTAGACTTTGTATTATTATTTATAAAATATCTTACGAAATTTATCGGTTTTAGCTGTTCAAATAAAGGAGTTTTACAGTAAAATCCCATATCTGAACAATCAGATGTATGGAAGATACATATATGTTATAGTCACCCGATCCTTGTTATTTTCACTGTAAGTATTCCGTTGATAATGAGCAAAAATGGTGCGAAATTTCATGTTCCTAGCTGCATAAATGGAGGAGTTATGATAAAAGACCTCATATCTGAACAATCAGTTGTATGGGGGCTACAGGTTATAGTGACCCGATCTTTGTTATTTTCACTGTAAGTCTTCTGTTGATAATGAGTGAAAACAGCGCGATATTTCATGGTCCTAGCTACATAAATGGATGAATTATAACGAAAAATCTCATATCTGAACAATCAGTTGTAGGGGAGCTATAGGTTATAGTTACCCGATCTTTTTAATTTTCACCGTAAGTTTTCTGTTAATAATTATTGAAAACGGTGCGGAATTTCATGTTCCTAGCTATATAAATGGAGGAGTTATAACGAAAAATTTTATATCTGAACAATCAGTTGTATGGGAGCTATAGGTTATAGTGACCCGATCTTTGTAATTTTCACTGTAAGTATTCTGTTGATAATGGGTGCAAGTACTGCAAAATTTCATGTTCGTAGCTGCATAAATGCAGAAGTTATAACGAAAAATCTCATATCTGAACAATCAGTTGTATGGGAGCTATATGTTATAGTGGTCCGATTCTTCCGGTTCCGACAAATGATTAATACATTATAAAAATACACCCACCTACCAAATTTGATCCGGATATCTCGAAAACTGAGAGACTAGATTGCATACAAACAGACAGACAGACGGACAGACGGACAGACGGACATGGCTAAATCAACTCAGCTCGACGTTCTGATCATATAAGTATACATTTTAATGGGTCTATCTCTTTTTGTTCTGGTACTTACAAACATCGGACCAAAGTTATAATTAGAGCTCTCGATTTTGTTCGCACATTTTCAAACAGCCCGGGTATATGAGCAGCGAGTACTCGCACACTTGTTCAATGCTCATTACTCGACAATTTTCGAGCATGAGCTCCAGCAATTCGAGTTTTTTCGAGTAATTTGAGCAATGTTTTTTTTATTATATTGACATTTTTCGTAGCAACTTTTTAAATTTTTCAAATTATTGATATATAATGCAAAGATTGTTACATTGATATTTAATAATATAATTTATTTAACATGAAATAGAAAGCAGCTGCTGACAAATACGATTTACAAATTTTCTTTTGTTTATGAAATTGTTCAAAAACTCGAAAATTTTGAACAAACATTTGAGCAGTTGAGCAATGAACGAGTTTCGAGCGAGTATCGAGCTACTCGCATTGCTCGATACCCGGGTATCTAGAGCTCTAGTTATAATACCATTTCATGCTCATGAAAGGTATAAAAAGCCGCTTTTCAGTACGTATTGAGTGAATTGGAAGAAAATATAAAAAATTCCACTAGACAAGGAGCCATATCTCCAAAAGAAAAATTAATTGCCTGCTTAAGGTTCTTTGCCGGGGGTAGTTACCAGCATTGCATAGGAAAAGATTTTAATGTAAACGTTGCACAACCAACCCTTTCCAAAATGCTGAATGAGGTTGTCGATTCTTTGGAAATCAACCTTTGCTTCAAATGGATTTCTCTTAGCATGCACCATGATACAAAAAAGAAGGTAGTTTCAATAAACAACTTTTGGCGGATAATACAATTTTTTGAAGTTTCATAAATTGTGAGTATACTCAACGGCCTTGCCACTTTGATAATATTAAAACAATAAATCGGAGTATTTTCGTTCCCATATTTATAACAATGTAATAACATTTCAAATCAAAAACCATTATCGCACCTCTTTTTTTATTAAAAATATTTAAAATGTAAACTGTTAAAGGAGATTTCATCGTAATTGTTCTTTTCATTTTGTAATAAAAACCACGCGCGTATTATTCTGTTATTTTTTTGTTTTCTTATTGTGAATGCAATCTTGCGATTTAAAAATCGAATTGTAAAAAATTTTCTTCCCAAATGAAACCTTTTTATATTTCGGTTCAAATTTACTTTTAAATTTCTCATAAGATTCTGCAAAAAACTAGGCTTTGTGATTAGCGCATCATCATTAAATTTCACAAATTTTTAATTTATGCAAAACACCTGAAGTCGGCTTAAACAGACCGCCCTCCGATAAACAACTAACAGTTCGTCGCTTACGCTGACGACACACAATCAGTTTTGCCTTTCAATTTCCTCACACACATTGCTTGTCAAAAATCATCAAAATTGAAAGCCATTACGTAGGCTGCATTCAATCTGAGAAGCAATTTCATTATCAACATGTCGCCTTCAAGAAAACAATGTAACTAACTAGCTTCTGAAGAACATTTTCAATTTTAATTCCATTGTAGATTAACATTTTAACACGCTTAAGCTTAGTTTTTTTATTTTCACAAAATTCGCATGCCAATCCTGAAAAGCTGATAAAAATGGAAAGCAAAATTGAAAATCAATTGAAAGGGAAAAATTTAAAGCAAGTTGCCCATTCAAGCAATAAATAAGAGTGTGTTAGGGCCTGTGCCAATCGGTAACTTTTTTCTCCGTGGTGAGACGGGGTGGAAAAATTTGCTATGGTGTACAAATAAATTGAATTTTGCTGTGCCAAATGCAGAGTTAAATTTTGACAGTTGAAAAACCAAACAAACGCTCGTGCGAAAGCTTTATTTTTGTGTGTTGCTGAAATTCTTAAAATTTATATTTATTTTATAATTTGCAAGTAACGTACGCTTTTTTTATGCTGTTTCAGCTTTCATTTTCATGTTCACTCCTTATTACCGCCAAGCAATATTATGTGTATACATGGTTATAAGCTGTCAAAATTTTACCTAGCCCCATGAGCTAGGTAAAATTCTGACGTTCTTATTCACCACAAGAAATGTCAGATTTTTACTGATCCGTCAAAATTTTCTCTTTTCTATCAGTTGGCACAGGCCCTTAGTGAGAAAGTGTGAGAGTATTGAAAATTGAAAGGGGAAAATTGAATGTGTAATGGCCCGGTTAAATATAAAACCGTGTATCAACAAAATGCACAACTGCGAGGTTGCACAAATTATTTTGTAGGGAGTAAAAACACTCATATTTCAAAATGGTTATCTCAGGATGAATGGATAAGGCTTGAGCCAAGAGCTTGTGTGAGCAAACCCAATTTTTGGCAAAAAATTTTAGTTACGCGGTTTTGCAGAACGACGATACGAGGTTTTGTACTTTAAGCGACGATATGTAAGTATACACTTTCTTCATACTTTCTGAAACCTAGTCGTCAAGCCCAATTTCGAAATCATGTAGCCGGCATAATTTTCTAGTTCATCATATTCCACATCTTTGAATGTAGATACTGATAAAATCTTCTGCTTAAAAAAAATATTTCTTCTAGTGATCAGGTAGCATGAATTTGATGAAATGTCATAATTTTATTAAAAGTCAAATGGTTAACAACAACAACGAATGTCATTAAATAAAACTACATTCTTTTTTGTATCATGGCATGCACCATAGGGATGAAGTTGAAGCATTTTTTTTTTTATGAAAAGTCTAGAATACCTGGTGTTACTATAGTGGCTGACGGAACGCAAATAAAAATAGTAGCTCCAAGTGAGGCAAAACATCTATATTTTAATCGCAAAGGATTTTATAGCATAAACGTCTTGATTGTATGTATGGTTAATACATATGTAGATGTACTTGTATATATTTAAAAAAATTAAAAATATTTAGATATGCGTTCCTGGTAGTTGCCACGATGCGCATATATGGGATTCAAGTGATGCCAAAATTTTTCTTGCATCTAACAGCCGAGCAGGAAAAAGGATAATTTTACTAGGTGAAATAAAATCCCTTAATTTTGTGTAAACGCTTTTTACTACAAAGCATTATTTCTCACCAAGCCCAATACAAACGATGATGAAGGCTACCTGCTTCAACCGTGGCTCCTTACTCCATTCAGAGAACCAATTTCTTGTAGTCGGAAACAAAACTTCAACACTGCTCATGCAAAAGGACGAATAGTTATTGAAAAAACGATCGGACTTCTGAAATCGGTATTTAGATGCCTTTGCGGTGAACGTGGAATGCATTATGATCCTGTAAAAGCGTCAAGACTTATTAATTTGTGTTGTGCTGTGCACAACATTCGCATACAGACGAGGCATATATTTTTCCAAGCAATGATAATCTCGGGATGAATGATGACAGATTTAATGATTTTCTAACGAAAGAATCTAACGAATTCAGAGAGTCGTTTCAACAGTATTTTTAATAATATCAAAATTAACTTTGTGTATTTAATACTGCATTAATAAAGTCACAAGCCTAAAATCTTTTAAATGACTCCATTAATTAAATAAAAGCAAAGTTCTTCTCTTCGCGTGAAATTTTTACTCTTCTTTAGTTGTCGGTCTTTCCGACAGGATAAGAATTTAATGTATTGTGCTCCACAAAAAAAAATTAAAATCACTTAGATTCGCTTAAAACTTAACAGTGGGTGTTAAAGTCGCTGAGAACGAATTTGGAATCAGATTTTAAAAATTCAAAATTTCGAATCCATATTAGATTTACCATTTATCACGGGAAAGTACGTACATGACGTATGAGTAACATTCTCATCTCAATTCGTAGCAAAATCGAACGAGGGGTAGACACCCTCAATCCACTAATCCCTGGTATTAAATTGTAACACCGTCCATCAACGACAAAATTTTGGCTTACTGTATTAATAATATAGGTAGATATTAACCATGTTTTAGATTTTATTTTTAGTATTTGAAAACTTCATAACAAATACCAAAAATATTAATAGTAATGTTGAACATATAGTTTCTGCATACATATGTACTGCTTTACAAATGCCATTTAAAATGCTCCGAAGCCTGCCTAGATACAAACTAATTTTTCAATTATTTCATAAATCTCGTTTCTCCATTTCTAACTTCTTAATCATATCGAGTTTCTCTCTTGCAATTTGTACTATTACGCTATTGTGCCTTTTCATTTCATCTACTGCAGCTTTTCCATTTTCAAAAATACCTGCCATCATTTTTGGGTGTTTTCCGCCTCTTCGTTTTGTTGCACGATGTCGCTAAAGAGAATGAATGGAAATTTGTTCCTTGAGAAGGTCTACTTTCCTCTTATTTTGTTTTTGAGGAGCAGGAGGTGGTGGAGAAGGGTCATTTCCAGAATTTGAGTCCTCAGCTCCATTGGTGCATTAAGCGATTGTCTCGATCCTCACTCCGGATTTACAGGCATTGTTAAGGGAATTGCTGCAGGTTGAAGGACCTTCAACTATTTCTGAGGTTTTTGAAGTCCTCGCAAATGCTCCGAAGGATTGAACGTTTGGGAAACCATCCACTGTCTTTTTAAAGGTCATAATTTGGGCAACATCCTCTTCAACTTCGCTTAGAGGCACTTCTTGAAATGGACCTCCTCCAGTTCCCATCATATTTTTGTTGTTTTAGTCATTTTCTTTGTTACACAAAATTTAAAATCTGTCCAAACCTTTATTTTGTTAAAAATTAGTAATTAGTGAAATAATACATTTCCAACAAACGAAGGATTGGTTAACTTTCCTTCTGATTTCATTCAAATTAGACTCACTTTTTTCCTTTACAGGTGGACCGCACGCATTCGATGTAAGTGCCAATTCCTCCCAAAATTTCGCAATATCACATGGGGCTCTTTGCGTAAATCCTTGCGCAATATCCTTGTTATTTTTCATGGTTTCGACCATTGCTTCGAGTTGCTGCTTCGTTGTACGCTTTTCCTCGTACTACCAAGAAAGATTACAGTCATTTATTAAAAAAAAATTACGTTTTATCCATAAGTTCTTCTGTATCGCAGGAAAAAGGCAATCGAGAAAAAATATGGAAAATTTATCGTTTTACGAAATCAAAAATAACTCCAACAGTAAAGTCTTACGATCCCGATATGTATTTTTTTCGATTTTGGCAAAGTAGTTTGGGTGCACGAAATGAATAATACAAAGCGCTGCTATCGCTTCGAAAATTTTAAAATTTTCGATTCCTACGAAAACCAGAATACGGCCCATTATAACGATTACCAGTTTTAATTCGTTTACTTACAGTTTTCGTTGTTCGCTAAAGTTTGAGACTATGTTCAAACAGGCATCTAAATGGCAATTAAGAACGTTTTCACCAATTTAGGCATTAATTGTTACACAATTTATCATACGAAAATTCAAAATTTTAGTTGCCAATTAATAATTAATTGGCAATCCATTTGTGGCTAGGTATGTTTAATTTTGACTTGGAGGTATGTTTATTGAACAAAGAGCAATCAGCTGTTTGTTTCTGGTCCTATTTTACAGCTGATATTCCATCAGGGATGGAAAGTTCATTTATAAAATTGTATCTAATTAACGGAAGCTTTATTTAAAAGTAGACATATGTACCTAGAAAGTAAATATGTATTTATATATAAAAATATAGGGCGTAACAACTCCCATCGATGCCATATCAACTTCTGTACTCATATTAAACGAATTTTTGGCTATGAACAGAATTTCTTGGAGCAGCGCGAGACAAAACTATGTTGTAGAAATGGTGAGTCACTTTCCTCTTAGTTGTTCGATCTGACGTTTTAAAAAGAAATATTTCGCACCTACCTGGCGAAATAAACTGCAGTTGCGTTACTTTGACCACCCTTCTGTATCATTTGTGTGCGTCTTCACAAATGAGGGAAGCTATTAGACCAGTTTCCCGCACCAGAAAATGCATTGAAATGTCAGTAAAAATAAGAGCTGATTTCCTGACAAGCTATTGGCTACGTTCCAAATGTACCTAAAATTGTGTGTTTGTACCGAATGTACTTTCAAACTAAATAAAGGTACGATTGTAACAACTTTTCCATCACTGTATGTAATCTAACAGCTGATTTCGTATCGCTAATTGGGCAGCTGAGTGTGTGTGAACACCAAACTCAATACTGCAATTTAAAGCCTAATTGCCTCAGCTAATTGGCCTGTTTGACCATAGTCTAAAATGTTCCTTTGATCATTTACATTTTATATATTTTTTTCTTTTTCTATTAAGCTGGCTTTTACTTGATGGGAGTAGCAGAACATCAAATTTCCGATAGAATTCCGATTCGAAGTGGATCGAAATGTAGAACAAGGCGGAATCGGAAATAATATCCGATTGTCGGAATGCAGAACACCAATAATCAGAAACAAATCCGTTCGAATCGGATTGCAGAACAATACCCCGTTACTGTAACTATTCTCTACCGATTATTTCTCTACTGGTAGAGAAAAAAAAGTCACTCTCACCTACAAATTAGCAGTAGAGAAGAGGGCGGCGAATTCATATCTCAATTCGCCTAGGTAGAGAATTGTTACAGAAACGAGCTACAGGGCTGTATACTTTTCCCGCCATTTAATTGATGTTAAAAATTTTGACCACGTTATTTTGCTGCTTAGCACCCTGAATGCGGCAAAACAGTTGCTCGCGACCCTTAAGTCTTTTATGGGGACCAAAATAACAGCCGCAACAACAAAAACCTTTTCTACTGGTATACTGAGATACTGAGCACAATGTTCTGCCAGTCGCCCATACTATGAATCCATACGATACAGGATAAACGATTGCATTTTGTTGTGCCTTATTACGAATTAAATTCTAGCGTATGAAATTCGATAGCTACGTAATTGTCAATTATATTGTGGCCTTCTAATATTTTCTTTTTAATATTTTATTGAGCTTTGTACCACGAATGTTTATTTGGAAAAATTGAAAAAGCACCAAAGTCTAAGCGGTAGAAGTTATGGCAGCTATTTCGGAGATCACCACATCTCCTCCACAGACTTCTTTTTTTTAGACTTCAGCAGGGATCGAGCTTGCGTAATCGATGTGCAAAGTCAGAAGCGTTAACCACACAGCTATGCTAATTCATTTTCCTTGTTCAACCAACTACTTTCAAGTGCAGCTGATTTGCCGCTATTTAAACTTGACAGCGTGGTTGTTATTGTCAGTTCCATACATCCATTTGCTTATTTGCTTTATTGTATAGTTTCAGGCAGGCTCTTCCTAAACTATGTGTTGTCAATTAACATTTTATTTTTAGTATTTTATTGAGCTTTGTACCACGATTGTTTATTAGGAAAAATTGAAAAAGCAACAACGTCTAAGCGTTAGAAGTTATGGCAGCTATTTCGGAGATAACCACATCTCATCAGACTTCTATTTTCCAGACTTCAGCAGGGATCGAACATGCGTAGGCGATGTGCAAAGTCAAAAGCTTTAACCCCTTAGCTATGCACACCCCGTAAACTCTTGCTGCTAATTTATTTTCCTTATTCAGAATTGACAACAATAACCACGCTGTCAAGTTTAAATAGCGGCAAATTACATCATCATCACTTTTCACATCCATTACGCAGGTTAGATCCCTGCTGAAGTCTAGAAAAAAGAAGTCTGATGAGGAGATGTGGTGATCTCCGAAATAGCTGCTATAACTTCTACCGCTTAGACTTTGTTGCTTTTGGAATTTTTCCTAAGAAACAATCGTGGTACAAAGTAGAGATGGGCACGAGCCTAAATTTTCAGGCCCGGCCCGGCACGCGTGCAAAATCAACTTTCAAAAACACGCACGAGCCCTCACGTTAAGAATTTTAGTAGGGCCCGGCCTGGCACGATGGGACACGTCCTAGCCCGGAAATAAAGACCCAACTTTCATTGTATGTATACATATGTACATATTTTTTATTTTGTGTTTATGTACATATGTATATTTACTTAAGCGAATCAATTTTTCACATCAAAGATTTTTATAATATTTATTTTCTGGGAAGTAGAAAAAGTGGAAGGTATTTTATGTACAGATATGTAAACAAAACTACTGAGGGCCGAATTCATAGTGCTTAGTTAAACCATTGTTAACTTAACCACCAACAGGAGTTTAATTATGAATTTATATTCAAAGTCACATAGTTAACTATGGAAATTCGTATCGCCTGAAAATATACATATTCTTAAAATCAATACATTTCTATTCAAATTTGAAATTCATTCCACAAAAAAAAATTATTTCACAAGAGTTTAACTATGGGGGCATGCTGGTTTAAACTTTTCTTAACTGAGCGTTGTGAATATGAAAATCAATAGTTAAACTCTTATCAGTGGTTAACTACGCACTTTGAATTTGGCCCTAATTATCTTATTTTATCTATCGGTTTCCAAATATTTCTTCTTTGCTTTTCTCTTACCAAAAGAGTTTTAATATGAACTATTTTTTTTGTATAAAAACAAAAGCTTATCTAAATTTGTAAAATTAGCAACGGGCTTTTTCGTGCTTTTATGAAATTTTACTGAACGCCCATGCACGCACGAGTTCGTGCTGACAGCAAATATCCCGGCCGCTGCCAAATGCCCGGGCCGTGCCCATCTCTAGTACAAAGCTCAATAAAATATTAAAAGATAGCTACCGTTTATCGTATATCGTTAAATTTTGGTATTACCATACGATAGCTATCGTATCAGCTGTTCAATTTCTTACGCTGGCAAACGGTTGTGCATTTTTACACGATACGATACAGTTTAATAAAATTAAAGTGATGTAAGTATTAAAATGAATAACATGAAATTATGGAAACGATTTGAGCAAAATACTGCAATTTTTCAGGACAAAAATTGCGAGCAAAAAACATAGGCGCATATTCATAGTCAATTTAGTTCACAACTAAGTCGAAACTATCCTAAGTTACAACTAAAGCTATTCATAGTCGCTTTATTTCGAGTTTTCTGGCTAAGTACCAACTTAAAATTCAGTTTCGGCTGCAGCTGCAATTAAGTCGTAACTAGGACGAGGTATTTTATTAAATTAAGATAAAAAAGACGAAATATGTAAGAATTAAGTTGGTGGAGCTTGATTTTGATAATATTGAATGTTCTCCAATTAAATTTTACAAAGAGCGATCCATTTGAATCGGTAGATGAAATTAAATGTGTATTACAATTCGAATGAGGCTACATCACATTTTTATAGTTGAATGATTAAGATAAATTCTCAAATAATAACTCAATTTCACGCTAGTTCTTTTAAATTAAATTAGTACATAACATGTAGATATGTATTTGTATGTTTCACAGCATGCTTCCGATAAACATCGACTTCACATCACTGCGGTTGTTCTGGCTATTTCACACAATTAACAAGAAAATGATACGTTAATCGTTTGTATGAACAACCTATGCAAGTAAAAATTACATAAACGGATGATCAAACTTGACATTATTTAATGAAAATGTAATTTTTCCAAAATATCGTAAAGAAAAATCGATACATTTTCACACTCGTTTTGCTATATCGTATCGTTAAAACTACTTAGTGGAAGTCTGAAAGGCAATTATTAATAGAAGTAAATTTTAAGTTGGCACTTAAATTTAAGTTGCAACTTTATTAGTTTCGACTTAGTAGGTCGACTATGAATACGCGCCATAAAGTTGAGCGTTTTGCTTCTCCAAGGGGTAGGGTTTAAATATTTGTACAATGATTTTGTTGTGTCCAAACGCGTGACCCGAATCTAAAAACTTTAACATACGTGAGTAGTCAAAGGATTGGGCTTTAATTTAAAACAAAGATTTCAAATTTCCAAGCACTGGTTTATTGATAAATTCGTTTTGAAAGATGCAAATTTTTATAAACACAGTAGAAACCTTAGGTTGGGATAATCCAACAACGCCTCCTTGCGACACTCTCTTGGTATGATCCCTGAGCAAGAAATCCCAGAATTGTGAAAGCCTTTAATATATTCGGTATGGATGGCGTTTTTTTACGTGGGTGCAACTCGTTCTCTACTTCTGTTAGAACATATGTAACAGCTTCTTTCGAAAGTCGAAAGTTTCTTTGAAATCTAAAGAATTGTTTTTAATAATTAACAAACTCATTCCTGTTACTTACATTATCGAGTTCTTCTCCAGAGGATTGGAAGCATCTCTCAATTGCATTCTTACTGTATCCTTTATGCGAGTTTCATAAATTTGAATTTATATAAAACGCAATTGAGGCTTTATCGTATTTTTTTATGGCTTATGGTAATACTCGCTACTTTCAAGTTCAAAATGTTCGCTTTGAAAATATATTATCTAGACAAGAACAGCTTTTTCATTTAAATTCACAACAAATAGTAAACAAACACCACTGTCATTCACAATAGTACATCTATCGGGCGGGTGGAAACCATAACACGAAATCTCATGTTATACGATACGCTTGCAAGCGTTTTCGTCTATCGTATGAAAATTCATAATAGGGTTGTTAAATTGTATTGTATCCGCTTTGTTAAATATCATTGGATGTTTAGATGGAACGCATTTCAACATACCTACGCCTAGAGAAGATTCGATCAGTTACTATGATCGCAAAGGGAAACATTCCGTTACCATGCTGGTACATACTTAGAGCTCATTACTTTAAAATTTCACTTCTAACTCATTATCTTTTAGGCCATATGTGACGGCCAATATCGTTTTTTAGAAGTATTTATTGGATATCCGGGAAGCTGCCACGATGCCAATGTCTGGAAAAATAGCCACATATCTCAAGCAATAACATCTGAGCAGTTACCGCCAGCGCCAAGTGCTTATCCTATTTCGAAAATTTCTAATGGTGCCTTGCAAAGACAACGGACATCTCACTAGAGAACAAAATAAATTCAACAGCCGTTTGTGTTCAACGCGAGTATTTATCAAACAAGCATTTGGGATTTTAAAGCAAAAATTCAAGATTTCAATCATATTGACGTTTCGAGCTTTAAAGCCAAACCCGATGTGACACTTGCTTGCGCTATTTTACAGAACTTTATTATAAACAGAGGAAATCCTTTACAATATACTGACGAGGCGGTACTTGAAGTCGGTGGAGAATTGGGCGGCTCAACATTACCTTCTTCCAATGGCGGCGACGATGGCAGCTCCAACGACGCTTGAAGATTTTGTGGCGGGGGATTGATGGACCTGGTAGCATACACCTCGTCAAAATCTTCAAACTATAGCCAAGGTGTGGCTTCCCTACCCGAGGAAATAGTGTGCTTTTTTATACGTTTATACGATATCAGGATATTTAAAAATTTTCTTTGTGCGATGTATCTGTCTATGTTAATGTCTCTGTTGATTTTTTTTACTTCTTCTACCACCTTATTCCATAGAACGCTCTTTTTTCTCCTTCCAGAAGTAAATTCATCTTCCATATTTAATCGAACTCTAAGCAGCAACATAACTTCAGCCGTACTAAGATTTTCGCTGAAAACAATAAAAATGTAATAAAATAAGATTGTTTCAAAACTCTACGTTTAACAAATTTTCATTGCAAAAATTAAGGAAAATTAATTTTTTACTCACTTTTCTTCCGACATGATACAAGCGCAATCAGCGGCAGTGTAAATTTTTGTGATGCAAATGATGAGGGACGCTTGGAAGAAAAATTGCGTTTTAGGATGCTTGGCATTTGCAGTGCTGCCATATTAGCATTTCTGAACGTTCTGCTGGTCCTGCGAAAGCAGTTTGCGCATTATACTGCATAACTAAACACACCCACATATTTTAAGATTTTAAGTAAACACTTCCAACTGAAGAAGATGAAATTCCGGAGTCGAGGAATACATTCAAAATACCTGTGATAAATACTTACATAGAAGTTTAGTATGTTTGATATCAGATGCACATGCCTCTTTATTGAAAACATGTTCTGATTCTAAAGAAAAGATGTTTTAAAATATAGGTAGTAGACTATGTTCAAACAGGCCAATCAGCTGAGGCAATTAAGCTTTAAATTGCGGTATTGAGTTTGGTGTTCACATACACGTCAGCTGCCCAATAAGCGACACGAAGTCAGCTGCTGGAGTACCTGCAGTGATGGAAAAGTTGTTACAATCGTACCTTTATTTAGTTTGAAAGTACATGCGGTACATCCACACAATTTTAGGTACATTTGGAACGTAGCCAAATAGCTTCTCAGGAAATCCGTTCTTATTTTTACTGATATTTAAATGCATTTTCTGGTGTTAGAAACTGGGCTAATAGCTTCCCTCCTTTGTGAAGAGGCATACAAATGATACAGAAGGGTGGTCAAAGTAGCGCAACTGTAGTTGATTTCGTCAGATAGATTCAAAATATTTCCTTTTAAAACGTCAGATAGAACAACTGGGAGGAAACATAGTTTTGTCTCGCGCTGCTCGAAGAGATTCTTTTCATAGCCAAAAATTTGTTTAATATGAGTACAGGAGCTCATATGGCATCGATGGGAATTGCTACCTCCTATTTTTCTTTATATAGATATTTATGGTTACTTTTTAGGTACATCTATCTACTTTTAGGTAAAGTTTTCCAAAAATTTTATACTTAAATTTTCCACCCCTGATGGAATATCAGCTGTAAAAGAGGAACAAAAACAAACAGCTGATTGCTCTTTGTTCAACAAACCTACCTCCAAGTGAAAAATTAAACATACCTAGCAGGACTGCATAGAGAATCTGACACAATTTGATTGCCAATTAATTATTAATTGCAAATTAATAATTTGAATTTTTGCATGATAAATTGTGTAACAATTAAGTTCTAAATTGGTGAAAAGGTTCTTAGTTGCCAATAAAGTGCCTGTTTGAACATAGTCTTAGAGTTACTGCAGCAATAAAGGCTGCATTTCTTTATTCATTGTGAACGTTTGGAATAAACTTTTTTGTTTACGTATATTTCAAACGTATTCTATTTATTCCGGCTGTGAAATGGGATTATCCGGAATGTATAGAGAAACGCAGCCAAAATGATTCTATACCTCAAATTTTTTCAAATAAATACGTTTCCTATATCGTGATTTCTGTTAGGTCTGGGCAAACTTTGAAATGTTTTCCAGAAAGTGTCTTGAACCGAGGACTCTTTCGAGGGTGCGAAACGAAAAAAAAATCCCATTCGCCATTAGGCAAAGGTTCCCAATTAACGTGTCTTCATGGTTTCACAATATAAGCCACAAACGTCACAAACATTGGATTTTAAAAAGCCAGCCTTTAATAAAGGAAAACTTGTTCGTGATATCTCGACCAAATAGTGCTTCTGTGAATATTTTAGGAAATGTTCCAAAATTCGTTCCGAGCGCATTCAATGTTCGGCGTCAGGCAAAGGTTCGCAATTAACGTGTCTTAGGTCCCAGGATTACCTGAAAAGATCTAAGAACATGCCAGAATTGTTCTTGGATTTAATCCAACGCCCATTATAATTTAACCAGAACATTGTTCTACTTCGTCCTGGCAGAGTGTCTGGTTCTTATATACTCGAATTCATGGTTTCACAATATAAGCCACAAACGACACAAACTTTGGATATTAAAAAGCCAGCCTTTAATAAAGGAAAACTTGTTCGTGATATCTCGACCAAATAGTGCTTCTGTAAATATTTTAGGAAATGTTCCAAAATTCGTTCCGAGCGCATTCACTGTTGATCATGTGATTTAAACAGTTGTTAGTCAAACATTTATTACTATTTTTTAATATTTTTATTGAGCTTTGTACCACGATTTGTAATGTAGCAACATGGTTGAGCCAGGCGAAGTGGCATGCAGACATGCTTGCATCCCAAGCTTGCTCGTCGTCGGGGTGGGTCATTTCCGCCTGCCTTGCTGACAACTACATTAACAAAAAGTTATTCATGCCTGTTACCTAGTGTACTAGTGGAAATGACTACAGAAAATACAAAGAAAGCAAAGAACAAAGAGAAAGCAACAAATGAAGAGATGGTCCTGTCCTGTCCTGCCAGGTGGAGTCATCCCACCCTTCTTCTACGTGAACTTCACGCAAAGCTTTGGGCGTTGTCGTGACTCCTCACCTACTTTACTACGCCCCCTAACCTGACATCAGTCCGTCTATCTATAAGTCCGTCATTACGCAGTCATTGTCAACGTTAGTGCACTCCCACTTCCCCTCAGTTTCACAAGTGCAACCTCCACACCAAAATTTCGTGCTTAGCACATCATCGCTAGAATCCAACATCTATAAATAAAAAAAAAATCAACCTCAAACCATTTCCTTTCTTTTTTCCTTACTTTATTATTACAAAAATAGTTTAATCCTAATTACAATTTACAATCCAACACTTAACACTAAAACTCAAATTCAAAAACCAATATTTAACTCGAAAACTCAAAATTCAAAATCCAATGTTTAACTCTAAAACTCTTGCAACCCTTAATTACAAAAACTCAAACTGTAAAATCCAATATTTAAACTCACCTACACGTAATATTTAAACCGAATGCTTATCTAAATCTCTATCTACTCCTAACATAAATCCCAAATTTTAGTCCACGTACCCTAATGCTAACTTATCTGGTTCTTCCCCGAAACGGAATCCAACATACTAGTTACTCTCCAAATTTCAACTATCATAACTCGCTCGCGTTTCGTGGCAACGAGCGCGTCATCAAGAGCGGAAATTCAATAAAAAACTAAATACGCAAACCAAAATCTTTAAGCATCGCAATGAAATTACTAGCAAAGACTAAAAGAATAAGGCAATGAGAAAAAAATATGTAGATAATAAAAAAATGTGTACCCAAAACGAGTATTTTGGCACCAATTAATCTGGGCAACATGCCAAAATCAGTACATGCGCGTATGCTCTCAAATGGAGTTGGGATAAAGTGGAGTACGTAAGAAAATTTTAAATGAGCGAAACCAAAAAAGTGTTGAATTCCAAAAAAAAGGAAGAAATAAATGCATATACCAGCAATAAAAAAGATCATGGATTAAGTAGAAAAATTAAGCGGCTATAAAAAAAAAACTAATATGTATTGACTATGTAATAAACTTCAGAAATTACAAAGAAAATGAGGAAAACTCGTCTAATATAAGATAACAAAAAAATATATTACTATTACTCTAAATATTGCCATTCTGGCGGTGTAAAAACGAAATGGAAAAAACAAAGGAAACGGCAAGTAAAACTAAAGAAACGTGCCTACAAAGAAGATAAAAAATTGCTCTGCTCTTTATGTATGTACTTATGTACTTATGTATAAGCATATACGTAAAAAACTGCAACTAAAGTAGAACTAAAACAAAACTGGAACTATGCTCCCGGCGCTGCTGCTGATCGGCGGTGTCTTTGGAGCGATAGTTTCCACTGCTCTCTCTGACACTGCTGCCGCCGATGTTATGTTCCTCTCCACTGTTATGCTCCTCCTCTGCTTGATGTAATCCACATTTATGTCGAGTGGCCGTTGACCGAGATATTTTAATCAGCTGTTCCCTATTTCTTAGCCGGTTATCGGCACTGGTATAGGGCATAGATATGGACCAGTTGAAGTGGTTTCATATCTCACGTGAAAGTACCTATGTATATGCCCGCATGTGTAAGTATGTATGTATGTAGCCACTTGCGCTGATGGCCGGCCCTTGTTGGAATGCGTGCAAATATATATGCTGCTTTGCTGGTGCGTGTGGTTGGGTGCCGTAGCTGGTGGTATCCACGCATATATGTATGTATATATGCCTTCTTCTTTGGCTGCAACTGCCAACTTTCCCTTGAATGCCTGCCTGATGCTGCGGGTTTACTAGGCCTGGGTAACGCAGCAAATTTTCTGGCACTGATACCATGAACCCAACGCCATGACCGGTATCAGCGCAATTGCGCCATAGTGTCGTTTTTCGCATGCTGCTTCATGATGCTTCTGTTGGCGCCATTCTGTCTTCTTTTCGGGCCATTCTCTCTTATTTTCCCGCCGTTCTGTGTTCTTTTCGGGCCCTTATATCTTTTGACACGAATTTTGCTTCATTTGTGCACGTACTTTGTGCAGCAAAGTGAGTAGTAGTTTAATGGAAATAAAAGATTGTCAATTTGCCGTCCGGTAAAGTAATACCATAGTGAAATTATATTAATAATAATACATGGTTTGAAAATGTAATATTCCTTACCATCATTTTTCTTCCAGATTCCTCATTTCTTACAGAAGAAAGGAGCACAGTGTTGAGTATTTAAGCCCGGTCTTCCTTTATGCACCCTAATTCACGGCTATTGTTCAACTAAGTTTGCTGAGCTCCCAGACGTTTGTGTGGTGTATTAGACTACGAATGTGCTAGCAATGTTGATTTTCATGCTGCCTAACTCCAGGTAAATTAATGTCCTTGCATTCGTTTTTGGTAACTTATGCAAATGATCACTTGGGGTTGGTTTTTGAATCGACATAGTACATAGTTGAGACTGCACTACCTAAGGGGTGTGCTTGCTGCTCACTTTTATTATTTTATCCATGTACCGGAAATGTTACTTGGATTAAAACGAAAGATTGCTCTTTTGAAAGGAAGCGAAATCTTTAAAAATTAATTTGGTTTGAAAACGCAACAACATCCCATTATACCGTTATCACAAAATCCATCCGTGAACATAAATGACGTGGCCAACAAAATTGTCGGTATTTGCAATCATCATGATCAGCAGTAGGTAACCTGTAATATTCCTTACTAATATTTTTCATTCAAATTTTCTCATTTCTTACAGAAGAAAGGAGCATATTTAAGGCCTTTATATAAGCTGTAATCTACAGACGTTGCCCAATTCAAAAACTATTCCGACTGGCTTGCTATCGTTAGCAAAGCAAATCTCGCGGAGTAAACTTAACTCTTCCACAACATCCTTGTTCACAAGCATACTCCTCATTAAAGCTATAGAAAACTGCCTTAACTCGTTGGGTCCCCGATTACTAAAGCTACGTTTTATATTCAAACTTTCTTGGCGTTTCATTACAACAACAAAAATAATAAAAAATGTAATCTAATAAGAAGAGTGACGTGTGGTTGCACTTCTCGGAAGAGAAGGATAAGAAGGTTAAGTGTAAGTTGTGTGATCAGCAGTTGTCGGTGTCAAATAAATCAACTTGCGGCCTTATTCTTCACATGAACAGATGACACCAGTTCCAGAGAATCTCTAGACAGGCCCAACCTATAGAAGAAGTACTTCTTGACATCGAAGGCAGTGAGTTTAAAAACAACATCAGTGAAGTCAACAACAACAACAGTGAAGTCAACAACACTAACACCCGTCAGGTCAAAAATAGCACAGTAACACCGCAGGTCCCTGGCCAGATCCGACCAAGGGCATTAAACGCATCGCAGCCACAAGTAACAAACTTTTTATATAAACCTCTTCCAATAAAGAAGCAGCGCGAAATCGATCAACAGGTATTAAAAATGATAGTCCGCGAATATCATCCTTTCAGTGTAGTGCAAGACATAGAATTTAAGAAGTTGGTGTTTATCTTGAATCTCAATTACAAGCTTCCAAGCCGAAAAACGATTTCTTCCTCATTGGCGGGTGGACTTCTCGTGCTCAAGACAGCTTTTTCAGCGTTACCGCTCATTATGTTGTAGAAGAAAAAAAAAAGAACATTTCTTGCATCGGACTTACTAGCCTGTAGTGCTTATGCGGAAAGGCACACTGGCGAAAACATTACAAAAAAAAATTAATGAAATTTTTAATGAGTGGGGAATTTTTAACTAAGTTACTGTTGTGGTAACTGATAATGCTGCGAATATGCAAGCAGCGGTTCGCGGGGGAGGCTGTCGCCATTGGGATTGCTTTGCAAATTCTTTAAATCTAGTTGCACAAGCAGGATTGAAGGAAATAGAACCTATTTTATGTAAAGTCAAATCAATTGTTAGGTTTTTTCAAAGAGTTGTCATGCTCATTCAAAACTTAAAGCTACGTTAGAATCAATGCACCAACCAGTTTTAAAGCTCTTCAACGATGTACCTACACGGTGAAATTCCACTTATGAGATGTTAAAAAGATTTTTAGTTCTTAAGGATGCAGTTAATACCACTTTGGCTTTGGTAAAATCGTCTATGCCGGTCAGAGACGAAGAATTACGTACAATCAATCTTTCAACTAGCGAGGATTGGTTAGTAGCAGAACAATCTATGAATATTATGGAAATGTTTGAAATTATTACTACTTTAATAAGTGTCGAAAAGCACATTAGTGCATCATCCTTAATATTGTATATAAAACAATTAACCAAGCATTTGAAATCCTTTAATATTACGGAACTAACTCCCTCTGTAGAAAAGCTGTTAACTAGACTATTAAGTGAATTGAATGAAAGGTTTAAAGATATTGAACTAAATTAATTAATTGCGCAAGCAACAATTTTGGATCCAAGATTCAAAAAATTTGGATTCATAAACGAAACGGCTTATAATTCGAATATTCAAAAATTACATTCGAGATAAGCTAACACAGTTGTTCAAAATTGCGAAAATTTTGTTAAGGATGAAAATCCTGATCAATGCAATTCGGTTGTAGGCGGGATAAATAACGATCGCTTAGAACTAATATGGAAGCATTTTGACGCTGAAGTTCAGAAGCACACTAGGCCAGGAAATCAGATAGCATCTGCAATTGTAGAAGTGGGTAAATACTTGTCAGAAGCCTGTCTTACAGCGGAAAGATTCTTCTGGAAAGCCTAACGATCCACTGGTGTGGTGGCACCAACGAAAACATATTTATCCCCGATTGTACCAGCTTGTCAAAAAACGACTGTATTTCAGCAACATCTGCTCCTTGTGAACGCACGCTGGACGACTTGTTAGCGAAAAACGCGAGAGCCTGAAACCAAGTAAAGTATCTCAAATTGTTTTTTTAAACTATAATTTAGGTAACAATGATTTTTAAACAACTTCCTGATCTTTTTTTAAACTAAATTTAATTCATGATCTCTAAAGTATATGTATAAGCCAAATGAATGGATTGTATACTAAAAAAGTATACAAATGCAAAATGAATTTAATTCATGATCTCTAAAGTATATGTATGTATGAGCGAAATTAATTGAATGTACACTAAAAATGTATACAAATGCAAAATGAATTTAATTCATGATCTCTAAAGTATATGTATAAGCGAAATTAAT
>NW_023458555.1:97033278-97089664 GCF_013731165.1 Rhagoletis pomonella | reverse complement strand
ATTTAATTCATGATCTCTAAAGTATATGTATAAGCGAAATTAATTGAATGTACACTAAAAAAGTATACAAATACAAAATGAATTTAATTCATGATCTCTAAAGTATATGTATAAGCGAAATTAATTTAATGTACACTAAAATAGTATACAAATGCAAAATGAATTTAATTCATGATCTCTAAAGTAAATGTATAAGCGAATGTGCTAAAAACTAAATAAATTCTGTGGTTAAAAAAATAAAAATATCTTCGTTGCATGTATCTGGGTTTTAAAAGGGCAGGACAAAAAACAAATATTTTTAATTGCTTTATTCTTTATTATTTATTATTCCTTTTATTTATATTTCCTTTGTAGATGTTTTCGAAACTATACAAAATTTCATGACTTTATCCCTGCTTTTCACAAGATGCAAAATTTGAATAAAAAATTGAAGCGATTTCAACGACATTATAATCAAAAGAAAGGTAATCGATTTACCCTTCTTTTGATATATATTAAAAGTTAAAAATTAATTATTAAGGTTTACAAAAATTTAGGTTCCTTACAACTGTGCAAAATTTCATGACTTCTCTGCTTACATATATGTGTTTTCAAAAGATGCAAAATTTTTATAAAAAAGAGAAGCGATTTAAACGACATTATAATCAAAAGAAAGGTAATCGATTTACCCTTCTTTTGATATATATTAAAAGTTAAAAATTAATTATTAAGGTTTACAAAAATTTAGGTTTCTTACAACCATGCGAAATTTCATGACTTCTCTGCTTACATATATGTGTTTTCAAAAAATGTAAAATTTGTATAAAAAAGTTAAGCGATTTCAACGACATTATAATCAAAAGAAAGGTAATCGATTTACCCTTCTTTTGATATACATTAAAAGTTAAAAATTAATTATTAAGGTTTACAAAAATTTAGGTTTCTTACAACCTTGCAAAATTTGATAAACTATTTCTGCTTTTATGTATATGTATGCATACATCCATACACTACTATTGACTACTAAACTAGAATATTTAAAATTAGTTAATTAAGCTTGAAATCCTAATCGGTGTATAGCTGTATGTATATGTAGGTCATCGTAGGCGTAGATAAAGTCTAGCTGATGAGACCGATAACAGGTTTTCCACAAGCTCCATATAGCGGACATGCTAGCCTAACCTGCACTCTTTCCTTCCAATTTGTTTGCTTAGTATAGTCATTGGATTGCCCCAAACACCTGTTATTACCATAGCGCCTAAATCAGCAATATAATTGCTTTTGTGAAAAGTACAATAACACAATGATATCCATACCGAATTGCTGTAGCTGTTAGGCAGCCGCTAACCTGCCTGCTCCAAATACTATAACTTTGCCCAACTTAACGTAAACGTTTAAAAATACCAAAGTTAATAAAATCATGTCGATCCAGGAACGAATGTACTCGCTTCACCAGGATCTCTATCGAATCGTGGATCCATATCTTTTATAGCGTTTTCTACAATAAGCTGCTGCTTTGGATTCTCCATTTTACACATCACACTTTCATATTTCTATTGCTTTACGAAGTTTTTAAATATTTTACGTATATTGACGCATTGTTGGCGTTGTTTTCAAATTTTCAACTCTTTCTTCTTCCCCATCTTCTTTTTTTCCCTCTTTTAGATGCGCATACGAAAAAAATTTTACAACCCTAACGGCGCAATCTTCGTATTCTATCGTTCTTGCTTCTTTGCGTACAGTGTGCGCAAGCTCGTTATTGGTGTACTGGCGACAATGCGCTACGGTGTCGATAATTAGAGTATCAGCGCCAGTAGCGCCACCGTCGGCATCAACGCAATGAAGCAACGCCGCGCTGCGTTACCCAGCACTAGGGTTTACGCTCCCGTGCCATTGTAAAAACAAATGGAGGTCCTTTCGCAGTGCTAGCAGGCGACCTAAAACCAATAAAAACATTCATTTTGCCTTCTTTGGTATTTGTAAGATTATAATTTCGAGTAAACGTTTGCTATATTTGAGTCTCACATTGCCTTTTCACCAAACTTAGCTTCCATGCACATACATCTAGGTACATGGATATAGGGTATCAAAGGTGCCAAATACAAGGGCTAGCACTTACCTCCAGATGAAGGATGTGACTCTGGTGACCCCGGGCACCGCTAGTATCCGTATAAAGCTCTGGGGAACCGTTTTCACTTTAAGATTTAATCTTTGTAATTAATACCGAAAGCGACCACTTTAAAATAAGACTTCACTTTCACTACAAAGCACCACCATAACTTTCGTTTTAAGAACTGCTTGTCACGGATTTGGTCCTTTTATACCTTTCCACGTCAAGTGACCGATTCCGTATTAGTTATGTATATATTTACTTATGTACAAAGGAATAAATAAAAAACATGGTTTAACACGAACTGTCACAATCACACACACACACACACAGTCCCCGGGGGGACTTTGATTCCCAGTGGGAACGGTCACCATAGCTGGGCTCTAAGCTACCGGGGGGGGTCGGCAGGTCGCGGATAGCCGGACGGCCTGTAGTAGCAGGTTAGTTGCGAAATAAGGTTAAACGAATAAGCAATCCCCGACGATGAGCAGCAGGAATAGAGGACGCGGTATAAAAGCCAGCGAGTCTGATGAAATTCCTGTGATAGTGGCGAGTGGACACCGCCTCTTTGAAATATGTGTCCCCCTCATCATACATATGATGAGTTACAAAAAAAAAAAACCCAGGCGCGATGGCTTCCATATTGGACGGCTTCCTGGTCAGCGTTTGTTCACCAGTTAGGTGCGGCTGATACAACAATCCAGACCGGTACGCGCTGCGGCGCACTGGGAGTCCCTCGAAATCCCTACAGCGATTTCTCCGCTGGCGGGGTAGAGACGGTGATGTGAGCGTGCTCTGCCGAGGTGTCAGCCGCGGTGCGTATCAGTAACCAGCCACTTCGGTCCCTGGTCAGGGAGTGTGCATTGGACGCAGGAGTAGTAGACCGCGTTGCCCCGGGCGAGCGCCGGTCCGTCCGTGTTTTCCGGGACCGGTAAAGCGAAGGACAGGCCTCAAGGAACTGGGGTAGGGGCATAGTCCCCGAGGGTATACCCGTTCCTGTCTATTTCGGCCCGCCCCCCTGCACACGATGCGCTGGAAAAAACAAAAGAATGGATTCCAAAATGAGAAAAAACAACAACAACAACAACAATGTAAACGAAGCCAGCAGCGGCGCGAAAAACCTGAACGGCAGGGGCTGCAAGGTGCTTGGGGCAGACCCGTCCCAGGGAACACCGACTGCAGAAACTGACCCGTTCAAGCGTGCGTCAAGACTAGTTCGGTCGCCTTTAAAGGCGCTTAGCGTGGAGAAGCCGGTACGAACGAGATCGTCGCCACCAGCACTACAAGACAGCGAGCCTCAAATGAAGGGAGCCAAATAGAACGGAGACTACATGTCGGAGCTCGGAGATGCTACTAAGAGGCTGACGGAGGCAATGTGCCCGCCACAACGCTCAATAAACAATAGCATGCGAGAGATACTCAGCTCACTAACAAAGCTGCATGCGAGTGCCCTGGAGGAGTACTCCAGAATAAAGGCAAGCAGACGGAGTATTTTCAACATACCGGTGACTGCTGAAACCCCGAAAAGGCCCCGAGATGAAAGCCAACTAAAGCGTAGGACGCCACCCAAGAAAAATAAAACCACGCAGGAGGAGGTGACCACAAACCCTGCAACCAAACAGAGTAAGGTGGCGCCAAACGAAAATTCCGGCAAGATTAAGGAGAAGGAGGTGGAGAAAGAAGGAAAATGGGTAGAGGTCCAACGCAGGTCACATGGCAAAATGAAGATGGCATACAAACCACCACCACGGCCAGATGCCATCATTATAGCTCGGACGGGAGATATGACCTACAGCGATATACTAAGGACCGTGAAAAAGGAAGAGGCGCTGCAGAAACTCGGCGAGAGCGTATCACGCATCAGAAAGACGGTCAAGGGTGAAATACTGCTGCAGCTTAAGGAGACGCAAATGAAGGACACGGGCGAACTCAAGAGCGACATAGGTAGGCTTCTAGGGGACCAGGCACAGATCAGAGCCCTAACCCACGAGACGATGGTAGAAATCCGTGACCTGGACGAGATTACCCCCATGGAGAATATTGCCGAGGACATCCGCAAACAGATAAAGGAGCTAAACCACCTTAACGAGAATGCGATAAAAAGCATCAGGGCGGCTTATGCGGGCACACAAACCGCGGTGGTAAATCTCCCAGCGCAGGAGGCAAGATTACTTCTTGACGCGCAGAAAATAAAGATAGGATGGGTTGTGTGCAGAGTAAGGGAGAAACCGAACCCCAAAAAATGCTTCAGGTGCCTGGAATGTGGCCATATAGCGAGAGACTGCAAAAACGCGGAAGACAGAAGTCAATGCTGCCTAAAATGTGGAGAAAATGGACACTTTGCGAAAGCCTGCGACAAAAAGCCACACTGCAGAGCATGCAAAAACCAGGGAAGAAAGAACACCGAGCACCAGATAGGTAGTTGGAGGTGTCCGCTATACCAGGAGGCGTGCAAGAAATCAAGAAAATGAGAGTCATGCAGTTGAATCTCAACCACTGTGAAGCAGCGCAAGAGCTGCTCAGCAAAACGGTGTACAAGGAGAAGGTGGACATAGCAATAATCAGCGAGCAGTACAAAAATATAGACAGTGGAGCATGGATATCGGACCTCACAGGCAAAGCTGCAATATGGACATGCGGAGGAAAAGCTTTCCAAGAAAAGCCGCTGCTTGGTAAAAGCTACTACACACGAGCGAAGGTAGACGGTTTCAACTTTTATAGCTGCTACATACCACCAAGTATCCCACAAAATGAATACGAGAACATCCTAGACAGTTTGGTTCCAGAAGTCCGGACCACCACAATGAACGTTGTAGCAGGGGACTTCAATGCATGGGCAGTGGAATGGGGTAGCGTCCACACAAACAGGCGGGGAGATGCACTACTAAAGGCGTTTTCGGTACTTGATGCGGTGCTTCTGAATTCGGGGAACAAAAATACCTTTGAGAAGAATGGTCGAGGCTCGGTGATTGACATTACTTTCGCTAGTAGTTCCTTGGTGCGCTCAACGAGCTGGAAGGTGTCGGACCTCTATACGAACAGTGACCATCTGGCAATCATGATGGAGCTAGGGAATTGTGCACAGAGCCGACAAAGGGCGATCACCAGGAAGGTGCAAACGAGGGGCTGGAAGGTAGAGACTCTGGATGAAGAGCTCTTCAGACTCGTGCTGGATGAGGAAATGGCCACTGAGGATAACACTGAGCTCCAGGCTGAAACACTGGTGAGGCACATCAGTAAAGCCTGCGACGGTGCTATGTGCAGGAGAAAACACGGCTCTCTCAGGCAGCCGGCGTACTGGTGGGACGAAAAAATCCAGGCCATAAGGGGTGAGTGTCATAAGGCGAGGCGGTTGTGTCAAAGGAACCGTGGCTCGATGGAACATGCCGCGCTGCGCGAAGCCTTCAAAAAGAAGCGAAGTGACCTTAAAAAAGCCATCAAAAGCAGCAAAACCAGCTGCTTTAAGGAGCTCTGCGAAAAGGTGGACGAAAACCCATGGGGTGATGCCTACAAGGTGGTCATGAAGAAAATAAAAGGTGGTAAAGGCCAGGCACCAACCTGTCCCACCCTCCTAAAAGACGTCGTGCAAACTCTCTTCCCTGTGCAAACGCCAGGAGGTCGGCGACCGCAAGCAGAGAAACCGGAGGGAATGGAAGCACCAACGGTTACAGACGAGGAGGTGGTCCAAGCAGCAGAAAGATTTGGTAATGACAAAGCGCCAGGCCTAGACGGAATACCAAACAAGGCTCTGAAGGTTGCCATCAAGCACAACACGGGTCCGTTTACCGAACTCTTTACGCGGTGTCTGCGAGAAGGCGTCTTCCCAAAAATCTGGAAGAAACAGCGGCTGGTCCTACTGTAGAAACCAAACAAGCCGGCAGGAGAACCAAGCGCATACCGACCTCTCTGTATGCTGGATACGCTTGGTAAGATACTGGAGCGATTAATTTGTGTACGGTTGGAGCAGCACCTAGAGGAGGAACTGCCGGGTCTCGCCGATAACCAGTATGGTTTTCGAAGACAGAGGTCTACCATTGATGCAATTATAAAGCTCACCGATGTCGCAGGCAAGGCAATAGAAGGAACAAGATGGCTATATGGCACGAAAGAATACTGCGCGGTGGTGACATTCGACGTAAAAAACGCCTTCAATTCGGCCTCCTGGCCTCACATACTAAGAGCTCTGGAAAGAAAGAACACGCCGCCCTACTTGCTAAGGATGGTATCCAACTACCTATCTGACAGGCTTCTGCTGTATGATACCGACGAAGGCCCCAGGAAGTACTTGGTGACGGGTGGAGTACCACAGGGCTCCGTACTTTGGCCACTACTTTGGATTGTCCTCTATGATGGAATTCTGGGACTGCCGCTGCTAAGGGAGGTACAAATTATCGGATACGCCGATGATATAGCAATAACAGTAGTGGCCAAAGACCTCTACCAAGTTGAGAACATCTGCAACAGCACGGCGCAACAAATAAAGAACTGGCTCGCTGCAACGAATTTCCAACTCGCAGGGCAAAAAACCGAAGCGGTGGTGATCACAAGCCGAAAAAAGATGGAGAGCGCTACGCTCAACATCGATGGACATAGCATCAAAACACAGCAGTCGCTGAAATACCTGGGTGTCATGATAGACTCGAGATTAAGCTACAAGGTGCACATTGATAAAGCCTGTGAAAAAGCGGCAAGAGTGACCACGGCTCTAACAAGACTAATGGCTAACATCGGCGGACCGAGCCAAAACAGACGAGCGCTTCTAGCAAAAGTGAGCCTGTCCATACTAATGTATGCAGCACCCATCTGGGGACCCGCGTTGCAGCGCAAGACTTACGCGAAGGCGGCAAAGTCGGTGTACCGACTAAATAGCATCAGGGTGACTAGCGCCTTCCGTACTGTGTCACACGAGGCGGTCGGAGTCTTACCGGGCATCATGCCCCCAGAAATAATGGCCATGGAGCTAAAATGAGTCTTCGATAAGTCCCGAAACTTAGGCAGGTGCCTGACAATCGAAGAGCGAAACAGGGATGCAAGTCTAAATGAATGGCAAAGACACTGGGATGTGACGACAAAAGGGAGGTGGACGCAAAGGCTGATCAATAACATAAAAGCGTGGGTGGAGAGGAAACACGGAGAGACCGACTTCTACGTGACACAGTTTCTGACGGGGCACGGCTGCTTTCGAGAATACCTGTTCAAATATGGGCATGATGACGGGACAGAGTGCTCATTCTGCGGTAGCGGCGACGAAAACGTACTACACGTATTTTTCCACTGCCGAAAATACGAGGCAGATCGAACAGACATAGAGCAGCTGATAAAGGAGAGCATGACGCCTGACAATATCGTGGGGCACATGATAAACTCAAAAGCGGTGTGGAGCAGAATTAAGGCGTGGTCCGCAATAGTCCTCCAGGAGCTAAGAGCGAAAGAAAGACAGCGCAGTAGCGAAAAGAGAAGACTGAACGAGAGATAAGCCAGAAAGGCGTGTGTGAAGAGCCAATTGGCAAAGCTACGCCTTGCGACGTAATACCTAACGGCGGTCCCGCAAGGCGAAACACAAGGCTTTAGACGTCGGAGTTAAGGGTTTAGTACGTTTAGTCTCGCAAGTCCTGAATTATATGATAACATAGTCTGGGCGTGGTCCCGAATGAGGTGCACCCTTAGCGGACAGGATGACGAATCGTGCATAACATCTTTGGAAGATTCCCCCTCCGTTGAAAAAAAAAAAAAAAAAAACACTCTCAAGACTGTTTCACCGAACCATAAGCCTAGCAAACTTTCTCACTCTAACGTAGTTACTTTCTTTTGGGTATCATGCATGCAGTTAACAGAGAGGTTTGATCGGATTACAGACGTGTGTGTTTGATCGGGTTCTCAGTCACACACACACACACACAACTAAACAGAAAAGTATCTGGCAAGCAGCTGGCGCTACAGGCTCGAACCCGCCGATGGTAAAAAGGTTACTAACGCGGCTGGTTGCATAGCTATGTTTCCGCTTAACGTGTGGCCTCGACCCACGACCTAAAGCTGGGCTTCTTTCTTGTTGCTCGTCGGTTGAGTTTGCTCGTACTGGTCACTGTGTGTGTACGCATACATACGTACACGTATAGCTACCCTGCAAACCATTTTTTCAGGGTATTCTGCATTGTAAAGAAATTTTAAAGAATTCGTTAAGATTTAATTCGATTTTTTGCCGAATTTTCTAAAATTAAATAAATTACGCACACTTCCATTCTTTTACGAAATTTCGGAAGAAAATCTGTGAAGCAACGAAAATAATGGTGCTATGTGAAGAATATCTTTCAGAATTTTTCCAGAATTTTCTTTATTTTTCGTACAGAAATTTCTTTACGAGTTCGTGTCAACCACTTCATATAATTTTCTTTGAAAATTCGTAAAAAAATCGTTACAGAAATGAGATACTCCTAACGATTTCCTTAAGATTTCGGGAACTTTGGTTTGCAGGGTAAAGACAGTATCACAGGTCTACTACTACATCAATATCACAGATGGAAATAAAATAAAATAAAACAAATTATAATAATGTATTTAAATAGTTAAATAAAAATATAAAAAATAAATACCTTCAAAAATAATTACACCAATAAATAATAAACGTAAATAAATAAACAAAATATCACAGAACTTATATAGTCAAGTAGTAAAATAAAAAAAATAAATAAAAAAAATTATTAAATTTAAAAATAATTACCATAATAAATAATAAAAATAAGTAAATAAGGAAAATATCACAGTATTTATATAGTCAAGTAGTAAAATAAATAAATAAATAAAAATAAATACATATAAAAATAATTACCATAATAAATAATAAATGTAAATAAATAAGGTCACGTATGCGTAAGTAGTATAGTCAGTGATTTCGCTACAAGAGTCCCTAAGCGCGCCCAGCTTTCGATATAACTCATACGATGCAGCATGCTGTATCATTGGTATACCAAAGACGGCGGAATATGGTGAAGTACCAATTGCTGAATTAACCACACTACGAAGGGCGAAAGCTGCGTCACTAACACGGTTTTCCCAATTTTTCTGATTGTCCTTTATATACGATCTAATGATATGAAGGACATACCGATTTACCCTTTCGGCAGCATTCGCCTGTGGTGAATAAAACGCAGTTTTTACATGTTTTTTACCATATCTTTCAGCAAAGGTTTTGAAGGTCTCTGATACGAATTGCTTTCCGTTGTCGGAATCAATGTATTCGGGTATCCCGAATAACAAGAAATTCAACAACTTCTGCTGACGTAGCCTTTCTCATAGGTTTAAAGAACACGGCTTTGGAGAAGTGGTCGAGACATACAAACACATACACATTACCATTGGACGTACGAGGATAAGGACTCATAAAATCAATGAACAAACGGTGCAAAGGCCGCTCTGTCACGTGTTGCCTGCCCATCGGAGGCTTATGAAAAGAGTTCTGCGTTTTGTTGCCCTTACAAATATCACAGCTCGCTATATATTTTTAAACCTCAGCAACCATACCGGGCCAAAAGTATTTTTGCCTTATTCTGGCTAACGTTTTATGAATGCCCTGCAGAAGGTGAGTTATGTGAGGATTCAATCAGACCCTACCGCAGCTCAGTTCGCACCCAGAGTTTCCAGGCGTGGTCCTCTTGAAGCCTGTCCACCCGACTGAACTGTGTCCTCTTATAAACGAATTCATCCGATATACAAAGTTCAAGCAATTTACCGCTGTTGTCAGTTATGGTTTTCTTCAATTCTTCATATCCTTGCGTTTTGAAAAATGGCGAGTTTAAGCAAATATCAATTATTCTGTCATTTGTCGTCATTTAATCCACGCCTAATCTATACAGCGCATCAGGAACTATGTTTTGAGTCCCTTTGCGATGCTGAATATCAAAACCAAACGCCTGCAGTTTAAGGCTCCATCTCGCTAGTCGCCCTGAGAGGTCCTTTTGATGCATTAGCCATTTTAAGCTTGCGTGATCAGTGATCACTGTGAAGGGCAAGCCCTCCGCATAAGGCCTGAATCGTTGTATGCTCAAACCTGCCGCGTAGCATTCTAATTCCATAATGCTGTAATTGGGCTGAGCTTTGTTTAACTTTGCGGAGATATACGCAATCGGTCGTTCGTTACCGTCCTCGTCTAGTTGGAAAAGCACACCCCCCACTCCGTCAGTCGATGGGTCGCATCGAGTTTAAAAACGTTTGCTAAAGTCCGGGTGGGTCAACACTGGGGCTGGAATAAGTCTTTGCTTTAAGCGCTCAAAGGCAGTCTTTGCATCGTCTGTCATTGAAAACTTCTTAATCTTTTCCTTCATGAGACAGTGGTGCAGCGGAGCTGCAATTGTGGCGTAATCTCGTATGAACCTGCTGTACCACCCTGACATCCCTATAAACGTTCTGAGCTGTTTCGGGGTCTTTTGCTCTGGGAAATCCCTCACTGCTTCAATCTTTTTGGTATCTGTTCGGATGCATCCATCGCCTACCACATAGCCTAGGTACCTAACTTCTTTTAAACAAAATTTACTCTTTTCAACATTTATAGTTTGTTTGGCGTCACGCAGACATTTAGCGACCTTTTCGAGCAAACACAAATGTGACAAAAAATCAACAGAACAAACTTGTAAGTCGTCTAAGTAAACAAACACATTGTTGTGCTGCGTTAGGGTGGCCAGATGCGCTGATTTAATCAGTACATATGCTGATTTTTTTCTATTGTACTGATTTTTAAGAGCCCGAAATCAGTACGCAAAATCTGCTGATTTTTTTAAATTTTGTTCTGATTTTTACATATAATAAATACTTTTGTAAATTGGTGTAATTGACATTTGCTTGAGGTTTACCTGTTCAAAACAATGGTTTTTGACAACTCATACGTCTGAGCAGATTGAAACCATTATTAAAAAGGTGTCAACTTGCAATTGCTTCGTTTCCTAGGATTTCGCAAAATAACAAACTGTTTGGATTCAACCCAACCCAACTTCACGATTTGCAGGTTTAACAGGATTTACAGGAAAAGCTGGTTTCGCCATTAATAAATCTTATGAAAGGTGGTGGTGAGTTAATCATATATTAAGTACACTGAGTAGATGACAATAAGAGATAATGTGTTGATTATAATTAAACATCCATTGAGAAATCGGATGTCAGTATGTCAAACTTAAGAGGACTACTGCTACGGTGCAAAAGGTGCAAACTACCGACTATTGGATATGATATATGTAGCTTTGAATGTGAATGTTGTATGTTATAAGCACGCCAACTAAATATGTTTAAAATTTGTAGCTTTAAATATGCAAACAGATTCTGACTCGAGCTCATCTTCTACTGAAACAGAATGGGCTACAATTATTTTTTTAATTTTCTCAATTTTTATAAATTTTCTAGAAAGTTTGAGACTTCAACTCACTTGTCTTTTGTTATAGAATTAACTATATTTTAAGAAAACAATTAAATTAGGTAAAGAAAGAAAAAAATTTCAAAACTTGTCACTATATTTTACTACTATTTTTGTGAGCACAGCTGTACATACATACGTAATAACTTTGATTTGTTTTAAAGTAATGAATTTTTATATTAAAAATACTATATGTATTTAAAAGTCGATTCGTTATTTTTTGTTAAAGTAATGGGCTGTTGTTTGGTTGTTATATTGTTAATAATAAAAAAATACGCTTAAAAATGAGCTGATTTTTATGGCCTTGTACTGATTTTTGATCCCAACTGTACTTATTACGTCACTATAATATCTGGGCACCCTATGCTGCACAAACCGAATGGCATTACCGTAAAATGGTACTAAGGTCTACCAGTTACAGTGAACGCAGTCTTTTCTCTGGACTTCTTTTCAAGCGAATTTGCCAGAAGGCGTCTTTGAGGTCTATCGTTGATATAAATACCGTATTTTGTAGTCTGCTGAGGATCCCATCAATGTGTGGGTATGCGTCCTTCACTGTACGTTTGTTCACCTTTCTCGCGTCAAGACATTGGCAGTTCTTCGTCCCTTTAATTACCAACGATACAGGTGAGATCCAGCTACTGTTGCTCTCTTCGATTACTCCCATCTCCCATATTTGGTCTAGTTCGCTGTAAACAAACTTTTGGATTGCTGGCGATATAGGGTAAAATCGTTGCTTCACTGGTAAATTTTCGTTGGTCACTTCAATAACATGCTCTTGAACGTCAGTCTTCCCTAGCACTAGGACTGCGAACGAAGGAAATTGCATTTTTACAGTGCCTAAAGCTAGACTTTGCTCCGGGGTAAGTGTGTGTTGCACTGCGTCAAACGATAAGTCACCCTCGGCGGGCACTAAGTCTGCAACGACAGTGCTGCCAGAGCAAACATTTATTCCTCTGATAACCACATTCATACCAAAAACTTGCCAAAAATCAACACCCAAATAGACTTCTTGCTGTAGGACAGGTACAATAAAAAATCCCATTTCTTTTGACATATTATCCCATTCCACTGGAAGCGTTATCACACCTGTCACTGCGGTTTCACCTTCGTTTGCTGTACTATTATGTTGGCCCTTGATAGCCATTATTTTATCTTCCTTGCCTTCGAGTAGAACACTTGCGTTTTTCCCTAAGCAACTCGCCCCGGCTCCTGAGTCCAAAAGCGCTAAAACCTCATGCCCTCCTATTCTAGTCTTCGCAAAGAATCTGTGGTCCCCCTTTATGGTACCAATAGTGGAAATAATCTTATTATGTATCCTCCTTGGATTCTTTTTCTTAGCCCTCATCTTCTGTATTTTAGCAAAGTTCCTATTTCTCTTCTTGCCTATAATCTCCTCACAAAAAATCCGCCTGCGGGCCTCGTCGTATTCGATCTTCCTTTGGTGTAGACTTTTCCTAATAACGTTCCTATCTTCCACGATGATTTCCTGTTCTTTATTATTTTCACTGGTAACTGTGTTTCTGCTAAGGACCCTGATTATTTGTTCTCCGGGCTCTCCTCCATCTGGCCTGAGTCACCGGTTATCTCGGCCAGTTTTAAGTTTCCCTGCACTGGTTTAAACACACAATAAGAGGTATCACCTCCACAAGAAAAACAAATCATATTATGAAAGGACGAATTACACTTACTATCTTTTAGGGCTTCGGTGAGATTTTTGGAAAAATGGTCAACGGGCATAGCACAGGTAAAACATAACATGAGGTGGATTGGGGACGGAACAAATGAACCTACGGAGGAGGATGACACATTAGGACGACCAAACGGGAACACATTGGGTTGAACCCTCACATACTGCTGTCTCTTTTTACGTTCCATTCTACCTATTTCTTCTACTCTCCTATCTTCTGTCTTCTCTAAACTTGGAGGCTCCGTAAAATCTACCTCATTAACCAGTTTTGGTCTATTCCTGTTATCGCGCATCACTTTTTCAGCATTCTTACACCCGCTTTTGAGATCCGCTAGCGTGTACCATTTTGAGGCGAAAGTTAGATTCGCGAGGCACGGCTTAAGGTTTCCCCTAATAATGCCTACCAACTCCTTCTCTGGCATTTTCTGCTAAGGCGGAATGTCAGACTGTGAACGACTCCGTAGATATCATCGAAAGACTCCTGAACCTGTTGCTTCCTTTCCATGATTTCCCTAATTATCTCATAGTCTGATTAAGCTGTCTTGAAGTGGTTTAGCAGTTCAGACTTAAGTCAAAAATAGCCGAAGCTCTGGTCATCAGCATTGTCTTCAAGAATCTGCCAATACCACTTAGAGGCATTACCGGTAACCAGACAATGAAAACACGTGAACAATTGGTTGTGCGTATTGTTCACGCAACTTTTCGATTCGAAAAATGAATTTTCGACTGTAATTCCCTTGGCAGATCCGTCAAACTTGACATGCCACTTATCTAGGTAAATTTTCTTAACATTTCTGGACTCATTAAGCGCAGTCGAACTACTTTGTCCACTAGCTCCACCCTCATATCGGCTCCGTTCTGCATCTATTGGCCTCTCGGTTCGATTTTCCGGTGTTGACACCATGCCTGCCCTGTTTGGTTGTGCGTGTGTCGAAGCTTCCACACCAGCAAAACGCTCGTTTATGTCCGACATGTTGCCTCGCATGTGGTGAACCTCAGTCATACATTGAGCTAACATATCACTGTTTTGCGCCATCATCGCCATCATTCGGCTCAGCTGCTCAGTATTGACTTCAGATGACCTAGGTCCACCACCTGCAAACTTCGAACTACCCGCGGCAGCGTCACTAGGTCCCATATTCTGCTCGTCCTGCTTTGACATTTCTGGGATCTCGTCTAATTTACGCGAAAAACTAAGAGTATTGCTTGACGTATTAATGGCTACGTCGTTAGTTACTATTACCGAAGATCGTAAATTTTCGTCGTGGCTTAATGTAGCAAACACCCTATTCGTGCACCTGTTAAAGTAATCGGTGGGCACGAAGTCCACCGGATATGAAATGCCTGTGTCTATTTGGGTGAAGAGAGACCAAACGACTTGGTTCTCTAAAGCTCTCGCTGCGCTTCGAGTTCAACAGTCTTAATTATTTCTTCACTCTCACGCTCGTCCATTCACACAAATAACCCTAGCTATCAAACCGATGGATGGCCTTGACGATAGGTATTCAGTTTCTTCCGCGAAATACTCGAATCGGTGACGCAAACCATAAACTCGATAAAAAACTTCAAGGGTTTCAAAAAAATTCAAACTTCTAAAAAGGGAAATCTTAATAATATAAAGAGATTACAAAAAAAAAATAAAATTCAACTCAACTTCGATGTGGGATTTGTATGCAAATGTAGTATATAAAAACGCGAAAAAAAGTGTATTTCAGGTAAAAATGATAAATGTAAAATATAAAAATAATATTGAAAATTGAAAAGTAATAAATTAATATTAAGGATAAATCACAAAAACTATAAATAAAAATATATAACTTTAAGTGTTTAACTAAAGTAGGAAATATTAAAAGTTCGAATAAATTCAGGCTTCATCGTTTTTCGGGCGAAATTTTCGAATTATTGATTTTTATTTATGTATTTAAAAATTCGTATAAAATATCTTATTTTTTATGTTAGATAAGTGTAAATATATCTACATAGATTTGCTTTGGTGTGTGTTGGTGTTGCCATGTCGGGTTCATTGTGGGAGTGTTGGTCCGTGTGTCCACTGTCCAAAAGTCGAACTCAACTAATCCCCCTCTTTATGTTAACAAGTGTGGCACTTCAACGATTGAAGTTCTGGCTCCAAGCGCGGCTGCCACATTTTCCACCAAAACCCATATTGTAAACTACCCCCTGAGCGGTGCTGGACCGCACACACGGCAGCTTGAATAGTATATCTCACAAAAACAAGAAAAAATAAAAATAAATAAATATCAACTGGCCTTGGTCTCCAGAAATGATGGCGCCAGTACTCTGTTGAGAACCTGTTGGAGAATTAGAAACCTTATCATACATATATTCTAAGATTTACATGCATGTGTTCGCCTTCAGCCGCGATGCTGAGGCGTCGACCTACTATTCCAGTAGAATATCACGCGCTCACGTTTCGGGGCAACGAGCGGGTCATCAAGTGCGGAAATTCAATAAAAAAAAACTAAATACGCAAACTAAAATCTTTAAGCATCGCAATGAAATTACTAGCAAAGACCAAAAGAATAAGGCAATGAGAAAAAAATATATGTAATAAGAAAATGTGTACCCAAGACGCATATTTTGGCACCAATTAATCTAGGCAACATGCCAAAATCAGTACATGCGCGTATGCACTCAAATGGAGTATGGATAAAGTGGAGTGCGTAAGAAAATTATAACTGAGCGAAATCAAAAAAGTATTGAATTCCAAAAAAAGGAAGAAATAAATGCATATACCAGCAATAAAAAAAATCTAGATTAAGTAGAAAAATTAAGCGGCTATAAAAAAGACTAATATCTATTGACTATGTAAGAAACCTCAGAAATTACCAAGAAAATGAGGAAAACTCGTCTAATACAAGATACCAAAAAAAAATGTATTACTATTACTCTAAATATTGCGATTCTGGCGGTGTAAAAATGAAATTAAAAAAAAAAACAACGAAACGGTAAGTAAAACTAAAGAGATGTGGCTACAAAGAAGATAGAAAAAAACTCCTATGTTGTCTATGTATGTACGTATGTACCTATGTATAAGCATATACGTAAAAAACTGCAACTAAAGAAGAATTAAAACAAAATTGGAACTATGCTCCCGGCGCTGCTGCTGATCGGCGGTGTCTTTGGAGCAATAGTCTCCACTGCTCTCTCTGACACTGCTGCTGCCGATGTTATGGTCCTCTCCACTGTTATGCTCCTCCTCGGCTTGATGTAATCCACATTTATTTCGTGTGGCCGAGATATTTTTATCAGCTGTTCCCTATTTCGTAGCCGGTTATCGGCACTGGTATAGGGCTTAGATATGGACCAGTTGAAGTGGTTTCATATCTCACGTGAAAGTACCTATGTTTTTTTTTTTTTTAACGGAGGGGGAATCTTCCAAAGAAGTTATGATGAATTGGCTCTTCACACACGCCTTTCTGGCCTATCTCTTTCAGTCTTCTATTATCGCTACTGTGCTGCCACTCTTTCCTTCTAAGTTCCTGTAGAACTATAGCGGACCACGCTTTGACTCTACTCCACACCATTCTAGATTGCATCATGTGGTGCACAATGTTTTCTGGCGCCACTCTATCGTAGGTGTGTGTGTAACTCCCTCACCTATTGCTTGTAATTGGCTTTGCGGTACTGCCGTTAGGCATTTCGTCCCAAAGCTCAGCTAGCCGATTGGCCCTTCTTCACATCATTGGGCTTGTTCTTCGGTCATCCCCTTTTCCTGGAGGACTACTGCGGACCACGCCTTAAATCTACTCCACGCCGCTTTTGAGTTTATCATGTGCCCCACGATATTGTCAGGCGTCATGCTCTCCTTTATCAGCTGCTCTCTGTCTGTTCGATCTGCCTCGTATTTTCGGCAGAGGAAGAATACGTGTAGTACGTTTTCGTGGCCGCTACCGCAGAATGAGCAATCTGTCCCGTCATCATGCCCATATTTGAAAAGGTATTCTCGAAAGCAGCCATGCCCCGTCAGAAACTGTGCCATGTAGGAGTCGGTCTCTCCGTGTTTCCTCTCCACCCACGCTTTTATGTTACCGATCAGCCTGTGCGTCCACCTCCCTTTTGTCGTCACATCCCAGTGTCTTTGCAATTCATTTAGACTTGCCTCCCTCTCTTGCTTCCGCTCTTCGATTGTCAGGCACCTACCTAAGTTTCGGGACTTATCAAAGACTCTTTTTAGCTCCATGGCCATTATTTCTGGGGGCATGATGCCCGCTAGGACCCCGACCGCCTCGTGTGAATCAGTACGGAAAGCGCTAGTCACCCTGATGATATTTAGTCGGTACACGGACTTTGCCGCTTTCGCGTAAGTCTTGCGCTGCAACGCGGGCCCCCAGATGGGTGCTGCATACATTAGTATGGACTGGCTCACTTTTGCTAGAAGCGCTCGTCTATTTTGGCTCGGTCCGCTGATGTTAGCCATTAGTCTTGTTAGAGCCCTGGTCACTCTTAACGCTTTTTCCCAGGCTTTACCAATGTGCACCTTGTAGCTTAATCTCGAGTCTACCATGACACCCAGGTATTTCAGCGACTGCTGTGTTTTGATGCTATGTCCATCGATGTTGAGCGTAGCGTCCTCCATCTTTTTCCGACTTGTGATCACCACCGCATCGGTTTTTTGCCCTGCGAGTTGGAGATTCGTTGCAGCGAGCCAGTTCTTTATTTGTTGCGCCGTGCTGTTGCAAAGGTTCTCAACTTGGTCGAGGTCTTTAGCCACTACTGTTATTGCTATATCATCGGCTTATCCAATAATTTGTACCTCCCTTGGCAGCGGAATACGCAGAATTCCATCATAGAGGACAATCCAAAGAAGTGGCCCAAATACGGAGCCTTGTGGTACTCCACCCGTCACCACGTACTTCCTGGGGCCTTCGTCGGTATCATACAGCAGTAGCCTGTCAGATAGGTAGTTGGATACCATCCTTAGCAAGTAGGTTGGCATGTTCTTTCTTTCCAGAGCACTTAGTATATGAGGCCAGGAGGCCGAATTGAAGGCGTTTTTTACGTCGAATGTCACGACCGCGCAGTATTCTTTCGTGCCATATAGCCATCTTGTTCCTTCTATTGTCATGCCTGCGACATCGGTGAGCTTTATAATTGCATCAATGGTAGACCTCTGTCTTCGAAAGCCACACTGATTATCGGGGAGACCCGGCAGTTCCTCCGCTAGGTGCTGCCCCAACCGTACACAAATTAATCGCTCCAGTATCTTACCAAGCGTATCCGGCATACAGAGAGGTCGGTATGCGCTTGGTTCTCCTGCCCGCTTGTTTGGTTTCTGCAGTAGAACCAGCCGTTGCTTCTTCCAGATTTTTGGGAAGACGCCTTCTCGCAGACACCGAGTGAAGGGTTCGGTAAACGGACTCGTGTTGTGCTAGATGGCAACCTTCAGAGTCTTGTTTGGTATACCGTCTGGCGCTTTGGCATTAGTAAATCTTTCTGCTGCTTGGACCACCTCCTCATCCGTAACCGTTGGTGCTTCCATTCCCTCCGGTTTCACAGGGAAGAGAGTTTGCACGACGTCTTTTAGGAGGGTGGGACAGGTTGGTGCCTGGCATTTACCACCTTTTATTTTCTTCATGACCACCTTGTGGGCATCACCCCAAGGGTTTTCGTCCACCTTTTCGCAGAGCTCCTTAAAGCAGCTGGTTTTGCTGCTTCTGGTGGCTTTTTTAAAGTCACTTCGCTTCTGTTTGAAGGCTTCGCGCAGCACGCCATGTTCCATCGAGCCACGGTTCCTTTGACACAACCGCCTCGCCTTACGACACTCACCTCTTATGGCCTGGATTTTTTCGTTCCACCAATACGCCGGCTGCCTGAGAGAGCCGTTTCGACTATTCTTCTCAAAGGTATTTTTGTTCCCCGAGCTCAGAAGCACCGCATCAAGTACCGAAAAGTAGTAGTAGTGCATCTCCCCGCCTGTTTGTGTGAACGCTACCCCATTCCACTGCCCATGCATTGAAGTCCACTGCTATAACGTTCATGGTGGTTGTCCGGACTTCTTATTTATTTATTTATTTATTTAAGTCTTTGAATTTCAATCCTTACAGACTATTTACAAAAGTAACTTAGTACAGACTATTAATATACATTTAAAATATATTTCATTAAAAAACTATAATATAGAGTTCAAAAGATTCAAAAAGCAATCCTTGAAAGTGGAAAATCCAGATAAGCATTACTATTAAGGGAATTCAATTCACGTAAAGCGCGAGTTATGGGGCATTTCTGGCGTACTTAGTTTTATAGTTATCCACATAAAAAGGCTAGAAGTTCCGAAGAGATCGCTGGGGAACATTAAATCGAATCCTTTCCAACAAGTAAGGACAATCAATGACTCCAGTTATGATATTACGAGTAAAGGACAGGCACAGTATAGACCTACGAATTTCTAAGGACTTGAGACTTATAAGCATGAGACGAGCAGAATAGGATGGTATGGGATCCACAAAGTTCAAAGACCGCAGTGCAAACTTAAGAAAAATTTTGTGTACACGTTTTATTCTATTGATAGCTTGCTGGCTACTTGGTCCCCAAACAAAAGCAGCATATTCTAAGTGTAACCTAACAAACGATACATAGAGTAACTTGATTGTATAGGGATCAGAGAACTAAGAGGTATTCCGTCTTACGAAACCCAACATGGAGAAGGATTTGGAAGAGATATAATTTATGTGGTTATTAAAAGAGAATTTATTATCAAAAATGACGCCAAGGTCCTTAATCTCACTAACACACTGAAGGTCACAAGTCGATATATTGTATGTAGCAGGTATAATGTTGGATATTTTCGAGTAAGTCATTTGAAAGCACTTAGACAGGTTCAGTGAGAGCCGTGACTTCTGGCACCACAAGTAAAGCCTATCAATATCAGTTTGAAGCATAATGGCATCTTCTGGAGTCTTAATCGCTGAGAAAATCTTTAAATCATCAGCATAAAGCAAACATTTGGCAAATGAAAAGCAGCTTGTGATATCATTAATAAAAAGTACAAATAGGAGTGGTCCCAAGACACTTCCTTGTGGGACTCCAGAGGAGGCAACAAAGGGGGTAGATGAAATACCATCAAATGTAACAACGCAACGTCTATTGCATAAGTAAGAGTTTATCCATTCCAGAAAAGCAGAGTGAACACCAAGACAACAAAGTTTTTTAATTAAGACTCTGTGAGAGACTCTATCGAAAGCCTTCGAAAAGTCGGTGTAAATGCAGTCGACCTGAAAACCAGCTGAGAAAGACTCAATGCAGTATTCACTGAAAACAGCTAGATTCGATACTGTAGATCTATCCCATGCTGATTCGGGAAAATTAAAGATTTAACCGCAAAGCTCAACTTTGCATTGATTGCGTGTTCAAATATTTTTGAGATAGTCGAGAGCTTAGAAATGGGCCTATAATTCCTTACGTAATTTTTATTGCCACTCTTAAGGATGGGCGTTATGGAAGTGAGCCTCCATGCGTCAATGAAACTCCTCGACGATAAAGATTTGTTAAAAATCACTTTCAGAGGATAGACCAAAGCAGGACAATTTTATATTAGAACTGCTGAAAGACCATCGACATCAGGATGGAAGGAAGATTTCAATTTAACCAAAGCGTTACTAATATCCTCAGATGAAAGGCATAGAGCCCCGAGGTCCAAAGGGTAGTCTAGATTAGAGGAAAAGTTGCATGGCTGATCATGGTCTTCATCAACAAAATTGGATTTAAAAAACTCAGGATATAAATTTGCCGCTTCACTTGAGGTTTGGGCATAATTATTATCCAAAAATACGCCGGTGGGAACACTAGCGCAGCTCCTTTTGGATTTTATGTAATTCCAGAAAGTCTTAGGATTCGATTTAATGTTCAACTCCATGCTACAAATGAGTTATTATATAGAGATTTATTTAAGTAGTTGAAATTTTTTAAAGCTCGTTTATATTTAACGAAAAACGAATGTTTTTTGTATATGGTTTTTTCTTTCTAACCGGAATATTATCTAAGCAGAGTTTACACAAAATGGATTTAAAAGTAGTGAAACTGCTAAATGTATCAAGATCTGCAAATAAATTATCCCAATTAATATCGAGTAGTAATTCATTAAAGCTAGAAAAATCGCATAATGCACAATCAAAAGATAATATGTCATCAGAAGGTACTGAAGCAAAACGGTAAAAATCGAGTTTTACAACTAAAGGTAAACATTCACTAACTTTGTAGCTTAGGTTATCACTTACAAATATGAGATCCAAATTCTATTCAGAAAATTAACGAAATTATTAACTTGACATAAATTAAGACTAAGAATATTATCAATAAAATATAATTCATGATTTGCAGACACGTTTGTTGGTGTAAGACTATAATTAGAAATACTAGCAGACCAATTTATCTTGCATAAGTTGAAATCACCTAGCACATATAAATGATTACACTATGCGACAGTCAAAATCGGGATGGGATAAAACCAACGGGAAATGTTATATTGGTCAAAAACAAGTTATACGTGTCCCGGCGTTTCGCTGGGTCACGTCTAGGAATCGAGATATATATATAACTATCATATACGGGAAATTGTCACCTTTGGTGGTATTTTTTTGACATAACTCGAGAACCACCAGTCCTATTTTGCTCAAACAAATTTAAAAAAATTAAAAATTACAATTCCTTTAATCTGTTCATATAACGTTTTTCTATATAATCAACAGTTTTGCCGGTAAAAATAAATGTATTAAGAAAAAAAATATATTTTTTGCCTAAAATATGAAATTTTTTTAAAACTGTTGATTATATAGAAAAACGTTATATGAACAGATTAAAGGAATTGTAATTTAAAATTTTTTTTAATTTTTTTGAGCAAAATCGGACTAGTGGTTCTCGAGTTATGTCAAAAAAGACCACCAAAGGTGACAATTTCCCCTATATGACAGTTATATATATATCTCGATTCCTACACGTGACCCAGCGAAACGCCGGGACACGTATAACTTCTTTTTTACCGATATAACTTTCCCCGGTAGTTTGAACCCGTCCCGATCACTGAACCCTACCATTTGTCTCACAGTGTTATCATTTAGGTTATTTAAAACTACAGATGCCACGTTGTCAGCATGAGCTTTATACAACTCAAATGAACTATCAGGCGGTATATACGAAGCGAGTAGGTAAATGGAATCTTGCGCGGAGTGACAACTTATACAAACACAAATTTGATCGAGCAGAGTCATCATTATTGAGTGGAAACAGGAATGCACGGAGTTGACGCTTGACAGCAATTTCTGTCTTTACGAAATACATTAAAAAGATTCGAGTCGAAGAGCTCACTGTCGAAAAAACTTGCATTCAACCACGTCTCAACAAAAACAAAGATGTAGTAATCCATTTGCGCACGAAAAGAATGCACAATATCAGCCTTGGTTCGCATGCCGGATAAGTTTTGAAAGTACACCTTGAGACCACGGCTAGGAGGGTCCAAGGTCGTTACTATGTCCGAGGTGGCTGTTGTTGATCCTTTAGAAAAAACTGAAAAGGCTTGACCGATACATTTGTAGGCCAAATTTCCGAGCTCAGCAACTTCGCGTACGAGGATTCCGGAACTCCCAACTTAAAATTAACTCTCTTAATAGTTGATACTGGGACATTGTTCTTAACCAGTTTGAAGCAGGATAACAAATTTTTATCTAAACCAGTTTGCTTAAAAACATAATCTTTAATGTTATCCTCAGATACGGAAGGCTAGAAAGAACCTAAATGCAACCATTTATGCCGGACCGCAACGTACAAATCATTACATGCATTTGTACCGAAAACACGCACTTGTTTTTTGTTCCTTTTCTTCGTAGCCGTCGACCGCTGTGCATTATTAACCTCAGCAGTAGGCGCAATAGCAGGTGGGAGAGCATCATTGAAGACGTCAGCAGCTGGGGCCGAAAACTTAGCATGTGTGTGTGTAGAGCGCATAGAGCAAGCAGCAGTGTTCACCTTAGGGTCAGTGCAGGCAACAACATTTTTTTGTGCCGACATCTCAGTGTGCGAATTTGTATCAGCAGATGACCAAGCATTATCAGCAGATAGAGAATTAGCAGCGACAGCGGAAGAAGCAGGTGAGCGAGCATCAACAGAGAGAGCATCAGTGGAAACTGCAGTAGCAGGTGAGAGAGTGGCAATGGAGACTCCAGCTTTTGGCGCCGAAAAGTCAGCGTGCCTGTGTGTATCAGCGGATGACCAAGCGACATTCGAAGAATTAGCAGCACGAGAAGTATGCGACGAGAGAAAAAGAGCACGATTAGCTGCAATAATTCTTTTTACAGCTGCCAAACTTCTCAACAGCAACACCAATAGAGGAGCGAAGGTCTTTAACCTCTGCCATGAGTAAGGCAATCGTATCATCTTTTCTAAAGCAGATTGCGCTGCATGGAAAGAAGATCTGAGTGAATGTTTTCAGTTTTTAACAATAAATTATTGTTATCTTCCCGTAAAACAGAGATCAGATAATTCACGCGGCCATTCTCATTTCGAAGAGCGACAACCACATTGTATAGAGATCCCAATGTAACTTGTTGCTTATTGGTATTGGTATTATCATTTGAATTACCATTTAGCTTTAAAGAGCCAGCAGGCTTTGATTTCACAGAGTTAGAAGAGTTCGAAGAGATAGATTTGGTGATATTAGAAGTTTTTGAATTTTCATCCACGACAACGGGCGGAGGAGGCGAACGGAGGGAATCACGACGAGCTTCAGCACAGCCTTTACAAATGAAGCTCTTGTCTGAGCTGAACAAAAATTCTGCATCTGCCGGTAGAACACCAACACATTTCGTATGAAAGAGTACATTGCACTTCGCGCACAGCACTGTTGATTGCGTCCTATCAACTTTGTGGCCACATGCGCAAGGCATCATGTAGTTTTAATATAAAATAAATATTAAGGTATAATTTCCTTAGAAAACACAAGAGTCACTGTCACAATAGTTAAGCTGATATTATGATTAAAATCGAAGAGCGCAGAAAAACACGTCCGCACAGCACGAAACGTATATGCATGTACTTCTTGAACCAAACTGTCTAGAATTTTATAAAGGTTAAACCCGTCTACCTTCGCTTGTGTGTAGTAGCTTTTACCAAGCAACGGCTTTTCTTGGAAAGCTTTCCCTCCGCATGTCCATATTGCAGCTTTGCCTGTGAGGTCCGATATCCACGCTCCACTGTCTATATTTTTATACTGCTCGCTGATTATTGCTATGTCCACCTTCTCCTCGTACACCGTTTGCATGAGCAGCTCTTGCGCTGCTTCGCAGTGGTTGAGATTCAACTGCATGACTCTCATTTTCTGGATTTCTTGCACGCCTCCTGGTATAGCGGACACCTCCACGCTGGTTATTGCATGCTCTGCAGTGTGGCTTTTTGTCGCAGGCTTTCGCAAAGTGTCCATTTTCCCCACATATTGGGCCGCATTGACTTCTGTCTTCCGCGTTTTTGCAGTCTTTCGCTATATTCCAGGAACCTGAAGCATTTTTTGGTGTTCGGTTTCTCCCTTACTCTGCACACAACCCATCCTACCTTTATTTTCTGCGCGTCAAGAAGTAATCTTGCCTCCTGTGCTGGGAGATTTACCACCGCGGTTTGTGTGCCCGCATACGCCGCCCTGATGCTTTTTAACGCATTTTTGTTAAGGTGGTTTAACTCCTTTATATGGTTGCGGATGGCCTCGGCAATATTCTCCTTGGTGGTAATCTCGTCCAGGTCACGGACTACTACCATCGTCTCATGGGCTAGGGCTCTGATCTGTGCCTGGTCCCCTTGAAGCCTACCTATTTCGCTTTTGAATTCGCCCGTGTCCTTCAGTTGCGTCTCATTAAGCTGCAGCAATATTTCACCCTTGACCGTCTTTCTGATACGTGATACGCTCTCGCCAAGTTTCTGCAGCGCCTTTTCCTTTTTAACAGACCTTAGTTTATCGCTGTAGGTAATATCTGCCGTCCGAGCTATAATTATGGCATCTGGCCGTGGTGATAGTTTGTATGCCATCTTCTCTTTGACGTGTGACCTGCGTTGGACCTCTATCCATTCTCTTTCTTTCTCCACCTTCTTCTCCCTAATCTTGCAGGAATTTTCGTTTGACGCCACCTTACTCTGTTTGGTTGTAGGGTTGGTGGTCACCTCCTCATGCGTGGTTTTATTCTTCTTGGGTGGCGTCCTACGCTTTAGTTGACTTTCATCTCGGGGCCTCTTCGGGGTTTCAGCAGTCACCGGTATGTTGAGAGTACTCCGTCTGCTTGCCTTTATCCTAGAGTACTCCTCCAGGGCACTCGCATGCAGCTTTGTTAGTGAGCTGAGTATCTCTCGCAAGCTATTGTTAATTGAGCGTTGTGGCAGGCACATTGCCTCCGTCAGCCTCTTAATAGCATCTCCGAGTTCCGACATGTTGTCTCCGTTCTGTTTGGCTCCCTTCATTTGAGGCTCCCTGTCTTGTAGTGCAGGTGGTGACAATCTCGTTCGTATCGGCTTCTCCACGCTAAGCGCCTTTGCAGGCGACCGAACTAGTCTTGACGCACGCTTGAACGGATCAGTTTCTGCAGTCGGTGTTCCCTGGGACGGATCTGCCCCAAGCACCTTGCATACCTTAGCATGGTATACCCCGATCTTCTTTTCTCTGATATCACCGAGTTCCTATTGCCTTTAAAATAATGCATTTGACCTGTTTTGGGCCTAATTTGGCATTACAGTTCTCGATTTGTGAACTGTGTTTAAAATAGCGGCGGTATACTACTTGTCCAGTTTGGAATCTCACTTCTTTACTTCGCGTGTTATAAACCTTTTCGTCGCGTTCGTGGGCTTGCTTCAGCTCTTTAATAAGTTTTTCCCTAATTAATTGAATGTTGTCTTATCCGGTGGTGATTTCGCTACCAGCGTCCCTAAGCGCGCCCAGCTTTGGATGCTGCCAGCATGCTATATCATTGGTATACCAAAGACGGCGGAATATGGTGAGGTACCGATCTAATGATCTGAAGGACAGACCGATTTACCCTTTCGCAGTTTTTACATGTTTTTTACCATATCTTTCAGCAAAGGTTTTGTAGGTCTCTGATACAAATTGCTTTCCGTTGTCGGAATCAATGTATTCGGCTACCCCGAATAACATGGAATTTAACAACTTCTGCTAACGTAGCCTCTCTCATAGGTTTAAGGAACATGAATTTGGAGAAGTGGTGGAGACATACAAACACATACACATTACCATTGGGCGTACGAGGATAAGGACCCATAAAATCAATGAACAAACGCTGCAAAGGCCGCTCTGTCACGTGTTGCCTGCCCATCGGAGGCTTACGAAAAGAGTTCTGCGTTTTGTTGCCCTTACAAATATCACAGATTGCTTCATATTTTTAAACCTCAGCAACCATAACGGCCCAATAATATTTTTCCCTTATTCTGGCTAACGTTTTAGGAATTCCGATATGCCCTGCGGAAGGCGAGTTATGTGTGGATTCAATCAGACCCTACCGCAGCTCAGTTGGCACCCAGTGTTTCCAGGAGTGGTCCTCTTGAAGCCTGTCCCTCCGACTGAACTATGTCCTGTTAATAGGAATCCATCCGATATACAAAGTTCAGGCAATTTACCGCTTTGTTAGTTATGGTTTTCTTCAATTCTTCATATTCCTGCGTTTTGAAAAATGGCGGGATTAAGCAAATATCCATTATTCTGTCGTTTGTCGTCATTTCATTCATGCCTACTGTAGACAACGCATCAGGAACTATGTTTTGAGTCCCTTTGCGATGCTGAATATCAAAATCAAATGCCTGCAGTTTAAGGCTCCATCTCGCTAGTCGCCCTGAGAGGTCCTTTTGATGCATTAGCCATTTTAAGCTTGCGTGATCAGTGATCCCTGGGAAGGGAAAGCCCCCCGCATAAGGCCTGAATCGTTTTATGCTCAAAACTGCCGCGTAGCATTCTAATTCCGTAATGCTGTAATTGGGCTGAGCTTTGTTTAACTTTGCGGAGATATACGCAATGGTCATTCATTACCGTCCTCGTCTAGTTGGAAAAGCACGCCACCCACTCCGTCAGTCGAAGCGTCGCATTGAATGTAAAAACATTTGCTAAAGTCCGGGTGGGTCACCACTGGGGCTGAAATAAGTCTTTGCTTTAAGCGCTCAATGCAGTCTTTGCGTCGTCTGTCATTGTAAACTTCTTAATCTTTTCCTTCGTGAGACATTGGTGTAGCGGAGCTGCAATTGTGGCGTAATCTCGTATGAGCCTGCGGGATGTCAGGGTGATCCCTAGGAACCTTCTGAGCTGTTTCAGGTCTTTGTCTCTGGGAAATCCCTCACTGCTTCAATCTTTTTGGTATCTGTTTGGAGGTATCCATCGTCTAACACATAGCCTAGGTACCTAACTTCTTTAAAACAAAATTTACTCTTTTCCACATTTATAGTTAGTTTGGCGTCATGCAGACATTTAGCGACCTTTTCGAGCAAACACAAATGTGACAAAAAATCAACAGAACAAACAAGTAAGTCGTCTAAGTAAACAAACACAGAGTCCCGAACAGAAGCGGGGATGACCTTGTCCATTAGCCTGCACATTGTTGTGCTGCGTTGCACAAACCGAATGGCATTGCCGTAAAATGGTACAAAGGTCTACCAGGTACAGTGAACGCAGTCTTTTCTCTGGACTTCTTTTCAAGCGGAATTTGGCAGAAGGCGTCTTTGAGGTCTATCGTTGATATAAATCGCGTATTTTGTAGTCTGCTGAGGATCCCATCAATGTGTGGGTATGCGTCCTTCACTGTACGTTCGTTCACCTTTCTCGCGGCAAGACATAGGCAGTTCTTCGTCCATTTAATTACCAATGAAACAGGTGAGCTCCAGCTACTGTTGCTCTCTTCGATTACTCCCATCTCCCACATTTGGTCTAGTTCGCTGTAAACAAACTTTTGGATTGCTGGGGATATAGGGTAAAATCGTTGCTTCACTGGTATATTTTCGTTGGTCACTTCAATAACATGCTCTTGAACGTCAGTCTTCCCTAGCACTAGGACTGCGAACGAAGGAAATTGCTTTTTTACAGTGCCTAAAGCAAGACTTTGCTCCGGGGTAAGTGTGTGTTGCACCGCGTCAAACGATAAGTCACCCTCGGCGGGCACTAAGTCTGCAACGACAGTGCTGCTAGAGTAAACATTTATTCCTCTGCTAACCACATTCATACCAAAAACTTGCCAAAAATCAACGTCCAAATAGACTTCTTGTTGTAGGCCAGGTACAATCAAAAATCCCATTTCTTTTGACATATTATCCCATTCCACTGGAAGCGTTATCACACCTGTCACTGCGGTTTCACCACCGTTTGCTGTATTATTATGTTGGCCCTTGATAGCCATTATTTTATCTTCCTTGCCTTGAGTCAAAAAGCGCTAAAACCTCATGCCCTCCTATTTTAGTCTTCGCAAAGAATCTGTTGTCCCCCTTTATCGTAACAATAGTGGAAATAATCTTATTATGTATCCTCATTGGATTCTTTTTCTTAGCCCTCATCTTCTGTATTTTAGCAAAGTTCCTATTTCTCTTCTTGCCTATAATCTCCTCACAAAAAATCCGCCTGCGGGCCTCGTCGTATTCGATTTTCCTTTCGTGTAGACTTTTCCTAATAACGTTCCTATCTTCCACGATGATTTCCTGTTTTTTATATTTTCACTGGTAACTGTGTTTCTGCTAAGGACCCTTATTACTTATTCTCCGGGTTCTCCTCCATCTGGCCTGAGTCACCGGTTATCTCGGCCAGTTTTAAGTTTCCCTGAACTGGTTTAAACACACAATAAGACGTATCACATCCACAAGAAAACTAAAGCATATTATGAAAGGACGAATTACACTTACTGTCTTTTAGGGCTTCGGTGAGATTTTTGGAAAAATGGTCAACGGGCATACCACAGGTAAAACATAACATAAGGTGGATTGGGGACGGAACAAGTGAACCTACGGAGGACGAAGACACATTAGGACGACCAAACGGGGACACATTGGGTTGAACCCTCACATACTGCTGTCTCTTTTTACGTTACATTATACCTATTTCTTCTACTCTCCTATCTTCTGTCTTCTCTAAACTTGGAGGCTCCATAAAATCTATCTCATTAACCAGTTTTGGTCTATTCCTGTTATCGCGCATCACTTTTTCAGCCCTCTTACACTCGCTTTTGAGATTTTTGAGGCAAAAGTTAGATTTGCGAAGCCCGGCTTAAGGTTTCCCCTAATAATGCCTACCAACTCCTTCTCTGGCATTTTTTGCTAAGGCGGAATGTCAGACTGTGAACGTGTCCGTAGATATCATCGAAAGACTCCTGAACCTGTTGCTTCCTTTCCATGATTTCCCTAATTATCTCATAGTCTGATTCAGCTGTCTTGGAGTGGTTTAGCAGTTCAGACTTAAGTCAAAAATAGCCGAAGCTCGGGTCATCAAAATACCGTATTGTTCACGCAGCTTTTCGATTCGAAAAATGAAATTTTCGACTGTAATTCCCTTGGAAGATCCGTCAAACCTGACAGTCAAACTACTTTGTCCACTAGCTCCACCCTCATCTCTACTCCGTTCTGCATCTATTGGCCTCTCGGTTCGATTTTCCGGTGTTGACACCATGCCTGCCCTGTTTGGTTGTGCGTGTGTCGAAGCTTCCACACCAGCTAAACGCTCGTTTATGTCCGACATGTTGCCTCGCATGTGGTGAACCTCAGTCATACATTGAGCTAACATATCACTGTTTTGCGCCATCATCGCCATCATTGGGCTCAGCTGCTCAGTATTGGCTTCAGATGACCTAGGTCCACCACCTGCAGACTTCGAACTACCCGCGTCACTAGGTGGGATATTCTGCTCGTCCTGCTTTGACATTTCTAGGATATCGTCTAATTTACGCGAAAAACTAAGAGTATTGCTTGACGTATTAATGGCTACGTCGTTAGTTACTATTACCGAAGATCGTAAATTTTCGTCGTGGCTTAATGTAGCAAACACCCTATCCGTGCACCTGTAAAAGTAATCGGTGGGCACGAAGTCCACCGGATATGAAATGCCTGTGTCTATTTGGGTGAAGAGAGACCAAACGACTTGGTTCTCTAAAGATCTCGTGTGACCCTACGGTTCGAGTTAAGCAGTCTTAATTGTTTCTTCACTCTCACGCTCGTCCATTCACATAAATAACCCTAGCTATCAAACCGATGGATGGCCTTGACGATAGGTATTCAGTTTCTTCCGCGAAATACTCGAATCGGTGACGCAAACAAAACAACACCAAAAAACTCGATAGAAAAACTTCACGGGTTTAAAAAAAAATCAAACTTCTAAAAAGGGTAAACTTAATAATATAAAGCGATTGCAAAAAAACTAAAATTCAACTCAACTTCGATGTGGGATTTGTATGCAAAAGAAGTATAAAAAAAAACGCGAAAAAAATGTTATTCAAATAGAAATGATAAATGAAAAATATAAAAATAATATTGAAAATTTAAAAGTAATAAATTAATATTAAGGATAAATCACTAAAATTATAAATAAAAATATATAACTTTAAGTTTTTAACTAAAGTGGGAAATATTAAAAATTCAAATAAATTCAGGCTTTGTCGTTTTTCGGGGCGAAATTTTCGAATTATTGATTTTTATTTTTGTATTTAAAAATTCGTATAAAATCTCTTATTTTTTGGTTAAGTGTATATATATCTATATAGTTTTGTTTTGGTGTGTGTTGGTGTTGCCTTGGCGAGGTCACTGTTGGAGTGTTGGTCCGTGTGTCCACTGTCCAAAAGTCAAACTCAACTAATCCCCCTCTTTATGTTAACAAGTGTGGCACTTCAACGATTGAAGTTCTGGCTCCAAGCGCAGCCAAAACCCATATTGTAAACTACCCCCTGAGAGAAACCTTCATAAGCCTCACGTATATCCGGTGCTGGACCGCACACTCGGCAGCTTGAATGGTATATCTCACAAAAACAAGAAAAAAAAAAAAAAAAAACAAATATCAACTGGCCATCGTCTCATCTTCAGTTCCCACTCCTAAGAACGCTGAGGTCCTTAAGAGGCCCCTGAAGATGAGGCGGGCACTCCCCCCTATTTGCCAATTGGGCACAAATCGCCTACGTTGGACGAAGACAATGATACACCCTTGACCCTAACACGTCCGATAGAAAGGAAACTAAGATAGAAGTATTTATGCAAAAAGAAAACTAAAATGAACTGAAAAAGGAAAAGGTGTTAGTATTAGAAATAGTGGGAAATGTAAAAATTAGTGGGCTATTGCGTTGGGTGCCATTGTAATAATATGGTCGAGCCAGGCGAGGGGCATGCAGGCATGCTTGCATCCCAAGCTAGCTCGTCGTCGGGGTGGGTCATCTCCGCCTGCCTTGCAGTCAACTACATTAACAAAAAGTTATTCATGTACTAGTGGAAATGACTATAGAAAATACAAAGAAAGCAAAGAACAAAGAGAAAGCAACAAATGAAGAGAAGGTCCTGTCCTGTTCTGTCAGGTGGAGTCATCCCACCCTTCTTCTACGTGAACTTCACGCAAAGCCTTGGGCGTTGTCGTGACTCCTCACCTACTTTACAACGCCCCCTAACTTGAGATCAGTCCGTCTATCCATAAGTCCGTCATTACGCAGTCATTGTCAACGTTAGTGCACTCCCACTTCCCTCAGTTGCACAAGTGCAACCCCCACACCAAAATTTCGTGCTTAGCACATCATCGCTAGAACCCAACAACTATAAATAAGAAAAAATCAACCTCAAACCATCTCCTTTCTTTTTTTCCTTACTTTATTATTACAAAAATTGTTTAATCCTAATTACAATTTACAATCCAACACTTAACTCTAAAACTCAAGTTTAAAAACCAATATTTAACTCAAAAACTCAAAATTCAAAATCCAATATTTAACTCTAAAACTCTTGCTACCCTTAATTACAAAAACTCAAACTGTGAAATCCAATATTTAAACTCACCTACACGTAATATTTAAACCGAATGCTCATCTAAATCTCTATCTACTCCTAACATAAAACCCAAATTTTAGTCCACGTACCCTAATGCTAACTTATCTGGTTCTTCCCCTAAACGGAATCCAATATACTAATTCATCTTCAAATTTCAACTATCATAGCTACATATATTCAAAACTTACAACAAAACTGGCGATGATAAACAAATGGATATGTATGGTTGTATGTAATGCGTACGTATTTACACCTTAGGTGCATGGACGTATGTAAATATATATATATATGTATGTATATAATAAATCTCAACAATTTTCGCACTCACCTTGGTCTCCAGAAATGATGGCGCCAGTACTCTGTTGAGAACCTGTTGGAGAATTAGAAACCCTAACATACATATATTCTAAGATTTACATGCATATGTTCGCCTTCAGCCGCGATGCTGAGGCGTCGACCTATTATTCCAGTAGAATATCACTCGCTCGCGTTTCGGAGCAATGAGCGGGTCATCAAGTGCGGAAATTCATTAAGAAAACTAAATACGCAAACTAAAATCTTTAAGCATCGCAATGAAATTACTAGTGAAAAACCCTGGCGACTTAATGGGTATAGACTCGATAAGTGCACCAGTGTTTTTTATTGAAAAAATAAGAAAGCAAAAGCACCAGGTTTTAGTTTGAAATACAATTAAGTTTGACGGTTTATTTAATAGGTATATTAAAATTCAAGGGGGCTTACAATATTACCTTGCTTATGAAGTGGTGTGGTGGCGGAACGTCCGTAATCGCTGGTGATTGAAATCCAATAGAATGTTTAAAAAGTTAGAAACTGAAGTCGAACCCTCTAAACGGTTTGAAGAGTTCCGTTTTCAGGGGAAATTTAACGAAAGTGCACTGACAGGAAAAGTGCAGTTTTTCTTTTTGTCTTGTTTTACATACGAATGTGTATGTGTGTGCATCTGTTAAATTAACATTAGGGTGGTACACCCGATAATTTACTTTAAGTATTTGATTTAGCGTGGAGGCCTAAACATACCGGCCCCCTTGCTATAAGCAACGTCTCAAAGATGGTTCAGCCACCACATCTTACATTTACATTTATTTACATTGTAAATTATGTTCTTTAACTTTGTGAATTCTGCCGCAGATTGGTCCTTGCCCGGGGATCTAGTCCGCACGTTCTCCGGTCCTCCTTGCAGTCTCTAGCTACGGGGAAAAAATGGAAGAAAAAGCTAATAAGGAAAAAAGGTGTGGTTGATCATTTCATTGCACTTTTATTTAAATTCGGTATGTATTCATTTCTCTTACTCAAGAAATTTGTTTATTAATCTTTTGTATTCTTTCTTTTGAATCTTGAATCCAGTTTAATCAATAGTTTTAGTGTCCTGCATATATTAATTTTGTAACTAGTCTGTAAGAAACTACTGTTTCATAGACGAATAAATAAATAAATAAATAAATAAATAAATAAATGAATACTAAATATAAAATTTTAACTGTTTTGTCACGTTTGGTGAGCTCCTGATATAATCAGCCCGAACATGGAAGCTTGCGCCAGTAAACCGCCGATCGTTGTTGGCGGAGTGCCACATACCATGACCTGGGCACATCAGCGCCAAGTGTTAGTCGAGTGGGGGTGGCCCGATAGAACTGTGGATCCGCCAGACGCATAAATTGAAACGGCGTCGCTATCGGTGGGTCGATGTTAGCCGCGGGGCTGAGTCGGTTGTATCGCGTAACTAGCCTGGCCTGAGTATTTACCCGTTCCGCGACCCCGTACTTTCCTCGCAGCACGAGGGAACAAGTTTTCGCGCGGGCGTTGCTGGCTTCGAGCTGAAGCTCCCGTGCTAGGTCCCTGTCGATGGTACTGCTGGGGGCGCAAGAGTCAATCAACGCCCGCACCAGATGAAGTCGGTCGCCTGACTCGATCCGTACAATTGCGGTTGGGGCGATGGCTACGAATGACCGCATTGTTGGTGCTGGAACCGCGATTGTTTTTAACTTGCCTGTCCGGAATCCACCCGATGGAATGCGTTGGATGGTGAGGGAGGAACGGTCGCCACGTCGGTGTCGTGCGGCCCTTATTGCTTGCCAGTGCGACGAGCGAAAAGGACGAGTTTCCGCGTCATCTCGGTGGCCAGAATTGGTTCCGCGCCGATATGAGCGAAAAGGACTAGTTTCCGCGTCATCTCGCTGACCGCCCGTTGGCTGTGTGTGTGACAGCACTGCTGGCATGGGACTGTCTGCTTCAAGTTCGTGCTGTAGCGGCGGTCGAAACTTGCGGGTTTTCAAGCCGCCGTCTGGTGGTGAAGGGATTATCTCTTCCCGTCTTTCCACCTCTTCTTCCTCTACCTGCTTCGCCCATGACGTCGTTTGGTCGGAAACGTGGAGCGAAATCGCTCCGTCAGAGCCGTCGTCGTTATCGGGGTGATTTTCCGTCGTTTCCCTTGGATCGCCGTAGTCTTCAATATGCAGGGAGGTATGGTGCTTTTCGTCGCAGCGGTGGCATCGGTCATTGCTTCCACATATTTCTATCCGATGGAATGGCGACAAACAGTTGGGACAGTTCCGATGTATCAAAATCGCCCGCAACCTTTCCTCGGCGGATTTCCCTCGGTATATGGGGCAGAGTCGTACTCCGTGGTTGTTACCGCACAACCGACAGGGAATCTTAAAATGATCGACACGTTTCTCGGTCTTAGTGCGGGTGGCCGTGAAGCGAGGCATTCTGTAAAGTTAAACCCTTTTTTATGGCCGTATGCACAATTATGGTTCATTGTGTATTTTAAAACCTTAGCTGGGTGGCAAGTTATACATATATACATACGCATATTTAATTGCTAATATGATTTACATTTCTTTTTACTATTTTTATTTTACTTTATTATTATTATTATTTTTTATTTTTTGAGGACTAATTCCATGCCCTGCAGTGTATAGTGGCTGAATAATAATTCGCTTATATCGTACACTAGGGGAGAGAATGACTATGGTGTGTTTACCTTGGCCTCCCACCCGAAAGAATAAACAATTTCATTATTTGTTCGCATGGTGCGGGACTTCGCTGAATCGGTTCAACCGCTAGTGCTTATGAATGTGCTTGGTAGTTTCACAACTTAATGATTTATTTTGATATTACTAAGTTGGAGGGCACTTCAAAATTGATTAACTCATGATTTTATTAAAAGGGAATGCATATTTAATAAGCTTTGCTTTGTCCCGAGCAAATCTAAGTAGTTCGCCGGTATCGAGTTGCGTAGTAGATTTTCAGTTTACCGATCGTAGGGGAGTCCTAACCGTGGCTGCGCTGTCAACCAAGAGCGTAAATTGAAACTTACGTTCTTACATTAGAGATGTGATGAGTCAACACATATGAGCACTCATACCTACTCGGTACCGATTTTAAAGGTATGCGGTACTTTCGATATTCGGTGCCGAACATTTGTAACAAAAACAATTTAGAAGCAAAGCTCATCAGTTGCGTAGGGCGCTATCGTACAAAGTCGCATTAAAATAACTGTATATATTTATATATATATATATACACATATATATATATATATATATTGTACAGGATTCTTTGAGAAACCCGAATCCATAGCCCTTTTAGAGAGCGAAGAAATGACATAAATCTAAAAATTAGTTACAAAGTTTCAATAAATTTATCGAAGTTTCGAAAACAACACTTAATGCGTTCTTTCAATGGGGATGAGCTCGAATTGAGGTTTTCCGAATAAAATACATACAATCAAGCTTTTTATAAAATAAACTTTACTTTTCATATAGCGCGACCTTTCAGTTTTCAGTCGTGGTTGTTGAAGTGGAGGAGTCTTAATTTTTTTTATTTTTTATTTATTTATTTTTTTTTTTTGTGATACCCTGTGCCACACTGAGGCGGTGTTGCTTTCACATAGCGTAAAATTTACGATCATTTTTGACATTTCATTCATCGAATTGCAGCCTAAGTCAAGCATTTCCTGAATGACACGAGACGGTAAGTAGTGTATTTTTGTCAACAATATTTTAATTGAATATTTTTCACCTTCTACTTTCAGCTTCCGTTAGAAATATGTCACGGATACCATTTATGCAATTAAGCACCCCATCCTTGCACGTCAAAAACCAGTTGACCTGAAGGATGGATGGGGAATTCGTCGGAATATCGCTCACCCTACTGGCGATCTTGTCCAATTTGCAAACAACGGCTGCAATTAAACATTTTTTATCATGCGAATATGCAAGTAGCACCGCCAATACGGAGTGGGGCTTTTTTTTAACCAAATCCACAGTGCGAAGTGTGCGACTTTAGCGAATTGCTCGGATGGCCAGTCGCACGAACGGGTTATAGTGCAAATAGCAACGGGCATCCGTGGAAGTACTACCTGTAGGGTGGGTACGCTATGCGCTTGTGAGAGTGCTTATGAAGGTTGAGACAATCGACTCCTGATGTGTGTAGTTACCGATTGCGGGCGAATTGATAATATTATTAACTTCATGGTTTTCATGTCTCCGTCGCTCCAACTTCGCACGTATAGAATAATAATCAATGTTGTAAATTCATAAAACCTCTAAAGACGGCCATCAAGTTGGAAGCAATTTCTTCTAAGGATAGATGTGCGCGAGTTGTGGGACGAGTCGAGGACATAAAAATATGTTGAATTTTGCGTTTCTACTATCCGAACGTTTTTTTTTTCAGATGCTGCCAGGGCCGGTGCCACGGCAACCGTCAACAACCTTTTTCAGCAGAAGAGGAATCGATTGTCTGCACATTCAACTGCTGCAAATCGTTTATCTAACTGCTAGTTGGCATCCGTTCCGATTCGTCATCTGAATCAGAAATCTCACGCCAACTTGTTTATTCTCTAAACATTTAATCAAATTAAATCGTCGGTGTTACAAAGCGGTGAAGCAAAGCAACAAGGCAACGGTTTAGAGTGTGTGTGGAAACGGCAGGCAAAGCGGCAAACAAGACACCATGGCCATGCCACTTATAATGTGCCGAAATTCTGCAGACAGAGCACCATGAGGGAAGCAGTACGTGAGATCGTCGATCTAAGTCAGGAGTCGTCCCGCCTTGTTTCTCACTGATCACAACGATATACCGTGGCGCTCACAAATTATGCGAGTTTTACTCGAATGGTCAGAAACAAAACTAGATCATTGACAGACTGTCAGTTCGTGCGTGCAGTACTGCGGCAGCATTGCGCAAAAACAACAATCATCTGTATTTTAACTAAACCAGAGGGAAATGCCCAGCATGGCTTTCATATTGTTTCTTTATCGATATCGTTGCCTGCGCGGTAGTGAATTTTCTCTCCCCCAAGTCAACCAACGTCGAACGGGTTAGGGTAAGTGACTCCATTTATTAATAGTTCACATATGATTGTGGGCTTTAATATTTATTTGTTTTTTTAATGTTTATGTAGCACTGAATAGTTTGTTGAATGGAATAACTTTACCAGAACAAACTGGGTAGCTATCCTAGTAAATGTCAGAATTTAAAGTTTCTAAACTCTTCCTACGTTTGTTTATTGTAAATCTTCGCAATAATTTGCGTTTGCGTTTAGGATTTTGAAAAACAAAAATGTTAATGGTAGTCTGGATAACCTGTTCTGGTAGGGACTTTCATTCTCATTTGTATAAAAGATCTGCATAGGCACATTAGGCTGGGTCGAATTTTTTATTTTTTTTTATTTTGTAGAAAATAAAGATCATGCGATTAAATTATCCCAGAAGATAAGTCAGGTAGGCCTTCTTAAGTGAAGGTATTTTCTATATACAATTTACGCGAATGCGTAAATTTATATTGTTTAACATTACAAATGAGTTAAAATATGCATTTCAGATTGCAACAAACCCTCTTTTGAACCTAAAGTAAATACCTAAAAGAAACATGATTTTTATGTTTGGAATAAACTATTGGAACTCCAATAATTTTCTTACGTTTGCTTAGTAAACTGATTGGGGCAAACTTTCATTTTTTTTTTTTATTTATGCTTTTGTATGCAAACAAAGTTCCGATTAGTTTTCTATAAAATCATGCTGCCTTTAAGGTATTCCAAAATTCTTTCTACTACCGTCGAAATGGTTCATATGCGAAGTCTTGTGTGTAGGCGTGCTAAACACGCCTATTAAACACAGCGCAATCCTTGTACAAATCTCTTTTGAGGTTCGGCTATTCATTTTTATGTTAGTACATATGTAAATGATCATTTATGTGCTGAAGATTACTTCACAAAATTGTCTCTTGAACGCATGCAGTACACAGCCGGAATTCGATAATTTTGTTTGATTTCGGATACTGAAACATTTCACTTACTGATTAATTACTGTATTCAAAGAGTTTCGCAAGATCATTCAACATTAAAGCTTAAAAAATTGGTAAATGAGAAAGGATAACAGTCGGGGCTAGAAGTGTTACCCTTATGATTTGTTTGACTCTTGATTTTGTTATCGAATTTTGATTGTGACTTCATGTTCCAAATCTCTGCGAAGGAATCTTACGACTCCATGATATTTGTAAAGCACGCATATCTTCGGTATGCGTTTCGGTTTTGCGGTACTTTGTTGGTTGACGACTTGTAAGATATGATGTTATATGTATTACATAAGTATTTATGTAGGCCAATGCAGTGTGTAGCAGACTGCATATTTTTGTTGCGGGTTTGGTAGTGGAACTGATAGGTATATGAGAAGTGGAATTCGCGATGGTTGTTACAACGACGTAGATGATGAGACAGAGTTGCTGAGTTGTTCCTCATCCTGTTCTCTATATGGCGGCAATAAGACCAGTTTTACTAATGGCCTTGTGACGTGCCCTCTTTCGGTCATGACCTCCACGACTCGTACGCGGTTATCTGAACCTGGGTGTAGGTTAACGATTCTACCTAATCTCCACTCGTTAGGTGGTAGGTTGTCCTCCTTAATAACGACGAGGTCTCCATTTTTCAAGTTGGCTTGTGGGTATTTCCACTTATTGCGCTTTTGGAGTTCCGACAGGTATTCTGTTTTCCGCCTCTTGCAGAACGTATGGTGTAGAGCCTTCAGTCTTTGCCAACGATTCACAATCGACGCACGGTGTTCATCAGCGTCGATTTCAGGAGGAGCAAGAAGGTGCCCGCCGACTAAGAAGTGACCTGGAGTAAGTGGCTCTAAGTCTGAGGGTTGGTTTGAAGAGGGACTGAGGGGTCGCGAGTTGAGGCATGACTCAACTCTGCATAGAAGGGTCGTAAATTCTTCGAATGTATATTTATAGTTTGAAGCGATTTTTGTGAAGTGGCATTTACAACTTTTGACTCCCGCCTCCCACAACCCACCCATGTGGGGAGCTGCGGCGGGAATGAAATGCCATGTAAGCATTTCATGGGTGTATTTTGTTATGGTGTTATTGCGGGCATCGGCCATAAAGGCTTTGAATTCTGATCTTAGCGATCGCGATGCTCCGACAAAGTTGGTACCGTTGTCGGAGTAAACATTTTTTGGGCAACCTCGCCTCCCCACGAATCTTGCAAATGCTGCCAAGAATGACTGTGTGCTTAAATCAGAGGTGGCTTCCAAATGGATCGCCTTGGTTGCAAAGCACACAAACAGAAATACGTACCCCTTACTCGAGGTATCCAATATTGCATTCTAATCAAGCGCAACATAAGCTGATTCTCACCATGCAGTGATACTTTGTGAACGAACTGGACTATAAGACGAGACAAGTTGCTATTATATGGAAGGATAATTGGGTGGCGCTCCTTATAAGCGAGATCTAAAGATTTTTCAAGGCGACCACCTGTCCTAATTATATTTTCCTTGTCGATGTATGGGTTCAGGGAGAAGATTTCACTTTTTGGACTTATTAATTTTGCCGATCTCAGTGATGAGTACTTCTGACCATAATGCTGCTTCTGGCAGATAATTATTAAGCGTTGAGTCGTTGCTTTGATTTCATCAGCTGAAATCGAACAAGATTCCGATTGAAATGAAGCTCTAGTGTTACGGCGAGTTCTTTGGGAGAATCTCAGTACGTATGATAGAACTCTCAAAGCTCTCGGTAGATCGGAAAATCATTCAAGAATATCATTACTAATGTCGACTGCCGTGGTCGCATGAACCTGTACCCTTTTTTGTTCTAACTGTGTCTTATAGTCCTTTTCCTGTGTGGGCCATTGTGTTCTTTCTTCTTGCAACCAAGAAGGGCCCTCCCACCACAAGGAACAGGCTACCAATTCTTGCGCACTAATACCCCTGCTAGCTAAATCTGATGGATTTGATGCTGAATCCTCATGGAGCCAATTTTGGCTTCCAACTTTCTCAATGATTTTTGTTACGCGATGGGCAGCAAATGTTGACCATGAGCAGGGAGGTTTTCGAATCCAGGCTAGGACAATAGTCGAATCTGTCCACAGATGTGTGGTAAACTGGCCTAAAGTGAGATTGCTAACGATCGATTCAACAAGTTCTGTAAGCAGAACAGCACCGCACAGCTCCAATCGTGGTAACGAAATAGTTTTGACCGGTGCCACTCTGGACTTAGCCAGTAGAAGATTGACAAATACCTTTTCCGCTTTTTGAACCCGAAGAAAAATAGTGGCTGCGTATGCCTTTTCTGAGGCATCGCAGAAGCCATGAAGTTCTATTTTATCTGTAGGAGAAAAGTATTCCCAACGAGGAATACGAATTTTGTCGATGTGGCAGTGGCTCTCTACAAAGTTTTGCCAACGATCGGACGATGTAGTTGAGACAATTTCGTCCCAATTTGTTCCTTCCAACCAAATGTCTTGCATTGTAATTCTTGCTGTAACTACAAATGGCGCGAGCCATCCTAATGGGTCAAATAATTTTGCAATAGCCGAAAGTATTGCTCTTTTTGTAAAGCGAACCTCAGTCTCCAATGGCTTGGCAGTAAAATAAAACTTATCAGAATGGGCGTTCCATCTGATGCCCAACGCCTTGCCGGTACTGGTGTCCTCAAAATCCAAAAAAATCTTCGTTTAGAAGGTGTGATTTGGGTAATCCTTCCAGTATTTTTTCGCAGTTGGATGTCCATTTTCGTAGCGGGAATCCAGCAGATTGTAAAACCATTGATACCTCGTCTTTAGCTTTGACGGTAGATTCGATGGTGTGTCCTCCTGCTAAAACATCGTCGACATACATAAATTTTTTCAATATATCTGAAGCTACAGGATAAAAACTCTCTACATCGTCAGCTAATTGAAGTAGGGTTCTAATTGCTAAGTAAGGTGCGCAATTAACACCGAAGGTAACCGTGTTCAGTTCATATAAATTAATTGGTTCGCTTGAGCTTTTTCGGAAATCAATACGTTGATATTTGGTTTGATCAGGGTTTAATAAAATTTGGCGATACATCTTTTCGATGTCGCTGTTAAACACATATTGAAATAGTCTCCACCGTAATATTAAAATTGTCAAGTCACTTTGCAGGACTGGACCTGGGTGGAGGATGTCGTTGAGACTGACTCCGTTTGCAGTCGGACACGATGCGTTAAAGACTACTCGCACTTTGGTGGTAGTGCTTTCCTCTTTCCTGACTGCATGATGAGGTAGGAGGTAATTCTCACATTCGTCTCCAGGAATATGTTCAGGAATCCGAGACAATGGCCCAATGTCTCGTATTCAGACAAGACCCTATTGTATTCTGTTTGTAAAGGTGGATCCTTTGCTAAACGCGTTTCAATTCGAAAAAATTGTGAGCAAGCGATCTTAAGTGACGGTCCTAATCGTACGTTATTTGGAAAATCCTGTTTGAACGGCAGTGGCACAATATATTTGCCTGCTTTATTCCGTTTAGTCGTGCTTTTATAAAGTTCCTCGCAATAGGTTTCATCTTTGTTGTAGGTCTTATTTCTTGGGATATCTTCCAATTCCCAAAAGGACGCTAAGCGTTTGTCTAAATTTACTTCGCTAAAAAATGATACGCACTTATTTGCTGGGGTACTTGTGTCAGTTTGACCGGTGAGAATCGAGCCGAAGACGGTTTCCTGAGCAAGAAGATTTCCCAGTACGTCTTTCCTGATACCGCCTAGCATTATTTGTGCGTAAATGTCTCCACCGAGGACAAGATAAACTTGCTCACTTACAAAAAATTTCTTGTCTGCTAAAACTAAAGCTGGAAACGCTTGCTTAGTCCTAGCATCGATTTGGCAAGTCGGCAGATTTCCAGTTAATTGTGGTAATACCAACACGGTGGTATCTATATTGATCAGTGGGTCAATTGGTGACCGCAGTTGTATGAAACACGCCTCTTTTACTTGAGCTGAGACTGTGTTATTTATTCCAGATACTTGAGCTTGTATCCTCCTCGATCATTACCCGATCCGGAATCTATTAGAGCGCGGGCCGAAAAATTTGTATTATTAAAATATATATTGACTCGGGCGGTCCCTAATAGAATTCCTTTGTTGGTATTAGCAAAGCAGGATTGGACATTTTGGGTTGGTCCTTTGTTTGCTTTGGTAGCATCGTGTCTTGCCTGAGCTTGAGCAGAAGTTGACGCGATGTTCTCTGACCCATCGGATGTGAATGTGAAGGAGCGTGTGGTGTCTTTGGTGACAGACGCTGCAATTAAATGAGCATGTACACCTAGTCACAGTATGTCCAGAAGATAAGCAATTCAAGCAACCATGATTATTTTTAATGAAGGCGATTCTGTCTGCCGTTGTTATTTTAAGAAATTTTTGGCATTTTAACAGTTTGTGATTATTGCCTTTACAAAATTTGCACAGAATCTTGGCTACGCTTGCTTGGTAGGCCCCGTGTCTTTCCTGAGTTTCATTGTTTTTGCTATTTTGGGGCTTTGAAAATCGAGGGTGTTTTACAGCTTTAATATCTCATATTGTTTCAAGTGTTTGAAACCTATTAGAGAGGAATTTATCCATATCCTCCCACTTGGAAATTTCGGTTTTATTTTCAATTGTTTGTTCCCAAAGAGCCAACGTACTCTCTGGCAATTTCGTAGAGCAGAGATATATAAGGATGGCGTCCCAATTGGATACGTCAGTTTGATGACATCGCAAAGCCGATAAACAATTATTAATATTTCGTTGTAACTTTTTTAATGAGGTACCGCACTCACTTTCTACTGACTCTAGGTTAAAAAGAATCTTTATCTACGAATTCACTAGAATACGTTTATTCTCGAACCTATCACAAAGGTTTTTCCATGCAGTATTGAAGCCCTCGTTTGTAACATCACATTTGCTAACTATCTCTTTGGCCTCCCCATGAGTTTTCTGGTTCAAATGAAACAACTTTTCTACAGGAGTGAGGCGCTTATTCTTGATATAAATGGCCGTAAACATGTCACGGAATGTAGGCCACGAGAGATAATCGCCTTTGAACACATCCGTATCACACGGTGGGAGATGGATGTTGTGTTCTCTGGCCGACATATCCTCGGTATCTTTGTCACTTTTGACGAGCTTCGCATGGAGTTCTGCCATGTTCGACATGCAGCGCAGATAAGTAGAATAGGTACTTTTATACTTAGCCTTCACAGAGGCTGATTTTGCTTCTACCGCACCTGAACTTAAATACTCTTCGTACGCTATCTTTGCTTTCCTCCACATGGCTTTCAGTTCCTCTTGCTGGATGGCAATAGTGTATTTTGTGTGCTCTGTTTCAGTCATGCTATTGTAGTCGGCCTCAAACTCAGGCACAACATCAGCTAATCGGATAAATGTTTCCATTTTTAAGATCCTAATGAAAATAAGTTACGAGAGGACTACGAAAATGATAACTTTCCCAAAGTTTTAAGCGAATAAACCACCACAATCAAATAAGTTAACGCCGCAATTTAGGTGCAATTTCGCACGGATATCAAATTATTTATTAAATATCAAGCGTAATATATGTATGTAAATATATGTATTTATGTATACTCGCGTACACTAATGAAAATCTTCTAAGAATACAGGAACTGATACTCGCCACCCAACTCTCAGCGAAATATTTGTGTATAAATGTGAAATAATTCAACTGTGCTACGCAGATATTATTTTTGCTGATTAATCGTTCAAAGTGATCTTGTGGATGCAGAATTGCAGAAGTTAAAAAGTGTCCCAATGTGAAACCAAATGTGTGTAACAAGTGCAGTCACAAGTGAGGTTATGTATCCTCAACTCAGTGAATTGTTGTTAGTGCCGATGATTTGACCAATTAACAAATGCTTGCCACACGATTGTTTGAAAATATTGAAAGCTAACTCAATGTGAAAAATAATAAAATCGATGCTTTGCATATTTGAATAAGTGATTTTGAAAACACGAAATTAAATATAATTAAAAAAAAAAAACTTGTAAAAAGTGTGCTCGCTATAAATTAAGGTTACACTAACAACTGAGGTGGTGTTAAGCACAGAAAAATTTACTCTAATCCACACTTGTGTTATTTACTAATTAAGTGCGAAAGAACACAAAAAGTGATATCAATGCACTGATGATTTCCACAAGATCACTCGCGATAATTTTGGATATGCGCAGGTTTTTGGTATTTTAAATATTTGCCGTATTACGTATACGAGAATGTGCAAGAAATTTGAAATGTCAACCACATACCTTTGAAACTCCTGAATGTTTTTTTAATGTGGTGCTGGCGATTAATTTGGGTGTTGTTTACTGATGTGGTACGTTCCTGACTTATGGTACCTTCACGCTTGTGTTTGTGGCAATTCTCCAGTTGATGCTGGCGGACGGTTGTATGCTCAGATGTAATAATCTGGAGATTTGTGACCGCTAGTGACCCTTGACCGCTGGTATATTAAAATAATGGCGCCTTTGTTTAGCTGCAGTGGACTGTATTTGCTTTGCTCTGGTTAATTATAGTTCCTGGCGAAGATGGATCATGAAAAACCCTGGCGACTTAATGGGTATAGACTCGATAAGTGCACCAGTGTTTTTTATTGAAAAAATAAGAAAGCAAAAGCACCAGGTTTTAGTTTGAAATACAATTAAGTTTGACGGTTTATTTAATAGGTATATTAAAATTCAAGGGGCTTATAATATTACCTTGCTTATGAAGTGGTGTGGTGGCGGAACGTCCGTAATCGCTGGTGATTGAAATCCAATAGAATGTTTAAAAAGTTAGAAACTGAAGTCGAACCCTCTAAACGGTTTGAAGAGTTCCGTTTTCAGGGGAAATTTATCGAAAGTGCACTGACAGGAAAAGTGCAGTTTTTCTTTTTGTCTTGTTTCACATACGAATGTGTATGTGTGTGCATCTGTTAAATTAACATTAGGGTGGTACACCCGATAATTTACTTTAAGTATTTGATTTAGCGTGGAGGCCTAAACAACTAGCAAAGACTAAAAGAATAAGGCAATGAGAAAAAATATATATGTATTAAAAAAAATGTGTACCCAAAACGAGTATTTTGGCACCAATTAATCTAGGCAACATGCCAAAATCATTAAATGCGCGTATGCTCTCAAATGGAGTGTGGATAAAGTGGAGTGCGTAAGAAAATTATAACTGAGCGAAACCAAAAAAGTGTTGAATTCCAAAAAAGGAAGGAATACATGCATATGCCAGCAATAAAAAAAAATATAGATTAAGTAGAAAAATTAAGCGGCTATAAAAATAAAACTAATATGTATCGACTATGTAACCAACTTCAGAAATTACAAAGAAAATGAGGAAAACTCGTCTAATATAAGATACCAAAAAAAATATATTACTATTACTCTAAATATTGCGATTCTGGCAGTGTAAAAACGAAATGAAAAAAAAACAACGAAACGGTAAGTAAAACTAAAGAAATGTACCTACAAAGAAGTTAAAAAAACTCCTCTGCTCTCTATCTATGTACGTATGTACCTATGTATAAGCATATGCGTAAAAAACTGCAACTAAAGTAGAACTAAAACAAAACTGGAACTATGCTCCCGGCGTTGCTGCTGAACGGCGGTGTTTTTGGAGCGATAGTTTCCACTGCTCTCTCTGACACTGCTGCCGCCGATGTTATGTTCCTCTCCACTGTTATGCTCCTCTCCACTGTTATGCTCCTCTCCACTGTTATGCTCCTCCTCTGCTTGATGTAATCCACATTTATGTCGAGTGGCCGTTGACCTACTCCGGCCGAGATATTTTAATCAGCTGTTCCCTATTTCTTAGCCGGTTATCGGCACTGATATAGGGCTTAGATATGGACCAGTTGAAGTGGTTTCTTATCTCACGTGAAAGTACCTATGTATATGCCCGCGTGTGTAAGTATGTATGTATGTAGCCACTTGCGCTGATGGCCGGCCCTTGTTGGAATGCATGCAAATATATCTGCTGCTTTGCTGGTGCGTGTGGTTGGGTGCCGTAGCTGGTGGTATCCACGCATATATGTATGTATATATGCCTTTGTCATTGGCTGCAACTTCCAACTTTCCCTTGAATGCCTGCCTGATATTGCAGGTTTACGCTCCCGTGCCGTTGTAAAAACAAATGGAGGTCCTTTCGCTGTGCTAGCAGGCGACCTAAAATCATTAAAAACTTTCATTTTGCCTTCTTTGGTATTTGTAAGATTATAATTTCGAGTAAACGTTTGCTACATTTGTGTCTCACATTGCCTTTTCACCAAACATAGCTTCCATGTACATACATCTAGGTAAATGGATATATGCGTATCAAAGGTGTCAAATACAAGGGCTAGCACTTACCTCCAGATCCAGGATGTGACTCTGGTGACCCCGGGCACCGCTAGTTTCCGTATAAAGCTCTGGGGAACCGTTTTCACTTTAAAATTTAAACGTTGTAATTTATACCGTAAGCAACCACTTTAAAATAAGACTTCACTTTCACTATAAAGTACCGTCGTAACTTTCGTTTTAAGAACCGCTTGTCTCGGATTTGGTCCTTTTATACCTTTCCACGTCAAGTGACCAATTCCGTATTAGTTATGTATATATTTACTTATGTACAAAGGAATAAATAAACAACACGGTTTAACACGAACGGTCACACACACACACTCTCAAGACTGATTCACCGAACCATAAGTCTAGCGAACTTTCTCACTCTAACGTAGTTACTTTCTTTTGGGCATCATGCATGTAGTTAACAGAGAGGTTTGATCGGATTACAGACGTGTGTGTTTGATCGGGTTCGCAGCCACACACACACAAACAACTTAACAGAAATGTAACCTGGAAAGCAGCTGGCGCTACAGATTGTTTATTAGGAAAATTTGAAAAAGCAACAAAGTCTAAGCGGTAGAAGTTATAGCAGCTATTTCGGAGATCACCACATCTCCTCATCAGACTTATTTTTTCTAGACTTCAGCAGGGATCGAACCTGGGTATTCGATGTTCAAAGTCAGAAGCGTTAACCACTGAATCTATACGAAAGCAAATAAGTAAATGGATGTACGGAATTGACAACAACAACCACGCTGTCGAGTTTAAATAGCAGCAAAATCAGCTGCACTTGATAGTAGTTGGTTGAATAAGGAAAATGAATTAGCAACAAGAGTTTACGGGGTGTACATAGCTCATTGGTTAACGCTTCTGACTTTGAACATCGACTACTCAGGTTCGATCCCTGCTGAAGTCTAGAAAAAAGAAGTCTGATGAGGAGATGTGGTGATCTCCGATATAGCTACTATAACTTCTACCGATTAGACTTTGTTGCTTTTAAATTTTTCCTAATAAACAATCGTGGTACAAAGCTCAATAAAAATATTAAAAATAAAATGTTAATCAGCCACAATAAGATTGACAAATAAAAAGTTAAGGAAGAGCTTGCCTGAAACTGTACGTAAGAAATTTAGCAAATGGATGTATAGAATTGACAACAACAACCACGCTGTCGACTTAAAATAGCGACAAAATCAGCAGCACTTGATAGTAGTTGGTTGAATAAGGAAAATGAATTAGCAACAAGAGTTTACGGGGTGTACATAGCTCAGTGGTTAACGCTTATGCCTTTGAACATCGATTACGCAGGTTCGATCCCTGCTGAAGTCTAGAAAAAAGAAGTCTGATGAGGAGATTTGGTGATGTCCGAAATAGCTGCTATAACCTTGAAAAATACATTTATTACTATAGTTTTATCGGAATTAATATATTCTTCAGTAATTAGTCATATTATATAAAAGCATATGCTTATAGGTGAGAAATTATTTTGTCTTAATATGAATAATATTTGATATCGTGCTCCAAAATTCGATCCGAGAGCGTTATCTGTTGTTTTTTTTTTATTTAAGTATAGTTTGTCAATCATTAATTAGTGAAGTTTGATCGGAATTTATATATTCTTCAGTAAATAATCATATTACATTAAAATAGAAACGAATAATGTGGTACAAAGTTAGAAATTAGAACGACAGCCCTGGCTGATTTAAGCTAAGATCAGGCAATCAAATGTCAGCCAGCTGTTCTATTTAAACTCAGTTTACTTAATCTAAGTTTGAACTGGCACTGAAAAACTGGCCATTACATATAGGTAGATTAACCTCATTTTCGAGCTTAACTCCCTAATCTGTAATTAGAAAAAGAGATTAGCCATGTAAAATTCGTCCCTTGTTGATCTGTAATTATAATTTAATCTCGAACTTAACCGATATCTTTTTTTTTTCCATCCTAGTTTTATCGATTGTTTTTGCGAAGAAGAGGAGAAATGACAAATGTAAAAATAAACAAAAATGGACGCTAGCAAGGAAAAGGGTTTGTAAAGGTATTATTAATAAAATGTTAAGTTAAAATTTATTTATATTGCTTAGTATTGCAGAAAAACGTGACCACGGTGGCACAGAGAAGAAACATAAATTTTCCTTTAGATGGGAGAATAACAAGCACAACAAATTTGACGGCTAATAATCTTAGATTTGCCTGTTTAAACAGGGCGATTAAAAAACGAGCTTTGGTTGAGATAATATTTATATGTGAACATACTTTTATATTATTATTATTTTTAATATGCATAATATTTTATATAGTGTTCCACAAATAGCTTCGAGTGCGTTCACTATTGATCATTTGACTTAAATAATAGTTTGTCGAGCATTCAGTGCTATAATTTGATCAGAGTTTATATGTTATTCAGTAATTGATCATATTTTATTAAAATATATACTTATAATAGGGTGGGGATTGTGAAATTATTTATTTTTAACGTGTATAGTCTGCCTGAGACATTTGAAGAAAACTGCAACTACTCGTGAAAACATACATTAAAAGTAATGCAGATGAAATTAGTAAATATTATTATTAAAATTAAATCCATATATATAACATTTTACACCAGTTATCTGAAGTAAATCTGAATATATTTTTGCATATAACATAGTTTGCATAAAATACATATTTCATTACAAACATTTTTAAGATCACTTCGAATTGTAAAAATAGCGCTAATTAGTTGTATTGAGGTATAAAATATTTTATTACGTTCATGTTTACTTATAAAGCGCATAACAATCAGCCCCGTTCTGCAATCCGAGTCGGAATCGCATCGGAATCGGAATTCAATTCCGACTCGGAATTTAAATGGTCTTCCCCAATGCGATCGGAACTTTTCTTTCTATGTTAATATCGAGTCCGATTGTAGAAAAAAAGGAACAAACCTCGTACTTGTCAATTGCGTTGTGGAGTGTAAAAATTCATTCGAAGAAATTAAAAAGTGGAAACTAAAATGAGTTCAACGGTTTTGTTAGCTGTCTTGCTCAATATTGAGCAGCATACAAACGAAAAAGTGAGGCAAACAATATTGCGCCATCGCAGCGATCTCATATAATTGCCGTACTCTGCGTAAGTAGTATGCAAACAACTCTTTTTTGCTCTCTTTTGCTATTTCAAAGAATAATTTTATATTTTACAGCTCTCTTGCACTCCTCAAGATTTTGGGTAACCTGCAGTCTTATTTACGCAAAAAGTTCCATTCCTGGGAACAAAGCGAATGGACCAACATTGCTTTGGGAAAAAGCACCGTACCATTGCCGACGTTATCGACACAATGTTGTGTGCATGGAGTCTGTGATGTATGTAACGAAGATTAACTGGGGATTATGTATCGAGATGGTGATCGCCATTCGTGGTTATTGTACGATGGGTATTCTCTGGAATCTTTTCTGTTGACACCGTATATAAATTTATAGCCATGGTCTATACAACACGCATTTAATCAAACACATTCTTCGGTACGTAATATTGGAGTCCTCAAAAGTCGTTTTCAGTGTTTATTAGTAACCTTGAAGTATAAACTATGAGAGGTTGTGAAAATCATGATACAAAAAAAGAAGGTAGTTTCATTACTACCATTTTTTGATTACAAAGCAGATTTTTGGCATTTCTTCATATGTAAGCATTAAGCATAGCTTTGCCACATTGAAATGTTTTGATAGGGGAGATTTTATTTTAAATATTTGGGAGTAAACTTTACTTACAAACAATAGCAAGTTGATGTGTTCGATAATCAAATTAGAACGTTTTTCTCAAGCGTTTAAAATATCCTTTGAATAATATCGATCGAGGAAATCTAGTTTTGAAACATTTATTTATTAAAATCTGTTTTTCATTTTATTTTAAACAAAATAAATAAATTTAGATAATAAAACTAATTTTTTTGTTAAATAGTCCTAAGAAGACGTCATTGAAGCATAATCTGAAACGAGGATTCGGAGAATGTTGAATGGTCTCATTGTCCTCACAATGAAAGGAGTCACAATTCAGAACTCTCCGAAAATGAAGTATCTATAAGTAACTCTGGATACAAAACCTTCGTGGAAATCTAACGAGGAACACAAAACCACTAAAGAATGGGCAGCATTTTGACAATGTAAACTGGTCTTTGGTAAAATGTGGGGTGTGTCACCATAGAGAATCCTATGGATTTATACCTCTGTGATCAGACCCATAATTAGCTATGCGTCAGTGATAAGGTGGAGCAGATTCTCAATCAAGAGCGTGGGAGGTCTGCTTGCAAATCTTCAAAGAACTACTGCCGTGTGCGGTACGAAAGATTTCTCTACAATACGTGGCGTTGCTCTTGATGCACTGCTGCAGGTACCGTCATTAACTTTTCTCTCGGCAAGTATTCTTCGGTCTTCCAGGCTGAGGTATTTGCTATCCTCAAGGATATGGACTACGTGGTGGAAAATAGGTGGAGCGAAAGAAGTTTACGTGACGGCCAAGCTGCACTTAACACACTACTTACTTTCAGACTCTGAGTGTCAGTTCAATCGGGAGTACATCCTATCGTCCATAACTATAATATTTATCATATCATGAATTTCAATTTTCGTTTTTGCGCATATCGAAGACAAATTTCTTTTTAATTTTGTAAATATTTTTTTACAATAAATAAATGACAAGCGGGCCCATGCGCAGTCTGCGCAGATAGAAATACACAGTAAACTCATCCTTCTTTGTAGCCACAGATAGAAGCAGACTGTTCTAATAGTTCGCGGAAATAATTATTCTTATAAACCCCTTATTTTTATTATACATATATTACAAAGCATTCATGAGATTTATAGTACATCCGAACTTATATTTATAAGGTACATACATAAAAACATATTACAAACTGACTGATATATGAGTGTCATGAGTTGAGGGAAACATGGTGTCACTTACTTTGTATACAATATTGGAGGAGAAAATATATTCAGAATTAACTTTTTGATTAAATGTTTCTTTAACAGAAACAATAATATCTGAGAATCGTCTTACTATAGTATAAAACAAAATAGTCCTCTACCCGGAATATTGACAAAGTTCACCTGCACTGAAGCAAACGCAAGAGCGTTGCTAAATTTACGGATATTCTCCAAATAGTTTTTTATTTTCAGCTCATCGCGGACAGAAGTTGGTGGTAAACTCACCTTGCTCTTGTGGCAATAGATGGATGCAGTACTATCAGCTGCCTCGCCTGGATAAAGTTAAGCTGAGCAAAACTCACATATCTTCTCCATGCGTTCAGCACAGTTTGATTATATCTCATCGCTTTGGTAGCTTTTCTTGCCGCCTCCTTGCACTGACATCTTCACTTAATCGCTGAAAATATGATGGCACCAAAACACTACTAAATTGGGGAGTGAATTGTTACCTTTGTTCGGCCCGTTGTTTCTGCGTTTGGTTCCGCATACATTCCCTAGCTCGATGCGAATAGATCTGCCGTTGTTGCATATCTTGGTTTATTGGAAGGCAATTACGTTTTCTGCGATCATCTGACACTCCCATACACTTTTTTCGAGACATTGTCCTATAGTAGTAAAAATGATCATTACGATCAACAAAATAACTTTTTGAAATTATAAAGCTACCGATTTTATGTAGACTTTATGAGATAAACGCAATATGTCAGTATGTCTAATGGAACAATTTTTCTGTAAATGAAATGTTGAATTGAAAATCACCAAAAATACCAAACACCAACTTGCTTACTATACCAACAATACTCGTAATAAATGTATTGCTTAGCTGTTCTCATAAAAGGAATATCCGAATAAGATTGTGATGCGAAATTTACAAAAAATACCATAATACCAATATACATATGAAGGTACTTACCGTATCTACAATTTACGCGATAAATATATTTCTCAGCTTTTATCATAAGAGGAAAAAGTGAATATTTTTAACTGACAGCGCAGCCTGCTTCAATTCTTATTAGGTGTGTACTCGTATTGAGAGGACAAAATTCTCCAGCAGCAAAAGTTCTGAGAATTTAGCAGCATTCGCTCTCAAAGAGACGAAATATCAACAAAAGTACGAGAACGCAAAATTTGCAAAAACTTGCAACCTTTGAAACAGCTGATCACTTGCAAAGTTGCCACTGGTGATTAATTTGGCAATTTATTTTCTGCTTGGTGCATTTTCCTCCGATTTGGCATTTTATACATTTGAATAGTTTTGGATAAGAAAAACCTTTTTAAAATACGATTTAATTATATCGGAATGAATAAGTTATTTTTCTCATAATTATTTGTGATATCACATGGTGACGCATTAAAAACAATAGTATCTCCTCCAAACACCCATCATTGATCCAAAAAAAATTAATAGAGTAGGTTTAAATGTATAAAATTTTCATTTCAACAATCAACCTACCAAAACCGAAAACTTCAGCAAAACAACATTTCAGCATGCTGCATTTAAATCTATTTTGGTATATTTAAAGGTAAATTATGGTACACACGAAAAATGTCATACGGCAACCATAGTCAGCACACACTAAAGTAAACAAACTGGAGATTAATAGCAAATTAACGAAAAATAAACTCAATGAACGTTGTGCTTATTAAAATTACGCACTTTTTAGTTGTATACTAGCATTAATAATAAAAATTGCAATAATAACTCAAAAAAAAGGCCATATTTTCTTTTGTTTATTTACAAACATGTGTTTGTGATCAGCTGATTTTCTTACTTGCAAGTTTTAGCTGGGAAAAATTTTTCCAGCAGAAATTTGCAGCTCTCTTTCACATTTTGCTCTCTCAATTTCCCCTACTTTGCAAGTTTTTTGGGTACGAGAACGCAAAACCAGTAAAAGTTTTCTAAAACTTTAGATAGTTGGGCGTACGAGTACACACCTATTATTGAAATTGCTATTATTTGGATTACAGTTATGGTTAAGCTTGAAGTCACAATAGCATAGTATTTTGGAGTTAAGTGTGGTAAGCGCGGTTTCAAAATCGGCTTTTATATTTGAATTTATGTAAGTATATTCACTACATTTAGAATGAAAAAAAAATTAATTTTATGTAAATTACTTGGAAAGAATTGTATTTATTTATTACTTCAATAGTAAATATTTTACTGTAAAAAATTAATAATAGATTACCTACTTATTAACGGGTAGGCATTTTAAAAGATCGTAATTGTATAAAAAAATGCTGTGCTTACTTCACGAATTCGTACCTAATTCTGTATACATTTTTGACCTCATAATTCATGAACAAAGGAAACCCCTATAGCGCGCCATCTACCGACTGACATCGGCAATTAGTATTGTAAAAGTATTGAAGTGCTATTGTGATTGTGGGCTCGGTTTGTTTTAGTTTATTTGTTATTGACGTTTGGTTTTTCTTTTTTTTGCTCATGAATAAATCACAATAAGCAATTTTCAGAGTTGTATTCGCAAATTCAATTTCGCTGAAAATTCATAGGCAATTTCACGTGATATTTTTTTATATGGTCAAATTGAGAATTGTATCGCGATTTAGACTGAAATTGAGGATAACGACGAAATTGCGCAATTCAGGCATCGTGGAAATACCCTCTATGAATGTGATACCTACCACAACTTTGATATTGTACCACATTTTCCAATTTTTGGCTATTCTACAATGTTTTTTTTTTAAATTTCATTGACTACTGCAAATTATACTATATATATAAAATAATTATATAAGAAAATTGAGGTTATTGAAGCACAGTATTTTCCTAACGGTGATTTTTTCAATGTTGTTCTAAATTGTGTAACATTATTTTAAATTTTCCTTTTTTATTTATAATTTTACGGTCTTAATATTGAGCGCTATACTTTTTAATTCCTTATTATTCTTTTCTCCCTTATTGTCGCGTCCCATGATTCAATAATAAAATGATAATTATGAGATAATTATTGGCAGCCGCGGTTTGAAACTCTCTTACAAAACAAAAGGTTGCACTTACGATGGACAGAGAAAGAGGAAGAATGAAATCCCTTGGTGCGAAAATGGTAGTAGAAAAGTACGCAAAGTCGGCAATTAGTAGTCAATTTCCTTTTGCGAATTCTAATGTATTTGCAGGAAAATTGGCATTTCAAACGAAGTATTAAGAATTATACGTGAATTTTGTAATTCATTTCATTGGTTAATTGTGCTTTATTTGAATATAAAAATAAACATATTGCACAAAAAACGTATACTTCTATTTCACACGTACATAAGCTACTATTTTTTTTAATTTGCAAAGAAGCAACACGGTGCCACGGCTAAGGGAGCGGTGCGAGAGAGACAACTGTCAGTTTATCGACCCATTAATTATTGAATTATGTGTGCGCCCACCACTGTCGTATACGGTGTAAGCGATGATGCAGTCACAATAGTGCTTCAGTACAAAATACGTTTAATGTGGCTTAGCAATGGTAAATTAAAAACAAAAATAAAAAAAAACAAGTTTCTTTACTTCAGAGGTGTTATGACCATTAATATTACCTAATAACCACTCAGGGTACCTCTGACTTTTCAAATGACACCTAATTAGTGAAACTGCTAACATAGAAAAAGGGAGACTAACAAAAAAACACCTTAGAGAAATAATATATATGATGATGATGATTATTGAGGAGTAGGTATGGCAGCACGAAATGTCACAATCTGCTTAATTGTCAGGTAGTTAATATGGCGCCCGAAAAGTGACAATGAAACTACCTTCTGCTTTGAATAATGGTGAAAATAATTAATTAATGTTAAAATGTTCCCTTGATCATTTAAATTTATATTTTTTTTTCTTTTTCTATTAAACTGGCTTTTACTTGATCGGAGTATTTCCGATAAAAATTTGCCGATACTCGGAATGCAGAACATCAAATTTCCGATTGAATTCCGATTCGAAATGGATCGAAATGTAGAACAAGGCGGAATCGGAAATAATATCCGATTTTCGGAATGCAGAACACCTACAATCGGAAACAAATCCGTTCGAATCGGATTGCAGAACAGGGCTGTATTTTGTTATTTTGCTGCACAGCACCTTGAGTGCGGCAAAAAAGTTGCTCGCAATCCTTAAGTCCTTAATAGGGACCAAAATGACAGCCGCAACAACAAAAACTTTTTCTACTGGTGTCTTCTAGTTTTTGAAGTTTGTCTGCTATATGAAATTTAAACTTTCAGAACAATTCAAATGCCAAATAAAAGTAAAACAAATAGATGAAAATATTCAAATTTTCTTTTATTTGAGATGAGAATGAAAAAAATATAATGCTAAATCAGCGGTTCAATTAAATAATTTAAACAAATTTAACGAAACTGGGAATATCATTCGAACTTGTTATGTAAAATATTTTAAGTAAGATGTAATTGGCACTGCATTTTAAAAAGTGGACTGCGAAAATTTTAGCTTGACCGTGACCGATTAGAAGACTTTGTGCGTTGCGTTGCTTTCTAGTGTCAGATAATTGGTGTCTATAAGTAAATTTAAATGTTTAGTGTTAAATTAAGGAAGGTGTAACTAATGTCACTAAACACTATTTCGCCCAGTAAGTTGACTTTGAGTTGAGAATTATTTTCTACAAGGTGGATTTAAGTATGC
>NW_023458555.1:97031704-97033178 GCF_013731165.1 Rhagoletis pomonella | reverse complement strand
CGTGCAATAGATTTTGTAAAAACACCTTTCATTTCAAAACTAGTCGTTACTTGATGTATCTGAAGAATGTGTTCTTATGCCGGAGAAACTGTGTAATGTGATTTCGAAGTTGTATGCCTTTGATAAACAGCCGTGTTTCAGTCGCTTATTCAGATCCATATCTACCACCAGAGAATGTTAATTTAATGAGAAGGCGCAAATGTTAAATAACATTTTTTTCAAGTACTAATTTGAAAATGTTAGGATGCGGGAGTTCACCACTGAGATCAAGGAGTTCGCCACACCAATTTTAAGTACCATATTCTATGGTGAAATGAGAGGTTTGTGGCAAATTAAGAAAAATTACCTGCCGTTAGTGATACATAGTTGCAAATTTATGCCGACAGCTTATGAGAGCTGTGGTGCATGCTGCAGAAATGTAGCTCGTTTTCTGATTTACCTTTATGCGCTTCTTCTAAAACCAAAGGAGAGAGTGGTATTTTTTTATTAACATATTAAATTGAAATTTTTTGTTATTTAAAAAACCTTATATCGCTAGCTTAGAGTGAAAAGCTGCTAAATTTGATACCAGATTTGAATCCAGCAACCCGTTTTTAGCCCTTCATCTTTTTTGTACTGCACCAATTTTCTGATAGACATACATATCTCTGTTATATTTTATTTTATTTCATTTCATTTTTATTGTTTAATTTAAATTAATTTAATACAAGTGGGCCCATGCGCAGTCCGCGCAGACAGAAATACATAGTAAACTCATCCCTCTTTGTAGCCACAGATAGAAGCAGACTGTTCTAATAGTTCGCGGAAATAATTATTCTTATAAACCGCTTTTTTTTATTATACATATATTACAAAGCATCAATGAGATTTATAGTACATCAGAACTTATACTTATTAGGTACATACATAAAAACATATTACAAACTGACTGAAATATGAGTGTCATGAGTTGAGGGAAACATGGTGTCACTTACTTTGCATACAATATCGGAAGAGAAATTATATTCAGAATTAACTTTTTGATTAAATGTTTCTTTAACAGAAACAATAATATCTGAGAATCGTCTTACTCTAGTTTAAAATAAAATGGTCCTCTACCCGGAATATTGACAAAGTTCACCTGCACTGAAGCAAACGCAAGAGCGTTGTTAAATTTACGGATATTCTCCAAATAGTTTTTTGTGATGTCATAATTGCGCTCAATAAGTTCTTTCAGCTCATCGGGAACAGAAATTGGTGGTGAACTCACGTTGCTCTTGTGGCAATAGATGGATGGATGCAGTATTATCAGCTGCCTCGCCTGGATAAAGTTTCGCTGAGCAAAACTCACATGTCTTCCCCATGCGTTCAGCACTATTTGATTATATCTCATCGTCTGTTAGGAAGAGACGTGCACCGCAATACGTCTTTGGTAGCTTTTCTTGCCGCCTCCTTGCACTGACATCTTCACTTAATCGCTGAAAATATGATGGCA
>NW_023458555.1:97029170-97031604 GCF_013731165.1 Rhagoletis pomonella | reverse complement strand
CCTACCACCAGACATAAAACTTCAACTACTGTTTCCTAGTACCAACAACATACAAGCTCACACTCTCGTTCACCTTTGCATAGTCTGCAACATCCCACGCACGCTCACGTCCTCGATGTACGCTACCGCTATCGCCTTCCGCTCTTCGATTTGCTCACACAAGATTTCTTCCCCGGCTTTCCAGCCTCAACCCATTCCTCTTCATGCCTTACCTCAGCAACCGACGAGCTTTTATCACCGGCGCTCCAGCTGCAACTTATTGCACCTCTAATGATCCCTTTCTGCTGCTACACACGGTGGGCAGGAAGCAAAGATAGGTTGCATAAAAATGTCGACAAAAACTGAAATCAGGGTTGTATTTGTTGATATTTTTAGGTTAAGAATCCCTTTGAATTGAAATCCTAGCTGCTCCTGTTTTAAAGATATCAAGATTTTACATAGTTATGACAGGACCGACTTTTGCGAAAGAGAAAAACATCCTTGTGCATTAAATATTCAACAATGTATGTGTGAGTAAATGTGTGTATATATATTATGTGAAAATATAAGTTTATGTAAGTTTTTAGCCGGTTTCAATCGTTTCCAAGGCGCACCACGTAGAGGCAACTTACTTTGCACCTCTTTGTTCTTTTTTTGGTTTTATTTTTTTTATATTTTTTTCTTGCTTTATTTTTTTATATATGGGTTTTTTGTTTCCTTTTATTTTTTTTTGTTGGCTTACCATATAATATAGTCACACATTTTAGTATTTAAATATTTTATTATTTAGTTAAGTTTTTATATATGCTGGAATGAAAATGTCATTACAGTTTTCTTCAGGCGACTCACAAAAGTTGGTTTATCAATCATATTTATTTTGAATCTATCCCAGAATTTAATGAATTCCCTACGAACTGACTTCCCGGCCTGCTCGGACCATAATCCTAAACCATCGTTATTCAAGAATGAAATAGATTGCTTTAAATGTTTAAGGATAAAATGGATTTTGACAGTTTGAGAAATTCCAGTACTTTTCAAAGCTGTGCGGAGTTCGTTAAGATTTTTATCAAAATTACTAAGATCCGCTTGTTTTGCGGAAAACCATGTATTCACGATTTTGCTCATGGCTTTGAACGAGGCAATATATTTGGTATTGTTTTTACTGAGAGTTTCTTCCATACAAACTATGTTCGACATTTTTTTGTATGTGGAAGACACTGTCAGCAAAAAATAAATAATTGCAAAAAATCAACGAAATTTTCTGGTAACTTCAGACTTGCACATTACTAATTGGCTCAAAAGCTACATTTTAAACATTTTTCTAAAAGATCTGATTAGAAATTGTGATCAGATGAAAGTGTCTCCGAGCCAATAATTTTGTACGGCACGGTACTTATAAGTAATCTAGGTTTCACGAAAAAAAAAATAATAAATACAAGGTAACATTAAAATATCAGTCAATGGTTTCGTTGCTGTGAGCTTGTTTCAAAACTTCTGGCTTTTGCTATAATTGTAAAACTCTGTGCATGTCTTTTTAACGTATTTAGGTACATACTTATATTAATCATCAACTATTGCTTATGCAAAACGTGCTACATTAAAAAAAAAAAATCGCATATGAAAGAGCACCAACCCAACTCGTAATAATTTAAGTATACAAATTTTAGTATTTAGTATAGAAATATTCAATTGAAATACGCCAATAATAAAATGAAGCGCTTTGCACTTAACGGATGCTTTTTCATAATTAAGTTAAAAAAAAATTTATTTAAATTCCATGCTGTCTTTAATGGGATTTGAACCCTGACGCTCTGGAAATTAGCAAATTGTGGCAAGCATCTTCGTGCACTCAGCTACAGCCAGACATGTAAATGTGCATTCAAATGTTCAGTTTGATTCAACACCACGTGTGCGTTGTATGAAAGTATTGTTTTTAAGTACGAACATTTCAAAACGATAATCAAATAAAAAATATTCATGTTTACTATGCGTTATTTCCCCGAGTAAATTCATACAATTTTTCTTAATATTACAACGCGTTTTTTCTCTCAGCGTAGTCATTTTTAAGCAAAATTTGTGCAATCAAATCGAAAACCGGGACACTTAAATGAAACCCGGGACATTTTAAGGTTGGACTGGGACACCGGGACAAATAGTCTAAAACCGGGACATGTCCGGGAAAACCGGGACGTCTGGCAGCCCTACACATAAAGCGCATACTTTCATGCGATTTTCTTTATGATCGCATTTGTGTTCTGGATGTACAATAGTCATTATTTCCTGACAGAAGAGTACATAAATACCAAAATAAATCTCATACAAGCTTTGAATTTATTTACTTATTATGAGGAGTACCGTTGGCCTAAGTTAGAGCATTTTTATTTCTTGCACAAGCGCAGTGCGACTTGCCTGCGCTACTTGCTTATAGCAACAAACCTTTAATAAAAAATTACTA
>NW_023458555.1:97023026-97029070 GCF_013731165.1 Rhagoletis pomonella | reverse complement strand
GCCACTCCCAGGTGAATGGCAGTCAAAAGTTTTCCACTTCTGCGCACGGAACCATCCTCTCTTATGTATATGCTTGAAAAATTGTAAGCTGCCTATAAGGACTTTATGAGTATGAGTCAAGAATTGTACGCATATTCTGCGGAAGATAACTTCGTCGACCCTATTGAAGACATTGAGCAAACGGAGGAGAAACATTTTCAAACACATGCACTCCTGCATTCTCAAATTGCTAACTTGCCAATTTCTTCAAGTCAAACATCTACGTTCAGGGAGGATGACGCAATTGATCGTTTAGTTTGTACAGCAAGCATCATTTTTGGAAACATTTGCGGCTAGCCGTAGTGAGCAAAACGTTCACCTTACGAAAATTCAGTTACCTAAGTTCAACGGGAAATACGAGGACTGGATTACTTTTCGCGACTTGTTTCTTAGCGCAGTGGGAACAAAGTCAGGGTTGAGCCGTACGCAAAAATTTCAATATTTGGTTTCATATCTAGAAGGCGATGCCTTAGCCAGCATAAGACATATCCGTGTGACCGAAGACAATTATGAGCAGGCATGGGACCGCTTAGTCAAAAGGTACGACCGCAAACCGCTCATAATTAGATCACTGGTGCAATCGTTTTGGCTCTTCCCACCCTCTCTTCAACTAACACATCGGTACTTCGCCAAATAGTTGATGGAGCAGATCAAGCCATCAGAGGTCGCGTTGAATGTCACATCCCGCTACCCATGGCTAACTCAACTCTTGCTTAATAAATTAGACGAAGAAACGCGGAAAAAGTGGGCAGACAAATGCGATAACCAGAGCGAAAAAGGGTTTAGCGAGTTTCTCGAGTTTCTTTCTCATCGCTGTGACACATTTGAGGCGTGTTTACCTCCCCGCTCAGCCCACACACGTCGCGTCGCTTTGTTGGCAAATGTTGATGACAGGAAGAACAAACAATGCGTCGTTTGCACGGACAATCACACGCTTTGGCAATGGGCTCAATTCAAACAGTTATCACCGTCGTCACGTCGGGCAGCTGTACAAAAACAAAAGCTATGTTTTAATTGCCTTGCCTCTACGCATTCCGTGCGCTCTTGTCAATCGAAGCATAGCTGTAAAAAATGTAGCTCACGCCACCATACACTTCTGCATGATGAACGGTCTGCCCTCACGCCCTCATCTACTTCTTTTCCTTCATCAGCACAAAATAGTTGGGATCAAAATGAGCAAGTACCTGCTGTCACTACGCAGCGTATGCACACGCCAACACTAAAGCAAGCAGCGGTCAGAACTTTAACCTCCGTTACTGCTGCTATGCCTCACACGTTTCTCCCAACGGTGGTGGCCGCAGTCGATGACAAATGGGGAAATCGGGTAAGCTGTCGAATATTGCTGGACTCTGGATCAACAATATCATTTGTGTCAGAAGCCTTTGTACAACGTGTCGGTCTATCACGTACAAACGGTCGTATATCAGTTTCTGGTCTATCAGCCTGCAATGCCGGAGTAACGCGAGGTCGGGTGTACTTCACTTTAAGCTCCAAATTGAACGACTCGACACTAGATATACACGCTTATATTCTCAGCAAGTTAACATCGCAAATTCCTGTTCAGACCGTGAATATTTCTTCATCATCGTGGCGATCAATTGTGAAACTACCACTCGCTGACCCTACATTCGCTGAATCAGCACCAATTGATGTATTGATTGGCTCCGATCAGTTGTGGAGCATTTACACTGGCGAGAAAAACAGTTCGGGCCTAACATGCCGATTTTGCTGAATAGCGTGTTTGGTTGGGTGGTAGCTGGAACGCATTTTACCGAAAGCGAAGCTAACTTAACTGCTGCAACTCATCATGCTACCGTTAACATTGATGCGCTGTTTCGGTCATTTACGGAAGTCGAGGATGTCAAACCTACACCAGAAAAGATCAATATGGCAGATCCAGCAGAGGCCCATTTTGTTCGTACTCACACGCGTCGTACTGACGGTACCTACGTAGTCAAATATCCCTTCAAGGGAAAGGCACCGGCAATTTCATCAACTCTTTCGCAAGCTGTCACCAGATTACAATATATGGAACGCCGTTTCAAACGTGACTCATTTCTGAAGAGTCAATACATAAATTTTATGCGTGAGTATTTGTCGCTTGGCCATATGGTCCGTATTACGCCGCAGGAAGTTGACTGCCATCCATCGGAGTGTTTTTATCTGGCTCATCACGCAGTTCTCAAACCAGACAGCTCAACCACGAAATGCCGAGTCGTATTTGATAGATCCTGCAAAGATTCTGGTGGCTACTCACTTAACGAGCGTTTGCATATTGGCCCACCCATTCAGCGTGATTTGTTTGGCGTGTGTATTCGTTTTCGTCAGCATCGTTACGTTTTCTCAGCTGACATAGATAAAATGTTTCGCGGCATTATGGTATCAGATTCTGATACTAAATTCCAACAAATCGTTTGGCGGGAGGATGCGGGTTCACCAGTGGAGCATTACCGACTACTCACGGTAACCTACGGCCTTGCTGCGTCGCCTTTTCTTGCTGTACGTGTTCTCAAGCAACTGGCAGAAGACCATAAGGTAACCTACCCATTTGCAGCGCGTGTAATATTGAATGATACGTATGTCGATGACATAGCTACCGGATGTGATAACGTCGACGAGCTACTCCAGCTTAAAACTGAACTTATCGAGCTACTAAAACGTGCAAATTTTAAGTTACAAAAATGGTGTTCGAATTGCAAACCGTTGTTGGAAACCTTACCAAGAGAGCTGTGTGAGCATAGCCCAATCGACATCGCTTCCGAGCCCAACATTTTATGTCTTAAATTGCTTGGAATACAGTGGAGCCCTGACACGGACGAGTTCCAGATAGCAACTAAATTGCCTGAGTCTTGCAGCGAGCCAACGAAGCGCAGTGTGTTATCGACAACAGCCAAAATCTTTGATCCTCTTGGTCTGGTGTCACCGAGTGTCGTGCTCTTTAAAATACTTTTACAAGAAACTTGGTGTCAAGGTGTCGACTGAGATACTAAGCTGCCACCCACTTTGAGTGATCACTGGAAGAAAATACTATCCGAGTTGCATTATCTCTCCAATGTCAGGATTCCACGGCAAATAGCTCCAGCCGGCGTCTCAATCGAAATCCACGGCTTTGCAGATGCCTCATCGTCGGCATACGCAGCTGCAGTTTATAGTAGATCCAAGCTAAGTGACGATTCCTTCGTTGTAAATTTAATTGCCGCAAAAACCAGGGTTGCCCCGTTAAAGCCCCTGTCAATTCCGCGCTTGGAATTAAGCGCCGCTCATTTGCTAACCAAATTGGTAACATCTATTACTACCTCTCTCACCTTGAAAATTGCGAATATGTATGGTTGGAGCGATTCTGAAATCGTGCTGCACTGGCTTTCATCGCCCCCTCGTAGATGGACGCCGTTCGTGTGTAACCGTACTGCAGACATACTCGATGTTTGCCCTCGCCAGCATTGGCACCATGTGCGATCAGCTGATAATCCCGCTGACTGTGCGTCCCGTGGTGTGCTTCCAACTGAATTAGCTCGTCACTCGCTTTGGTGGCATGGGCCGTCATGGTTATCTTCGCCTCGAAGCCAATGGCCAACTTTCGGCAACACCACCCCATCGAATGACTCACATGTCATTATCGAACAACGCAAACCTCCTTCAGACATAGTTCTTTGTGCGCAAGACGACCAACCCGCTTTGGATAAACTTATAACAAAATATTCGACATGGATACGTTTGCTACGTGTTGTGGCATACTGTCAGCGCTTTATTCGAAGGTGTCGCCGAAGTGTAGCAGAACCAAATCCTCTTACAAACGCTCTGAGCGCCCGCGACCTCAAACTGGCCACAAATGCTATTGTTCGCTACTGTCAAGTGAACACATTCAGGGAAGAAGTATGCCAGCTCAAAAGGGGACAGCTGTTGAAGGCGAAGTCTAGATTACTTCGTTTCACTCCATTTTTGGATTAGGTCGGTGTTCTTCGCGTTGGAGGGCGTATCAAGAATACTTTATTGCCAGACTCAGTAAAGCATCCAATTTTATTGTCCAAAGTTTCTAATGTTTCTCAGCTTATTTGCAGGTACATCCATGCTAAGTACTTGCACCCAGGTGTTGACGCAACTTTTGCTATTGTCAGACAACACTACTGGATTATTGGCTGTCGTAATATCGTTCGAAAGATAGTGTTTTCTTGCAAAACCTGCTTCCTGCAACGCCGCAGTACCAGTGAACAATTGATGGCGGATCTTCCAGCTGTACGAGTGCAACCTGCTCGCTGTTTTCAACATTGTGGTCTAGACTACGCAGGATCTGTCCAAATCAAACCGTCCCGAACGCGCAACGCGAAGACTGGAAAGGCATGGTTCGCTCTATTCATTTGCATGTCAACAAAGGCCATACACATTGAGCTCGTAAGCGATCTTACGACAGATGCATTCCTAGCAGCATTTCGTCGCTTTGTCGCGCGTCGAGGAATGCCAACCGACTTATATTCTGACAATGGTACAACATTTCATGGAGCTTATCGAGTGTTAAACGAACTTCAAAAATTCGCTGTATCTGAAGCGCACACTCGTGAAGTGTCTGATGCTCTGGCTGCTGAAGGAGTTCAGTGGCATTTTATTCCGCCATCCGCGCCCCACTTTGGAGGACTCTGGGAGTCGGGCACACGGTCTATTAAGATGCATCTTCGTCGAGTCATTGGGAATAACGTATTAACTTTCGAAGAATATTGTACCGTTCTCGCCCAAATTGAGGCTATCATAAATTCTCGGCCCTTATGCGCATCCTCAGACACCGAGTCGAATGCCCTAACACCCGCCCACTTTTTGATTGGGGCGCCATATACATCGGATCCAGAACCATCACTCTTGGATATAAATGTAAACCGACTTAAACATTGGCGACACCTCCAGGCAATGGTCCAAGGCTTTTGGAAGCGGTGGCATGCAGAGTATGTGACGTCGCTACAAGCACGGAATAAGTGGCAACGACAGCAGCTCAACATTGAGCCAAACACGGTAGTTCTCCTGAAGGAACCAAATCTACCGCCATCAAAATGGCTCATGGGACGTGTAGTGACAGCAAACCGAGGAAGCGATGGTCTGGTTCGAGTGGCAACCATACAAACGTCTCGTGGTCAATATATTCGGCCAATTGCAAAAATTGCGGTCTTACCACTTACCTGAACCAATGGTTCAGCGGGGGCGGTATGTTGCGGAACGACACACCCTTTATCTAAGTTAGTTCAATTCTCTGTTATGCGTCGGTAGGTATGTACGTATGTACATAAGCAAACATATTGGTATGTAGTAACAGTTACTCCTTTTATACAGTCCACTTTATGTATGTACATATTTGAATGCATAAAAAAGGTACGCTTTGGAGTTAGCAGTAAGTTTAATGCATTGTCAGTCCACCTGAAGCAAATAAAGAGATCGGTTCGTCCGCCTTTGAATTCACGGTAACGTGGTAATTACTTATTTTCTTTCGGGCATTGCCTTGCTAGTTTCGCCGCCGTAAGTTATTCGCGCCCTGTGTGGTTTTGTTCGGGACCAAGCGAATTTTCTTTACTACTTCAATGAGGAAGGTATCCGAATCCCTATGAAACCAAATAATGGAGAAGCACTTATCACGTAGAAAATAATGCAAGCGAAATTTTTTTTCGAATGGTATCTTATTATCTACATAACTAGAAAAATTGATAGCCATTTCCGTTGTTCTGCGATATGAGTAAAATAAATAAAAGCTTGTAAAATTAGGTAATTGTAGGCCAGTGCAGGTAAACGTAATACTTTCTTTGATAATTGATACTAGTTGCACAATTTTTAAGGCAGCTATCGCCAATGTGCAGGTATGTTGAATGCATCTATCGGAGCAGTTTCCTTAAAAATGTTAAAAATAATGTCTCCGAAGCGCATTTTGGGGTAGGTATCTTAAATGTGCACTTAAGCATAAAGGCAGCAAATCAAAATATACTGTATATCCGTTCTTGAAATTCTCCAGTTGTGCGGCATTTCATAGCACG
>NW_023458555.1:97020680-97022926 GCF_013731165.1 Rhagoletis pomonella | reverse complement strand
TATATCTTAAAGTAACGAAATTAGACGGATATGTTAATTTTTAACCATTTGACACTTTTTGGAGCGACATTTTTTCAATTTGAATCGGAATATCTCCACAACAAGAGTTTTCCTAGATATAAGCTATATACCAGATGAAAGCTAAGGTTTTGGGCTAGACTTGAGGAATAAAATCGACTGACCAGTTTTTGAGAAAATGCCCGAAATGTATATTTTCAGCAGCCCGATTTTTAGTTAACGATAACGTTATGCCATATTTATATTTTATAAACACAAAAGATAGCATTAGATAGCTTGTTTGAAGACCCTTCTACTGATATCCACATCAATGACATGGGCTGAGTGGTAGGAATTTCAGTCAGCAGCCACGCCCACAAATTCATACGAATCAAAACATACTGGAACAAAACCTTCTTAGTTTTTTTTGTACTTTAATTCCTGAAAGTTTAAAGAAAATTAAATGAAGGCAAGACGTGTTACACTTAAAACTGCAAATTGAAAAACTTAACTTCTTTCGTATTTTATTTTGCAAACACAAATATCTTGTACATCTATATTAATAAAAATGTTGTGTTCGTATGTCACGGTCGTCAAAACTCGAGAATGGCTGAACCGATTTGAATAATTATTTTTTTTTATTGTTCGGTATAATACCAGAACCAATGATTTCGCAAAAAATTGGAGGGTTGCCACCTATTTGAAATTTTTTAAACACAAATATATTGATAAAATTAACGTGTTATTACAATATGGGTATTAGGTTAAAGAGGTTTAAGAAAGATAACTGTTGGAAATATCTTTGACGAGGGTTGCCACCTATTTGAAAATTTTAACTCAGTTAAATTACTAAAAGAAATATTGCAATGTGGGTGTCACCCTAAAGACTTTAGGGAAGGCTTACAGCCGAAAATATGTTTGAGGAGGGTTGCCACCTGGTTGAAAATTTAACTCAATTTAAAGATAAGATAAATTACCTATTACAATATAGGTATCAAATTAAAGAGGTTTAAGAAAGATGACGGTTAGAAATATTTTTGAGGAGGGTTGCCACCTATTTGAAAATTTTAACTCAGTCAAATTTATAAAATAAATGAAATATCGCCATGTGGGTGTCAAACTAAAGAGTTTTAAGAAGGCTTACAGCTGAAAATATGTTTTAGGAGGGTTGCCACCTGTTTGAAAATTTAACTAAATTACATTGATAAAATAAGTGAAATATTACAATATGGGTATAAAATTAAAGAGGTTTAAGAATGATAACTTTTAGAAATATTTTTGACGAGGGTTGGCACCTACTTGAAAATTTTAAATCAGTCAAATTGAAAAAATAAATGAAATAATGCCATGTGGGTGTCAAAGTAACGAATTTTATGAAGGCGTGCAGCCGAAAATATGTTTGAGGAGGGTTGTCACCTGTTTGAAAATTTAACTAAATTACATTGATAAAATAAATGAAATATTACAATATGGGTATCTTGTTAAAGAGGTTTAAGAAACATAACTGTTAGAAATATTTTTGAGGGGGTTGCCACCTATTTAAAAATTGTAACTTAGTTAAATGGATAAAGTAAATGAAATATTGCCACGTGGGTGTCAAACTAAAGAGTTTTAAGAAGGCTACAGCTGAAAATACGTTTGAGGAGGGTTGCCTCCTATTTGGAAGTTTAACTAAATTTAATTGATACAATAAATGACATATTACAATATAGGTATCAAATTAAAGGTATTTAAGGAAGATGATTGTTGGAAATATTTTCGGGGAGGTTTGCCACATATTTTAAAATTTTAAAATAAAATAAATGGAATATAGCAATGTGCGTTTCAAACTAAAGATTTTTACGAAGGCTTACGGTCGAAAATGTTTTTGAAGAGGGTTGCCACCTTGTTGAAAATGTAACTCATTTAAACCGATAAAATAAATTAAAAATTACAATATTGGTACCAAACGAAAGGTATTTGAGAAATTTTGATTTGGAAGTATTTTAAATAGGATTATAACCTATCTAAAAGTAAAGACTGAAAATATTGAATTTTTATGAAATATTACATAATTGGTACCAAACTAAATGTGTTTGGGAAAGGTTTACCAGAAATGTTTTAAATGTTTTCACCTATCCAAAGGCCAAACAATTTAAATGAAGAAAGAATTAACAACATAGTTGTTATCAAACGACGTGATCATATTATCAACGAAATCTATATATATATAAAAATGTTGTGTTCGTATGTCACGTTCGTAAAAACTC
>NW_023458555.1:97000827-97020580 GCF_013731165.1 Rhagoletis pomonella | reverse complement strand
TACATATTTATGCGTTTGTCTTTTTGGATGAATGAAGAATTTCATATATGTAGTGATTTAGAGATTGCAATTTGAATAATGTACTGTGGCGCGTATGCTAAATACAACATCAAGAAAACATTATTTCTTCATAAAAAATTTTAAATACAGTATTTTCCTCAAATAGATTATTATGTCTAAAATAATATCAGAAAACACTTAAATATTTAACTATAGAAATAAAAAGTTACAAATAACATTTTTTCAAAACTTTTGATTAGTATTGACAGCTGCTAAATATTCGAATTCTCACTCAATTCTGCAATATAAACCACACAATTCGTACATGAACGAAGCCGTTAAATCGCGAAATATGTGGCATCACCATAATAACACTTAACTCCAAAATACTGTGCTATTGTGACTTGAAGCTTAAACATAACTGTAACCCATGATTCAATAATAGAAAGGTTTTGTAATAAAACAGTCTTCTCGCTCCCACACAAAAAGTCGGCTCCTTTACTTGTGCAGAATGTTGCTCACTCTGCAGCTTCTAGTTATATTAATAGTAAAACCAAAAACTCTTCATACTAAATATTCGTTGGCATCACCTTCGTTTGCGTAATTTTCTGGAACAAGTCTAGAATAGCGACCGTTTCACTATAAAATAATCAAAACCGCCGATTGATATAACTTTTTACGCCGGTTTCAACGATAACAAATTTATTTGGCGCAGTTAAAAAATAAAGAAGATATAAGAGGTTTATTTGCTTTGTTTGTTTATATTTTTTATTAACACTAAATTCTTGAGACCCAAAAGTAGATCATGATAAAATATGCATATCGAGTTAAAGATAGTAACTGATACTTCTAAATAGAATAAGTTTCTTTGCAATAATTATGCAGTTTTTTTTATAAAAGGTTATTTCATGAAAAAATAATATTTGTTCGTTTTTTAGTGGTTTTGGTTTAAATATATAAAAAACAATTTCAATTATGTATATCAGCTGAAAGTTAAATTGATTATCTTTTTGGTGACGTTATTAGTTTTTAATCGGTTAAGTGGTTCATAAGGTATTAATATTAACAAAATCAAAGAATTCAGTTGTAACCTTCTAAAACGTCTTTATATTTTACTTGCACTAAATAATTTTGCGTTGGTTGAAATGAGCGTAAAAAGTTCTATTGATCTGTACTTTTTGTTTTTACATAGTTGAACGGTCGATATTCTAGATTTGTTCCAGGAAATGACGAATAACTTAGATTAAAAATCTACATTTTTACGTATTGGTTAGTATTTCCATTAAAACTCCAAATATATTGCAAACTCACATATAATTAATACTACACATTTTATTTCTAATTGTATTCTTTGCGCACATTCTTAGTACTTTCTACTTCTGTTTTCGCAATTTCACATTCTTCCCCATTCTCCTACTTCCTAAATACAAATCTAGATAAAGGAGTGTCAAATTTTAGTTGTCACAAATTACATAACCTTGTGTTATTGAATCATGACTGTAATCCAAATAATAGCAATTTCGATAATAAGAATTGTAGCAGGCTGCGCTGTCAGTTAAAAATATTCACTTTTTCCTCTTATGATAAAAGCTGAGAAATATATTTATCGCGTAAATTGTAGATGCGGTAAGTACATTCATATGTATATTGGTATTATGGTATTTTTTGTAACCCTGTGATTTGGCTACTGTTATGAACCCCGCAGCTCACCACTCAACTGCTGGACTTATGAACAGCAGGAGACGGTTCCTCTTACGGCCGCAGTAGCTAGGCAGTGTGCACTGGCTTGGCCCGGAGCTTCAGCTTCGTGGATCCGTACAAAGCCACTGTGACTGGAACCGTCTATTACGCGGTGGCCAGGAACCACATACACAAATAATAAAAAAAAAATGCACACTTGGAAGGAGAACACACGCGGAAACCTATTTATACTTACACTTGCAATCCACAATAACCTCCCACCATACCTATTCGGACAGCCAAAATGCTTGACAGCGCCTGAGTTGGTTAGGGCTGCCCTTTTCCCACCCTTCCATGGCTGTAAGTTGGTACACTGCCCCGTGTGCTAGCTACCTCAAAACATAGTTTTCGGACCAATAGATGTTAGTTTAGCAATTCATAATTATATACTATTTTATTATAAATCTCATCTTAAATCTACCAAACTTAATTCCATGACAAGTAATGATAATATTCTAATGTAGTAAGATAATATGTACATATACTAAAATTCTAACAATATATCTTTACGAAAATTCAACCCTTTAACCGTTATTTTATTGCCTATAAACTGTTACGTTTATATAGATATTATTTAAAAATTTTAAATTTTGAAAGGTAAATCAATTTTAAGCAATTCCTTTTTTTTCTTGTTCAAAATTTTAAATTCATCTATTTTCAAGATTAACAATTTTATATATGTAAGAATTTAAATAAAAAAAAATTACCAGCTAAATATTTTCAGTGTAGTTCATAACACTGACCTACTTTAACAATTTGGGAAATATAAAGTCATTGACCCAATGGCGATTATAGTTAGTAGTGCAGTAAAGAAAATGATATATGAGCGTAAGAATGTAAGTATGTACACATGCACATTGAGCAAGAGAAGGACCGGAATGCAGAAATCACAGAGATTTGCAAATTTGCTTATCGAGTCCAGCTTCTCATCTATGCTTTACTATAACTGAACATTTTTACATACATACCTATCTATATATTTGCGTGCGTATGTACATATGTATGTATGTAGAATGAGAGTGAAAATTACTAGAGGAAAAAAAAGGCAGCTTATATAGGTAAGTACATACCTTCGCACCTATGTTAAGCATTGCTTTTATACGTAGGTATATTTTTACTAACCACATACATATATACATATATATGCGCGAATTTACATATGTTAGTATGAATATCACTGAGTGAGAAAGAAATATATTGGATGAAACAACAACTTACTCTGACTCCATAATCATACGATCCCACGACGCGTAGAAGGCCTTCCAGCGATGGTGTAATATGGAGCGATGGTGGTTTATAGCTGTAAAAGTTAGTTCTTTTTCCTTTCTACTTTCACTTTTGAACTTATTTTATGCAAGAAAATCATACAAACTTACAAAACTAGCGGGATTTTCTACTGTTCTGTTTTTTAACTGTGATATTTGTGCAATAATGCTCTATTTTTTTTTAAATATAGTTTTAATATTATTCTTTGGCTTAAGTTTAGAGGAATAATGCAGTAAATCGCAATTTATGGGTAGAATTTTAAGTTTAAATGACCTCAGACTAAAGCAAATTTAGGGTGTTTGAGTTAGCTATTGATTACAAGGTATGCGTTATTATTATAGAAAGATTAAATGACAAAAAAATTATATTCATATTAAATGAGCTTAGGACTCCCGGAATCGATCCCCTCGGCCTGTTCAGTTACTGTTTCGACTGGCGGAACTACTAACAATTGGATGATTCTACCTAAAGTGGCAAGTGGATGATTGTGCTGAGTGGCCGTTGAAAATCTACCGGATACTCCAGCTAGTCGCTTTTAGTGTTAAACATAAAAATTTTAGGGTGCAAGACCTGCTGGCACCGGAGATGACTGACTTTTAGTCGTAAAGTCGGCTGGTACTGCGTATTTGTTCCGACTCCTTCGTTAGCACGTGGGAGTGTTGCAGGCTCCAAATCCAGGCCAGATTTTATTCACAAAACTAACGCGGGTGTTCAGACACGGTATTTGTGATTTTTGGTCAATGTTGATGATGATTTTTAATTATAATGGTACTATTCGTAGTTTTTTTTCTTTTAAAACTTATTACGATTTCACTTGGACCAAAGAAAATACAACTTTAAAATTGAAGTTATGCACGAGGCCACGGTGATGTTAACTCGATCAGGCTCGGATACAAAAAGACAGAAGTTCGTAGGCGGAACTCTCACCTAGCTCATTTTGATGCATTCGATGAATCGAAAGTTATCGATACACCTTAATGTCATTTTGACATGCCAGTGCTATTGGCTGTGTTTATTATGCACTATATTATTATTAAATTATAGATTAAAACAAAAAGAGTCGCTTGAAGTATAAAAGAGTCATAGATGGAATGTGGGATAAGTACATGTACAACCGTACACTACCCTGTCGGAAAAATATTCGGATATTCCTTTTATGAGAACAGCTAAGCAATACATTTATTACGAGTAATGTTGGTATGGTAAGCATATTGGTGTTTGGAATTATGGTATTTTTGGTGATTTTCAATTCAACATTTCATTTACAGAAACATTTTTTCATTAGATATACTGACATATTGCGTTTATCTCATAAAGTCTACATAAAATCGGTAGCTTTATAATTTCAAAAAGTTATTCTGCCTTATCCTAAGTTTCGCCTGAAAAAAAGTTCACCCGAAAATTTGTCATCCGCCCATAGTAAAACCATGGAAACCAAAAGTAAAAAGTGAACCGGTCCGGGGAAAATTAAACTCACGATAAGGCTGATTTTGTTGATCGTAATGACCATTTTTACTACTATAGGATTCAATTTAATATAATAACGCATAACAATGCCTAGAAAAAAGTGTATGGGAGTGTCAGCTGATCGCAAAAAACGTAATTGCCTTCCAATAAACCAAGATATGCAACAACGGCAGATCTATTTGCAACGAGCAAGGGAATGTATGGGGAACCAAACGCAGAAACAACGGGCCGAACAAAGGCAACAATTCACTCCCCAATTTAGTAGTGTTTTGGTGCCATCATATTTTCAGCGATTAAGTGAAGATGTCAGTGCAAGGAGGCGGCAAGAAAAGCTACCAAAGACGTATTGCGGTGCACGTCTCTTCCTTAAAGACGATGAGATATAATCAAATAGTGCTGAACGCATGGAGAAGATATGTGAGTTTTGCTCAGCTTAACTTTATCCAGGCGAGGCAGCTGATAGTACAGCATCCACTTATTGCCACAAGAGCAAGGTGAGTTTACCACCAATTTCTGTCCGCGATGTGCTGAAACTAAAAAAACTATTTGGAGAATATCCGTAAATTTAACAACGCTCTTGCGTTTGCTTCAGTGCAGGTGAACTTTGTCAATATTCCGGGTAGAGGACCATTTTGTTTTAAACTAGAGTAAGACGATTCTCAGATATTATTGTTTCTGTTAAAGAAACATTTAATCAAAAAGTTAATTCTGAATATATTTTCTCCTCCAATATTGTATACAAAGTAAGTGACACCATGTTTCCCTCAACTCATGACACTCATATATCAGTCAGTTTGTAATATGTTTTTATGTATGTACCTAATAAATATACCCTACAAGACATTGCTGAGCACTTTAGGCAAAAATTCTCACACATTTACTCTTTTGTTTTTGTAGTACGGCATAAATGAGTAGTTTGACTATTAGTACTGAGGACTTTCTGATGACAACATTGAGGGGAAAGTACTCAATTTTTTCCCATGGCCTGAACGAAAATGAGGACTTTGATAAGCACTTTTGTGATTAGGGATAATGATAATATGAGTACTCATATGATACTCAGCTGTCTTGCAGGGTAAGTTCTGATGTACTATAAATGTCATTAATGCTTTGTAATATATGTATAATGGAAAATAAGGGGTTTATAAGAATAATTATTTCCGCGAACTATTAGAACAGTCTGCTTCTATGTGGCTACAAAGAAGGATGAGTTTACTGTGTATTTCTGTCTGCGCAGACTGCGCATGGGCCCGCTTGTCATTTATTTATTGTAAAAAAATATTTACAAAATTAAAAAGAAATTTGTCTTCGATATGCGCAAAAACGAAAATTGAAATTCATGATATGATAAATATTATAGTTATGGACGATAGGATGTACTCCCGATTGAACTGACACTCAGAGTCTGAAAGTAAGTAGTGTGTTAAGTGCAGCTTGGCCGTCACGTAAACTTCTTTCGCTTCACCTGTTTTCCACCACGTAGTCCATATCCTTGAGGATAGCAAATACCTCAGCCTGGAAGACCGATGAATACTTGCCAAGAGAAAAGTTAATGACGGTAACTGCAGCAGTGCACCAAGAGCAACGCCACGTATTGTAGAGAAATATTTCGTACCGCACACGGCAGTAGTTCTTTGAAGATTTGCAAGCAGACCTCCCACGCTCTTGATTGAGAATCTGCTCCACCCTATCACTGGCGCATAGCTAATTATGGGTCTGATCATAGAGGTATAAATCCAGAGGATTACCTATGGTGACACACCCCACATTTTACCAAAGACCAGTTTACATTGTCAAAATGCTGCCCATTCTTTAGAGGTTTTGTGTTCTTCGTTAGATTTCCACGAAGGTTTTGTATCCAGAGTTACTTATAGATACTTCATTTTCTGAATTGTGACTCCTTTCATTATGAGGGCAATGAGACCATTCAACATTGTCCGAATCCTGGTTTCAGACTATGCTTCAATGACGTCTTCTTCGGACTATTTAACAAAAAAAAAAGAGTTTTGTTATGTAAATTTATTTATTTTGTTTAAAATAAAATGAAAAAGAGATTTTAATAAATAAATGTTTCAAAACTAGATTTCGTTTTATTTCTTCATCTCTGCACATCGATATTATTCAAAGGATCTTTTAAACGCTTGAGAAAAACGTTCTAATTTGATTATCGAACACATCAACTTACTATTGTTTGTATGTAAATTTTACTCCCAAATATTTAAAAGAAAATCTCCCTTGTCAAAAAAGTTCAATGTGGCAAAGCTATGCTTAATGCTTACATATGAAGAAATGTCAAAAATCTGCTTTGTAATCAAAAAATAGTAGTAATGAAACTACCTTCTTTTTTGTATCATGATTTTTACAACTTCTCATAGTTTGTACTGCAAGGTTACTAATAAACACTCTAAACGACTTTTGAGGACACCAATATTACGTGCCGAAGAATGTGTTTGATTAAATGCGTGTTGTATAGACCATGGCTATAAATTTATATACGGTGTCAACAGAAAAGATTCCAGAGCATACCCATCGTCCAATAACCACGAATGGCGATCACCATCTCGATACATAATCCCCAGTTAATCATCGTTACCTACATCACAGACTCCATGCACACAACATTGTGTCGGTAACGTCGGCAATGGTACGGTGCTTCTTCCCAAAGCAATGTTGGCCCATTCGCTTTGCTCCCAGGAATGGAACTTTTTGGGTAAATAAGACTGCAAGAAACCCAAAATCTTGAGGAGTGCAAGAGAGCTGTAAAATATAAAATTATTCTTTGAAATAGCAAAAGAGAGCAAAAACGAGATCTTTGCATAATACTTACGCAGAGTACGGCAATTATACGAGATCGCTGCGATCGCGCAATATTGTTTGCCTCACTTTTTCGTTTGTATGCTGCTCAATATTGAGCAAAACAGCTAATAAAACCATTGAACTCATTTTAGTTTCCACTTTTTAATTTCTTCAAATGAATTTTTACACTTCACAACGCAATTGACAAGTAGGAGGTTTGTTCCTTTTTTTCTACAATCGGACTCGATATTAACATAGAAACAAAAGTTCCGATCGCATTGGGGAACACCGTTTAAAATCCGAGTCGGAATTGAATTCCGATTCCGATGCGATTCCGACTCGGATTGCAGAACGGGGCTTATTGTTATGCGCTTTATAAGTAAACATGAACGTAATAAAATATTTTATACCTCAATACAACTAATTAGCGCTATTTTTACAATTCGAAGTGATCTTAAAAATATTTGTAATGAAATATGTATTTTATGGAAACTATGTTATATGCAAAAATATATTCTGATTTACTTCAGATAACTGGTGTAAAATGTTATATATATGGATTCAATTTTAATAATAATATTTACTACTTTCATCTGCATTACTTTTAATGTATGTTTTCACGAGTAGTTGCTGTTTTCTTCAAATGTCTCAGGCAGACTATACACGTTAAAAATAAATAATTTCACAATCCCTACCCTATTATAAGTATATATTTTAATAAAATATGATCAATTACTGAATAACATATAAACTCTGATCAAATTATAGCACTGAATGCTCGACAAACAATTATTTAAGTCAAATGATCAATAGTGAACGCACTCGAAGCTATTTGGGGAACACTATATAAAATATTATGCATATTAAAAATAATCTTATATATAAAAATAAGTGCACGTTTTTGTTGTGACCTCATAACTTGAGAATGGTTTCACCGAATTCAACAAATTTTATGTGTGGTATAGTGGTAAGCAGTACGCGCTTTCACTCATCAGCACCTGGGTTCAAGCCCTGGTCAACGCAGCATCGCAAAAATATAGAAAAAAGGTTTTTTCATTACAGCGGTCGTCCCTCGGCAGACTATGGCAAACCTCCGAGTGTATTTCTGCCATGAAAAACAGCTTCTCATTAAAATACAATCGCCGTTCGGAGTCGGCGTAAAACTGTAGGTCCCTCCGCTTTGTGTGACAACATCAAGGCGCACGCCACAAGTCGGAGGAGAAGCTCGGCCAAACACTAACATATGTGTAGGTGTCTATTATATTCGATGTATCATGCAGATGGTTTATGCGAAGTTTGCGTGAGTTCGGAAAAGGGGGCGTGCCACCACCCATGCTAGCTAAAATATAAAAATAAGTGAACGTTTTTGGTGTGACCATATAACTTGAGAACGGCTTCACCGAATTCAACCAAATTTATGCGGCATATTCGGGCTATCATGCAGATGGTTTATGTGAAGTTTGCCCGATTTCGTAAATTTATATTGTATATCTCTTGAAATATTTGTGGTAGAGTACTGGAAATTGGTATAGATGTATATCAAATAATTCCATACTCATGGAGCAAAATGGGCGGTATTGGAAAAGAGGGCGTGGCACCTCCCATCTTATATATAAAAATAAGTGCAAGATTTCAACCAAATTTATACGGCATAGTCGGGCTATTATGCAGATGGTTTGTGTTAAGTTTCCCCGAATTTGGAAAAGGGGCGTGGCACCACCCATACTAACAAAAATTTTCATCTGGTATATCTCTTGAAATATTTGTGGTAGATTATTGGAAATTGGTATAGAGACATATGAAATAATTCCATACTCATGGAGAAAAATGTGCGGTATTGGAAAAGGGGGCGGGCACCTCCCATCTTAAATAAAAAAATAAGTGCACGAATTCTACCAAATTTAAACGGTATATTCGGAGTATCCTGCAGATGGGTTATGCGACGTGTGCCCGTATTCGGTCCAGCGGTTCATGATATATGACAGTTTATGTCTGTCACATGTACCACGTATATGGTACAACAGCAGATACACGAAAAATCGAAAACATAGTGAAAAATTGTTGCTATGATGTGCCGTGGATGTGATGTGATGTTCTTCGGATAAATTAAATCACGTATAAACATGGCTGCAATACACTAAAAAAAAATCATATAGAAAAATTCCAGGATTTTTCATTCATTTTTCAATATTTGGTGTAGAGGAGCACACCGGGGTACCGCCAGTAATAATTAGGGGATTCCCTTAAGCTCGAAAGTGTCTCGAAAACCACGAAACCTCGAAACTTTTCCAGCCTCGAAAAACAACTGTCAAAAATTGTATGAGTGGCGATTTTCGCGTGCCTCGAAAACTTTCGAGGCAAATTAGTCGCGAAAAAAGCCTCGAAAAGTCGTTCGTAAGTTTCAGTGTTGCCTTTATAATTGTTGACTGCGTTTTGATCAATAAATTCATACAATTTACATTTTTCACTTTTTCGTGGCATTTTCAATGCTGATTTTATATGTATTTATTTCAGCTGATGCGATGTATTATACAAAAAACTCTGAATGAGCTGTCAAACTTCGGAATTTCTCCATTGTTTACGAGGCTGAAAAAAGGTGCATTCCCAAAAACAGCCTCGAAAACTTTCGAGGTTTTCGAGTTTTCTGCTCTTCGCGTTTAAGGGAATCCCCTAAATATAAAAATATGTTCATATATAAATATTTTCTCAACCAAAGCTCGTTTTTTAATCGCCCTGTTTAAACAGGCAAATCTAAGATTATTAGCCGTCAAATTTGTTGTGCTTGTTATTCTCACATCTAAAGGAAAAGTTATGTTTCTTCTCTGTGCCACTGTGATCACGTTTTTCTGCAATACTAAGCAATATAAATATATTTTAACTTAACATTTTATTAAAACTACCTTTACAAACCCTTTTCCTTGCTAGCGTCCAATTTTGTTTATTTTTACATTTGCCATTTCTCCTTTTCTTCGCAAAAACAATCGATAAAACTAGGATGGATAACAAAAAGATATCGGTTAAGTTCGAGATTATATTATAATTACAGATCAACAAGGGACGAATTTTACATAGCTAATCTCTTTTTCTAATTACAGGTTAGGGAGTTAAGCTCGAAAATGAGGATTATCTACTTATATGTAATGGCCAGTTTTTCAGTGCCAGTTCAAACTTAGTTTAAGTAAACTGTGTTTAAATAGAACAGCTGGCTGACATTTGATTGACTGATCTTAGCTTAAATCAGCCAGCTGTCGTTCTAATTTCTAACTTTCTACCACATTATAAGTTTCTATTTCAATGTAATATGATTAATTACTGAAGAATATATAAACTCCGATCAAACTTCACTAATTAATGCTTGACAAACTATATTTAAATCAAGAGATCAATAGATAACGCTCTCGGATCGAATTTTGGAGCACGATATTAAATATTATTCATATTAAGACAAAATAATTTCTCACCTATTATAAGCTTATGTTTTAATATGATATGATTAATTACTGATGAATATATTAATTCCGATCAAACAATAGTAATAAATGTATTTGTCAATGTTAATGGGGCTTATTAAGATTTTATTTTTAACCTTTTTATTGAGCTTTGTACAACGATTGTTTATTAGGAAAAATTTAAAAAGCAACAAAGTCTAAGCGGTAGAAGTTATAGCAGCTATTTCGGAGATCACCACATCTCCTCATCAGACTTCTTTTTTCTAGACTTCAGCAGGGATCGAACCTGCGTAATCGATGTACAATGTCAGAAGCGTTAACCACTGAGCTATGTACACCCCGTAAACTCTTGTTGCTAATTCATTTTCCTTATTCAACCAACTACTATCAAATGCTGCTGATTTTGCCGCTATTTTAACTCGACAGCGTGGTTGTTGTTGTCAATTCTATACATCCATTTGCTCAATTTCTTTGGTACAGTTTCAGGCAAGCTCTTCCTTAACTTTTTATTTGTCAATCCTATTGTGGCTGATTAACATTTTATTTTTAATATTTTTATTGAGCTTTGTACCACGATTGTTTATTAGGAAAAATTTAAAAGCAACAAAGTCTAATCGGTAGAAGTTATAGTAACTATATCGGAGATCACCACATCTCCTCATCAGACTTCTTTTTTCTAGACTTCAGCAGGGATCGAACCTGCGTAATCGATGTTCAAAGTCAGAAGCGTTAACCAATGAGCTATGTACACCCCGTAAACTCTTGTTCCTAATTCGTTTTCCATATTCAACCAACTATTATCAAGTGCAGCTGATTTTGCCGCTATTTAAACTCGACAGCGTGGTTGTTATTGTCAATTCTATACATCCACTTGCTTATTTGCTTTCGTATAGTTTCAGGCAAGCTCTTCCTGAACTATGTATGTGTCAATGTTATGGTGGCTTATTAACATTTTATTTTTAATATTTTTATTGAGCTCTGTACCGTGATTGTTTATTAGGAAAGATTGAAAAAGCAACAAAGTCTAAGCGGTAGAAGTTATAGTAGCTATATCGGAGATCACCACATCTTCTCGTCAGACTTCTTTTTTCTAGACTTCAGCAGGGATCGAACCTGCGTAATCGATGTTCAAAGTCAGCAGCGATAACCACTGAGCTATGTACACCCCGTAAACTCTTGTTTCTAATTCATTTTCCTTATTCAACCAACTACTAACAAGTGCTAGTGTAAATAGCACTATTAACATAAATAAAAAGCTAGCTTAGTTTAAATTTATTTTTAATTATGTCCATTATAGACTCCCCCAGAACATAATTAGGCCACCACTACATGGCAGTTCCAAAGCGGCTACTCAAAGCGGCTACTGGACAGCAGAGGAGAAGACCTTGCGGGGTAGAAATAGGGGGAAGAAGGTGGCTGCTCGCGGCCGTAAAGACCGCAAATAATGCCATCTCTCCCTAAGCCCAACGCAAACTCGAGGCATCTGAAATGCCTCCAAGTGAATATTCATCATGCCAAGGCAGCGTCAGCTGTTCTCTGCAGGAGGTTCACTAACGAGGGTCTAGGTATAGCCTTCATCCAGGAACCCTGGATACTACGCGGTGAGGTCAAAGGTCTGAACGTCAATGATGGTAAGATCATATATGTCCCCAGCCCTCGCCCAAGGCGGCGATGCTATTAAGCAAAAAACTAACGTTTCTTCCTCTATTACAGTTGATGACGGCGGATCTGGTTGCGGTTTAGGCCGAAATTCCCACTCCAAGGGGTGTACAAGAGGCAGTACTTGCCTCAGCGTACTTTCCGGGTGAGGAGGAGATGGCCCCAACAGCAGAAGTAAGGGCTTTCGTTGAGCACTGCCAGCAGAGTGGTAAACCCTGGATCCTCTGCTGTGACGCCAATTCACATAACACTGTTTGGGGCAGCACCGATACCAACAAAAGGGGTGAGTACCTCCTCGAGTTTATTAGTAGTCATAATATAAATATTATAAATCATGGCAATGAACCGACTTTTAGAAATGCTTTAAGGGGGGAGGTCTTGGATCTAACTCTAAGCAGTCAAAACATGTCATCATCTGTCACAAACTGGCCTGTCTCCGGGGAGGAATCAATGTCGGACCACATGCATATAGAATTCGACATGGGTCTCTTTCCTGAACACGAACTAGTTTTCAGAAATCCCAGGAAAACGAACTGGGAACTCTTCCGCTTTACTATAGAAGAGGGCGGAAACAGCCCCAAACACCCCATTATAACCAAACAGGAGCTTGAGAATGAAGCTGAACAGCTTCACTCAGATATTGTAATAGCTTTCAACAGCAGTTGCCCCCAAGGAAAGGTAAAATCCAAACGAGATGTGCCTTGGTGGAGTAAGAAGCTTGAGCAAATGAGATGCCAGGCCAGAAGACTATTCAATAGAGCAAAAAATACGGGTGATTGGAATCCGTATAAACTTGCGCTAACTTCCTACAACAAGGAGCTAAGGAAATCCCAACGACCTAGCTGGCGAAACCACTGTGAGGAAATAAATAGCCTTCCAGAGGCAGTACGCCTCCAAAAAGCTCTAACAAGGGATTACAGGAATACAATTAAGAGACCAGATGGGAGCTACACTCAGCATCCGGGTGAGACCAGCAGACTCTTGCTGGATACTCACTTCCCGCGCTGTATATCAGGCTACTGTCGACCAGAATTGGGTGCTCCAACATCCACCTCTGGAAGAGAACAAAGCCTTGCTACGAAGCTGTCCACTGTCGAGCGGGTGCAATGGACATTCAGCCCATACAAATCACCAAGACCGGATGGAATCTATCCATGTCTCCTGCAGCATGGAATTAGACACATAGCGCCGGTCCTTTCTAAACTCTATAGAGCTTCGCTCTTGTTGGGTCACATTCCCAGCATATGGTCTGAGGTTAAGGTCGTGTTTCTACCCAAAATGGGTAAGCCGGAACAATTACCGTCATCCTACCGACCAATTAGCCTCAGTTCCTTTCTTCTAAAAGGCATGGAGAAAATACTGGATCAGTACATCAGAGAAGTCAACCTAAGGGAACGACCTCTGAATAAGAACCAATTTGCCTATCAACCAGGAAAATCCACTGAGACTGCCATTCATAGCCTTACTTAAAAAATTGAGAAGGCTCTGGAGTCAAAAAATATAGCCCTTTGCGCCTTTATTGATATTTCAGGGGCTTTTGATAACACATCATATAAGGCAATAAAAGATGCCTTGTTAAGAAAGGGTGTAAGCCCAATCATAAATCAATGGGTGTTATCAATGTTAAGAACACGAAACATCAGGTTGGAATTAGGAGGCACGATAGAATCGATAACAGCCACAAGAGGATGCCCTCAGGGGGGTGTACTCTCTCCCCTTTTGTGGACTATGGTTGTAGACGAACTTCTTTTCACACTGAACAGCCAAGGCTTTAATACGCAAGGCTACGCAGATGATCTGGTAATCTGCATAACAGGGCTTCATGACGAAACTATCACCAACCGCATGCAACAAGCCCTACGCATCACACACAAATGGTGTGAGGATAAAGGCCTAACCATCAATCCTACAAAGACTATTATTGTTCCATTCACTCGAAGGAGGAAATTATCTACTACTAAACTCACTTTGAGCGGCACAGAAATAGAATTTTCCAGTGAAGCTAAATATCTGGGAGTAACTCTTGATAAATCACTTAACTGGAATGCACATTTGGACACTGTTATCAACAAGCGATGAAGGCCTTCTTTGCCTGTTCACGACTTTTTGGTAAAACATGGGGCCTTACCCCCAAAATGACCTACTGGTCATTCAACACTGTCGTTAAGCCAATAGTAACCTATGCTTCCTTAGCATGGTGGACTAAGGCTATACAAAGAGGTGCAAGCACTAAGCTAAGTTAATTCCACAGAATAGTTTGCATTGGCATAACAGGAGCTATGAAGACCTGCCCGGCCGATGCACTCAGCGCCCTGGTTGGAATACGTTCCCTTTCCTATTTTAATAGAAAAGGAGGCTACCACAGCGGCACTGAGAATCCTGAACACCTCCGATCTGAAAATCGGAGATATGACGGGTCACATGAAGGTCCTAATGAAATTCGCTAATGACCTCATACTACAAATGCGCGATGCAATGGTTCCAAAACTAGAAATCTCTAGGAAATTTGAGGTACACATTGCAGATCGAGCTCTCTGGAATACAGGGAACCCATACACCAAACCTAATAGGGAGGTTTGGTATACTGATGGATCTAAGCTTGAAAATGGTAGAACGGGGGCTGGCATTTTTGGGCCGAACTTTAAAAAAATGATACCAATGGTTAGCTACCCCACCATCTTTCAGGCGGAGATTCATGCAATAGAAATTTGTGGCAGAGAATGTCTTAGAAGGGGAACGTCATCGAAATATGTCTGCATTATGTCGGACAGTCAGGCAGCCCTACTGGCCCTGAAGTCCCACAAAATAAGTTCTCAGCTAGTACATGATTGCCGCAATGTCCTAAATGCTCTTGGTGACAAGAATACAGTCTTATTAGGATGGGTACCAGGGCAATGAGGAGGCTGACTGCCTAGCGAAACAGGGAGCTGCCGCAGTATTTTATGGTCCGGAACCCTTTTGTGGGCTCACCAAAGCACATATAAAGGGGACCATAAATAACTGGGTAGACAAAATGTTCAACAGGCATTGGATGGAATGTCCAGGGCAAAGACAAGCCAAACGATTTATCTGTCCTTCAAACGAAGTTTCAAAGAAGCTAATCAATTTAGGCAGAAAGGACCTCAAAACTCTCACTGGGTACTACACGGGACACTGTTCTCTTCGCTACCACCTCAGTAAAATCAATCTTTCAGAAACAAGCGTCTGTCGCTTCTGTGAGCTGGACGAAGAAACGCCAGAACACATTCTCTGTGAATGTGATGCTCTCGCTAGGCGCAGACTAGCCCACTTTGGTGGCGCTACCCTTAATCCATTTGAAATTTGGAACAAAACGCCCTTGGAGGTGCTAGGCTACATTAAGAGCCTTCCCATATAGGCCGGGGGCCACGCACAATAGACCACTTTAGAGGTCGTGGTGCATATGGCCCATAATAATAATAATAAAAATGTCCATTATATTATTGATATTTTTAGCGTCCTAAAATTAACTTTTTATGTAGATTTTATTGGTTATATTTACTGTTCATTATACACATCTCATTTTTGGGCAACGAAAATTTATCGAAGCAGCGAAGATTTACGATTTGGTGCGGACTAGGGCATTGAATCCCGGGATATAGAATCCCGGGATTTTAGGATCGCGGACACACTCCATGTCCCAAAATCCCGGGATTACAGCTCCGGGATCCCGAGATTTTAACTGATTCATTTACAGAATGAAAGAGATGTTGAAAACGAAAAAATTTGTTCATTTGACATGAAACACGAGAAATACAGCACACGAAATTTTGGATTCTCAGTAAACTGTACTTGTTCAAAAATTTTGTGCAAGAACTGTGTAATAACGAAAAATCTGGAATCAATTGAAAATACAACCAGGTGACAGAGTTGTTCTTCATTTTACTTTGGTGGTGTTTTTTCGAAAAGGATTTCTGCAAATATGAGTAAATGTTTTTAACAAGTAATATAGATATTTTAGAATACTATAAAAATATTTTAACATTGCATTGCAAACTCTTTATATTAAGAGGCATTATGCTCCCCTAAATAAGACCCAGTTCGGTGACAATGAATCTGTGTGCTACTGTAAAATGAAAAAAATTGTGATGAAGTCGAAATCCCGAAAAATCTCGGGATCCCAGGATTTGAATTTTTGCCTCCCGGAATCCCGGAATGCTTAAAATGCTTCGAGATTGAATGCCTTAGTGCGGACGATACGTGTGCGATAATTGTTGCACACCTTCTAGGGATGGCTTTTAATAATCCTGGAAACGAAGTGGAAAATGGAACTTATCGATAAAAAAAAAGTTGGAATTCAGGAGCACCCAAAAATAAAAACGTACTATTTTTTCGAAATCGCCAATCGCAAAAGCAAGTGAAAATGGGAGCATGGCCGTACAACTCTTTTTTTTTTTAATTTATTACTTTTGAAAGTTGAGCGCAACTTGTGTTTATAGAAATGGGAAATGGAAACATCATTTTTATAAAATAAAAACTGGGCATGAAAGAGAAAATCGGACACATTTTATTTTTTTTTTGGCTTATGTTGCATTTCATTAGTATCTGATATCCGGAGACCTAACCAAAAATCATTGAAATCAACAAAATATCGATATTGTTGGCATCGTGTCCACTTGATATTTTACATTGTGGCCACTTCAAGGGACCATAAGCTCAAAACCTATATTATTTCCTCAAAAAAAACACTTATGTTCATACACTTCAATTTATTTAAATGTGCACATGTGTATATACACATATGGGCATTCCCACCGGAAGGTCTACCGCGAGCGAAAAATAAAATGTTTGTTAAATAAAAGCTCTGATCTAGTACTCCATGAACTTACAGGATTGTACACGAACTTGCAGGAAGTTGCAAGAAAAATGTTCCCGTACTCCAAAATCCTGTAAATGAGAGCGACTTTTGGAGAGTTGTGTAGAGAATGAAGTTGCAAGATTTTACCCGAACTTTTTCTTCTGGTAAAATCATGAAAAGTGTCAAGCAATCACTGGTTACAGGAAAAATGGTTTTTTTGTTCCCGTACTTTTTGTTGCTACTCACTTTTTACTCTCACTTCAGAGAGTAATTTTGCTGTTTGACAGGTTTAAAGGATTTTTCACGAAAAGTATTGGATCAGAGCTAAAGTTTTTATCGTATATTATATAAATCAAAATATCCAATAGTCATTATTCGAAAGAATTTACAGTGTTGCAAAGTTACAGAGGTAATACCATTAATACCATGTTCCGACCGACATCGAAAACATGTTTTCGTTGCTAAAACTAGTTTTCGACCTAAAACATGTGTTTTCGTCCATGTAAAATCTGTCACGAAAACCAGTTTTCGCTGAAAACTACTTGAAAACTCACCTTCCACTCGTTCCAATCGGTATCTTCACTAGTATTTTTCGATTATTTATCGAAGTGGAAGTCATATTTTATCATCTTTAATACGCTATTTCGTATTTATTGTTAATTGGCTGGCCAAAGTAAAATAAGAATGAAAGTAAGAGGTTGCTAATGAAAAGAAAATTTGGGAAAAGCATTTTGGTTTTGTTTTTGTGTAGCAAAACTGCAAAGAGAGGATGTAAGAAATGTCAACGAAAACACTAACAGCCGGTGTGAACAGCCTTCAGCCCACAATTCCAAAACTCGTTTTCAAAATGTTTTTGTTGTCGGTCAGAACATGGTATAACATTCTCTGATCTATAGAGATAGAGAAGGTGCAAACTGAAAGTGGAAACTATTCGCGGACGAAAAATTAACAGCGTTAGAAAAGTTCAAGTCGGAATGTAGAAATTCTGTTGAATTGAATGTTGATAACATAATACAATGTTGAGCAACATGAAATGTGATGTTCTTTGCAAGCAAATAAACGAAAATATGGTAAATCTTCACATAATTTTCATTAGTTGGTAGTTTTTGTTGAATTTTTTATCTTGTTCTCCTTTTATGAAGATGCAAATACAATTTAAATTAATGGTAGTTTGGCATAAAGTTTACACACATATGTACATGCATACATATGCTTTCACCTCCTAGGATTGTTCTATACCAAAAAAAATATACCCGTAAAGTTTTCCTTGTATTTTATATGGGGAAAAAATAACTTTCCGTAGAAATGGTATAGAATGGTTAAAAATCAGTATTTTTCTATCGGAAAACTCTGTTTATCTGTAGGAGATTCCCAATAATAATACCCAGTTGTTTATTTAACCATTTTTTCATTGCAACTATAATTTATAGATCCGCCAAAAATCCACAAAAACCAATAAAAAATCGTTAGTATTAAAAAATGGTTAAATAAACAATTGCGTATTATTATTGAAAGTTTTCCGATCGAAAAATATTGATTTTCCAAAGTTCTATACCATTTCTACGAAAAGTTCTTTCCCATATAAAAATACATTTAAAACTTTGAGCGACTTGAGCGAGCTCTGAATATTATTTGATTTCAAAATAAAAAAATACTGGTATACTTTTTTTCGATATAGAACAATCTAGGGGTGAGAGCAGTACAATTCCGACTTTACTGTTTTTGGACCACCCTAATGTACATATGTGTGTTTAAAATTACCTACTTCATTCCATTTCATTTATTCATTTCAATGATTATAATTAGTACAATAAGATGTCTTATCTTTTATAGTACAACAAACAATAATTATTACAAACAAAGGACATACGAATACATAAACGTCTATATGATTCCCTCATTACAAGTATGTATATATAAATTAAAAGTATAGAGGGAAAAATAAGTAAATAAATAAATAAATAGTAACGTTACAAAGTTAATGGAGAAGTAGCTTACATTTATTATAGATAGTCAGTTAAACAAAAAAAAAAGTAAACAAATTATAATAATAATTATATGCCAAATTTAAATTTTATTATCAGAGAAGTAACTATAAAGAAGTCGCCTATAGTTGTTTTGGTTCAGAGTGTTCCTAATAGTAGCCGGAATAGAATTCCAGATACGTACGGTGTTGACAAAAAATAGTCTTGTGGAGGTTACATAATTAAAACTGGGTACAGTTAAGGTACAAGAACGGACAGATTTACTAAATAAAAGCTTTTCATACAAATATCAAAATACAAATACTTGTGATATAATTTTGGTGGTATGAATATATACATACTTGCGCTTTCTAAAAATGGGAATAAAAATTGGATTCGCATAAAATTTTAATTCCAATAACTAATATTTTAGTGAAAACATTTACAATAAAGTTTTCAGTAACTTTTGGCAAATCTGAGCGATTATGTGCAATTATACATGCGTTTGTACCTACATATCCATTTACATATATTATTTTAAACAAAGCTAATAGTAAAATTTAAAATGGAATATGAATATGACAATTAAAAAAAAA
>NW_023458555.1:96994284-97000727 GCF_013731165.1 Rhagoletis pomonella | reverse complement strand
ACTTGTGCTAACATTATTTGTAAAAAATGTTTCGTCGTCGTTTTGTTAAGGAAATGGCGCTAACTATTGGCACAGCGCTTGAATACTCATCGCATGAGTTCAAATTGGGCTAACTTGGAGTTGAGAGTGCCTTTGTTGAAATGTTCTTCTTGAATATATCACCTACATTAAGAAAAAGCATTTCAAGCTTAACAAATTTCCAAAAAATATATTAAATATTATATATTTTTTTTTCAACAGAATCATAATAATGAGATTTTTGATGCTGTTTTTGAAGATTTGTCTATGGAAAACTTGAATAAATGGGCCAATGAAGCCATGCATTTGCACATAAACTCATTTAAAGTGTGAAAGAGAAATGTAAGTTTACTTCAGAGAACTTAGATAGATAGAGAAGGTGCAAACTGAAAGTGGAAACTATTCGCGGACGAAAAATTAACAGCGTTAGAAAAGTTTTGTCGGAATGTAAAAATTCTGTTGAATTTAATGTTGATAACATATTACAATGTTGAGCAACATGAAATGTGATGTTCAATAGTTTGTAGTTTTTGTTGAATTTTTTATCTTGTTCTCCTTTTATGAAGATGCAAATACAATTTCAAATAATGATAGTTTGGCATGAAGTTTACACGCATACAGTGACGAGCAAAACAGTAACATGGTGTAACACTTTTTAGTTCAGCCATCGCTATCTTTCCAAGTTCTAACGACTTTCATCCTTTTGTTGTATATTCTTGTTGGTACATCCCTACTCCCTCTCTCACAACGATTTGAAGTTAATACAACAAAAATAAAAAAAAACCAGCAGACAAAAATGTAAATTAAGGCAGATGTTACAGTTTTGCACTCACTCTCAGTTTTGCATTTGACAGTTATCTCTTACTTAGTTGAAAGTCATATGACTTTTTTCTATATTGTAATTTATTGAAGAAGTGATCACCAGTAAATAACATAGTTAATCTGGAACCATAAATGTAAATAATAGATTTACTGCGGCAAGGCGGGACCGCACGAAAAGTGGCAAAAAATTTTGGAATTTGCTACTTGAAAATGTTAAGACTGAGAAAAAATATAGCCTAAAGTGTTCCCAAGGACAAAGGAAGCCTGTCAAAAAATATTACGGTACGATATCTTGTGAACTTAGCAGCAAGTAGCGATGCAGTCACTATTACAGAAGCGCTTAAGGTATTAAACTTTAATGCAAATGAATAGACAGCGAGGTGAAGTATTGCCAAATTGAGCGCAAAGGCATCATAAAGAAGAAAAAAGCAAATTTGATCAAAATACATGTGCGAGTGTGGCAGCATTTCGCTGCATCGCACGAAAACCGAACCGTTGCCTACTGGGATATGTTAGGCCGTTCAGAATGCAATAAAAAACATATTTTTAAATTCCAATTGAAGGTTATTTGGTCTGACAAGACTAAATTAATCGCTTTCAATCAGATGGCCGGGCATGGTATTGGGTCAAAGACCCAAATTAAGCCCATGCGCAGCATGTAAGGCAAACTGTGAATAACAGTGGTCGGTCAATAATAGTTTGGGGTTGTATTTCAAAAATTTTCTTAGTCTGTTAGTACACAATATGCGTAAGGAACAGTATCTGTTCATATTTCAACAAAATTTGCAAGATGTAGTCGAAAAAATTAGAGTTTCTGCTGAAAAATCACTCAAAACGTACTGCATATGTTCGCAAAGCCTAGATACATAAGCAAAAATTTGCTAATTTTAAATGACCTCCACAATCCGCGGACATGAATCTTATCGAGAATTTGCGAAATCAACTAAAAGCACAGCTTAATAAGTATCAAAGTCCGTAAAATCGAGTACATGAGCTGTGAAAGCAAACTAAGGATATACCTCCAGAATTTTTACAGAGATACAAATAAGCTATGCCAAATCGCATCCAGGAACTGAAACAAGCAAAAGAGTACTGAACATTGTGTTAGTGTTACACCATGTTACAGTTTTGCCCGTCACTGTAAGTCCTGTATAAAGTTTGACTTGTATAGTTTGGATTAAAGCATGAACCATATTTTTATAAAAAAAAATAAAAATAAAAATTTATTGAAAAACATTGCAAATATTAAACAAAAAACACCATGCACTCACTTTTGATTGCCAGTCTATGTACATTATGGTGATCCAAAAATGCATGTGAAAAAGTAAAGTCGGAATTTTTATGCTCTCACCCCCTAGGATTGTTCTATACCAAAAAAAAAAAAAAAAATATACCCGTAAAGTTTTCCATGTATTTTATATGGGGAAAAAAATAACTTTTCGTAGAAATGGTATAGAATAGTTAAAAATCAATATTTTTCTATCGGAAAACTCTGTTTATCTGCAGGAGATTCCCAATAATAATACCCAATTGTTTATTTAACCATTTTTTCATTGCAACTTTAATTTATAGATCCGCCAAAAACCCACAAAAACCAATAAAAAATCGTTAGTATTAAAAAATGGTTAAATAAACAATTGCGTATTATTATTGAAAGTCTTCTGAAGAGAACCAGAGTTTTCCGATCGAAAAATATTGATTTTCCAAAATTCTATACCATTTCTACGAAAAGTTTTTTCCCATATAAAAATACATTTAAAACTTTGAGCGCTTTGAGCGAGCTCTGAATATTATTTGATTTCAAAATAAAAAAAAAAATACTGGTATACTTTTATTCGATATAGAACAATCTAGGGGTGAGAACAGTACAATTCCGACTTTACCGTTTTTGGACCACCCTAATGTACATACATACATATGTGTGTCTAAAATTACCTACTTGTAAAATAATTTTGTTGGTATGAATATATACATACTTGCGCTTTCTAAAAATGGGAATAAAAATTGGATTCGCGTAAAATTTTAATTCCAATAACTAATATTTTATTGAAAACATTTACAATAAAGTTTTCAGTAACTTTTGGCAAATTTGAGCGATTGTGTGAAATTATACATGCGTTTGTACCTACATATCCATTTACATATATTATTTTAAACAAAGCTAATAGTAAAATTTAAAATGGAATATGGATATGACAATTAACAAAAAAAAAAAACGAAAAAAAAATGATTACTTGGTCCGTCCGGGATTTGAACCCAGACAAACGGCGAGACGTCAAAAGGTTGCATCGCCTCTAGCATACGCGCCACAGTGCATTATTCAAATTGCAATCTCTAAATCGCTACATATATGAAATTCGTCATTCATCCAAAAAGACAAACGCATAAATATGTATGCATTAATAAATGTAAATATGTGCATACATATGTACGATTGATCTGCTTTCGTCTTCCCCACGCCGTCCTCCATCAACAGACAAATTATTAAATTTCTGCGAATTGCCACGGCGCCATCAATATTAACCCTAGGTTACGAGATATTTAGGTTTTCGCATAAGTTAACATTTAATAAAGCCATACTCGTACATTTTATATGGAGAATAATAATATTTCGTTTAAAATTCTGCATGTAAACATGTTCTCGACGATACGTGTAACTTTCATGAAAATTAACTAAAAAATTCATGTTATATTAACGGCTGGAATGAAAAAAACAATGTCCGCTAAAATGGGTTAAAATCAAATTTGAGTTGACATATTTACACGCATACATGCAGACATACATATGGACATATACAGTGGACTAGCACTAGCTTGGACATAGCATATCTTGTACTTTGATGTGGTTGAATCTTTTTATGGTACTGAAGATTTGCTTACGGGTGAAAAAAATTAAAAATCATCCGTGGATATATGTAAACATATTTTTATAAACGCTTTGAAGTTTAGAAATTTTTAATATTCAATAATAAATAGAATAATTTTTTTGCAATTATACAAATGGTGTTCAAGGCACATTGACCCACCTGTACAAAAATCGTGGCGCGTCATGGACAAAACTTTTACAATTTCGGACCGAAAAATGTGCAAACGAGCAAAGTTACATTTGTGAACTTCCGATAAAACCACATATGTTTGTGAATTTAGGAGTTTTGATTTTATTAAAAAAAAAAAAAAATGTATTTTCCTGCAGAAAACGTTCACTTTATTCAATGTTAATTAAAATTACACCTTAAAATACTAGGTTAATGACTGAAATATTGTTGTGGAACAGAGAAATAGATTGTTTTGCCAAAAATTACCCAAAATTCGAGATAACTAATTTTTCTGGATATAGAGTTGCCACTTTTCACTTGGCTCGCCGAGATTTCTTAAATTTTAGATTTTAGAATTTTTGGGTCGGACTGAAAAAGTTGCGCTTGTAGGTGATGAATTTGCGGGGAGATGTGCTGCGGTTGTTATGAATGAATTTATTTGGCCTTGAGAAATACGCGCATGCGTTTATGAATGAAATAGTTCTTGTTGGACTTGAATATATGCGCGATTACCAGCAACCTAGCAACAAAGCCAGGCGGCACTTGCAACATAACATAACATTATCATAACAGAATATTAACGTTTTTTGCTGTTAACTCGTGTTCAAATGTTAATCGCAATGTGGTGATATTCCATGGATTTATTTATCAGCCAAACAATTTTACGTTCCAAAAATTTGCACCTTCTCTATCTATCTAAGTTCTCTGGAATAAAAAGGGTGTAAAAAATACCTTTCCAATGTTACCTCATAAGTCTAAATCGGTAACGTTTTGACTGAGTTATTCAAGTTTGACTTAAACCAATCTTTGAAAAAAGTTGAAAAAATCAGCATCAAAATTTCATTATTTATATCAGTATATTATGATTGCGTTGAATTTTTTTTTAATCATCTATAAATTATAAATTATACAATTTTTTGAGCTTAAACTGGTTCAAAAAATACTTTAAAAAACGATTTTTATTCATAAAAAACGCAATTTACGGAGGTATTTTAAAATTTTAATATTTTTTCGAAATATTTGGCGCAAGTCTTAAAGTATAATACGTTTGATATTTCCAATGGAAAATTAGTAGCGATCTTGTTTTGTGAGTGATGCACTCTAATGTGCATACTACTAAACGCATATTTTTACTTAGGCGTTTTATCAGATAAGCGCAACGATAGTAAAATAAAAGCAGCCACAGCAGCTAACTTAGTAGATAGCTACAAATTCCCAACAACAATTTTCTTGTTATACACTTATGAGCAGGGCTGCCAACTATCTCATTAGCTATGAGTTGCCATATTGCAAATAAAAAAATGCGAAATAGAAAAATAAAAGTGTCAAATAAGGTGCAATTCTTTTTAATCGAGCAATTTTTGTATTTCCTTCCCATTTAGCAATGAAATAAGAACTGAATTTCTAAAACGAAAGCGCAATGTGCACAAATAATATAAATTTAAGAAACTAGAACATTTTAGTTAACGAAAGAATCGTACACACGAAGGATTTCACAACCGTGTATTGAAATATTAAGCAGAGCTTGAATCATCACACACGATATCGTATTACTCGTCACGTAAAAATACAATTTTCGGGTTATGACATACGTCATCCCATTCAGCTTATACGACTTACGTATAAGGTAATTTACTTTCGGTGCTCCTGTACGGGGCAGAAATATGGGCTGACGCATTGAAAGTCAAAAAATACCGGGTTCAAATGTCTTCGGTACAGCGCAGAGGGGCACTACGCATTGCTTCTGCATACCGTACAGTGTCCGCGGACGCGGTTCTAGTTATTTCTGGCGTCATGCCAATTGAGCTACTTGCTTACGAGCGAAAAGAGATTTACAATCTCAGTGCCGAGATAGGTCGAGCAGCTGCCGCGGCAAGGGCGCGCGAGCAACTGATCCAGCAGTGGCAACAAACTGGAACGCGAGCACAAAAGGTCGATGGACACACTCCCTGATAGCCGACCTTCAAACATGGCTGAACAGACCACATGGGGAAGTCGATTTCTACCTGACGCAATTCCTCACCGGTCATGGTTACTTCCGAGAATATCTTCATAGAATGGGAAGGGTGGACTCACCGTTCTGTCACTACTGTGGAAACGTCGAAGATAACGTGTACCACACATTCTTCACCTGCGAACACTTCTTGATTTCGCGCAGAATGTTGGAAGAAAGACACGGAGACATTACTCCGGACAACATAGTTGGGATAATGATTTCCAGCGCAGAAAAGTGGGAAGCAGTTGCGAGATACGTGAAATTCGTACTCCGCTGCAAACGAGAGGACGGTTGTCTACTGAGGACACCCGAATGAAACGCCCCTACAAAAGAGCAGCCCCAAGGCTCTAACAGCGCGCTCCTGCATCTGAAGACATGCAGAATTGCGGTGCCAGATGCGGGATTCTTGCGCGGGCGGTGGGAGTTTGGGTTTTAGTGGGTAGCCCAACACGCTTCGGTGGGAGTCCCACACTCGGGGAAGGTAGTATAGAGACTAGCGCCCCCGGCCAGTGCATAAAGCATTTCCCTCTCCTACGAACAAAAAAAAAAAAAAAAAAAAAAAAAAAAAAAAA
>NW_023458555.1:96985402-96994184 GCF_013731165.1 Rhagoletis pomonella | reverse complement strand
CGTGCTATGAAATGCCGCACAACTGGAGAATTTCAAGAACGGATATAACACTTTCCTAAGGTTATTTAAAGCGGCAAATGACCACCAAACCTTAATCTTAGCAGACAAATGTGCCAATGAAAATCGTAAACGTGAATTGTTGGTAAAAATGTTGGACCAAAAAGTTTCAATAAAATATATAAAAATTTTGGGCGGGACGAAGTTCGCCGGGTCTGCTAGTTCCAATATACATATCAATGTACTTACCGTATCTACAATTCACGCGATAAATATATTTCTCAGCTTTTATCATAAGAGGAAAAAGTGAATATTTTTAACTGACAGCGCAGCCTGCTACAATTCTTATTATTAAAATTGCTATTATTTGGATTACAGTTATGTTTAAGCTTGAAGTCACAATAGCACAGTATTTTGGAGTTAAGTATTATTATGGTGATGCCACAGATGGCGTGCTTTAATGGCTTCGTTCATGTACGAATTGTGTGGTTTATATTGCAGAATTAAGTGAGATTTCGTGAATGATTTCATCATAAATATTTAACAGTTGTCAATACTAATCAAAAGTTTTGACAAAATGTTATTTGTAACTTTTTATTTCTATAGTTAAATATTTAAGCGTTTTCTGATATTATTTTAGACATAATAATCTATCTAGTTATCGTTCTATGTAAATATATGTATATCTTTCGATGTTGTATAAATTCCGACAACATAGCTATAGTTCACAATTTATCACGTTCTGGAGTAAAATATCACACAGTGGAATAGCCCATATCATATTTTATTACTTTATTTAATTTAGTTTTTTATTTTATATATTATTTTGTATTATTTTATTTTACTAGTTTACTTAATTTAATTTGATTATTTTATTTTATTAGTTGATTTTATTTAATTTTACCTGATTATATTTTATTTGTTTTTTAATATCATAAAAATGGGCAGTTCATAGTTATAAACACGGAAGAAAAACAATCATAATTTTTAAAATTTTAACCAAAAAATCAACAAGTTATATTCGATATATTTTCTACTGGAATTTATAATGATTTTTTTATTTTTGGAGTTCAACCAATAAAGATTTAATAATTAATACTTGAGCTTTATTTCTCCCCTCAAAAGAAATTATTATTAAACGATTTATTTTTTTTGATAAAAAATAGTGATTATTTTATGATTTTTATTTTTTCGCTCAAAGATAAAAATTATTGAGTTTTATTTTTTCGCTTAAGAGTAATGATTATTCAAAAAACTCAAAATGTCCTTTTCTGAGGTAGCGACACTTTAATAAAAGGAATAAGTCCCGAAATTTCTAATAATAATTACCTATTCCAAATTATTATTTTTAAGCGAAAAAAAAATAAAGTAATGATTAAATGCTTATTTGGTTTTATAAATCCGTATTTTGGTACGAATGGATGAAAGGCTTGATGCCAGGAGTTCCCAGTCAGAAACTCTCATCTTTGGCACAAATGTAGAATTATATTCTTTTTTAATTAATTTAATTTTAATTTTTTTTAATATTTACATACATACTGACATATACATATATACACGAATATGATGGAATATTAGCATTCTCTGATTTGACTTTTTTGTTTTTTGCATTTCTTAAGCGTATATACTCACATACAAAGCTGCAATAAGGCGGTCAATTTTCCGTTAAGGACTAGTACTTCACTGGTTAAAATTCAACTTGTCAGAATAGGACATTTGCTTGCGTCGAAAATGTCAGCCTTCGACCAGTCCCCAAGGAACCGGCCTAGAGATAGACGAAAAGCACAGTTTGGCAGTGACAGGACGGTGTTGTCTTGCAATTCAATAAAACAATTTAAAGAACACCACCATGTAAATGTCCCAATCGCTTAGTCTGGCCTTGATACAAAGTGAACATTTGAGCACACATTCACATGCGTGGCTGTAGCTCAGTGCGCAGAGATGCTTGCCACTATTTGTTAGCTTTCAGGAGGGCCCGAGTTCAAATGCCTTCAGAAGCAACATGGTTATAAACTGATAATTTTTTTTTTTTTTGTGTTTCCGAATTATGAATAAGCATCTTCGAAGTGCAGAACGCAATCTTACTCCAACGAAAAAAATCTCCAAAATTGGACTAGTTCAGGACTATCTTACGGTCACTGTTGATTGGACCGGTCTTTTTCCAACGACACGCCAATGTTAAAAATGGCAGTTGAAGCAGAGAACTTAGATAGATAGAGAAGGTGCAAATTTTTGGAACGTAAAATTGTTTGGCTGAAAAATAAATCCATGGAATATCACCACATTGCGATTAACATTTGAACACAAGTTAACAGCAAAAAACGTTAATATTCTGTTATGATAATTTTATGTTATGTTGCAAGTGCCTGGCTGTGTTGCTAGGTTGCTGGTGAATGCAGAAACATATTCATGTATATGTTTTTATAAAATTAAATAAATTAAAAGTTAAATTATATGAATTGTACTTTTATATCAGTTAGCATTTCGGATCTTCATATATGCATGACCATTTGTTAAATATAATTTATTGAGTAGTTAATATTGCTTTAACTACATAAAAAAATCTAAAAACTCAAAAAGCATGTGTTCGCTTCTTGTACGAGTATATAGTATTTGTATATATAAATATACATAATATATGTATATAGTAGGTAGTGAAAACGCATGTTAGTTGAAAAGAATTCTAAAATTGGTAAAAAATTCATATTAATAGTTATGATTAATTCAAAAAAATATGAAAATTGTTTATATTGTATTAAGTTATATGAAAGTTCTTTTTCGAAGAAAAATACATATATATGTATGTGCCAGTGTATGCTCTCACTGCAAACCTTATGAAAATTATGTACACATGCAATTGGCAAACTCTTTGGTGATTTGTCGTCGGTATTTCAAAGAGGCTTTTGGTCGAAAAAATCTATTTTTTTTTCTTTTTCGTAGCTGCTATGCTATTTACATATAATGCAACAAACCAGAATTTTCTATCTGCTTTAGTTTTTTCACAATTTCACTTTAAACATGGACACATTGACAAAAAAAACGTACAAATGCAATGCACTTCACGGTGGGCAGGAAGCGAAGATAGGTTGCATAAAAATGTCGACAAAATCTGAAAGCAGGGTTGTATTTGTTGATATCTTAAGGTTAAGAATCCGCTTAAATTGAAATCCTAGCTGCTCCTGTTTTAAAGATATCCACATTTTATATACTTCTGATAGGAGGAAGAGGAAGGCGTACTTCTCGATAATTAGAGCATATTTATACGAAAAGAAATCTCATACAAATCTGTTCCCCTTTTTTAACTCACTAAAACGGATCAAATCAATGTGAAACATTTTCATTTTTTCCTACCGAAAGAATAATTGATCGAGATTTATTGGGCGCTACCGGTATACAACTTAAATGATGATGGACATAATGAAGGTTTCCACTACCGAGAAATCCGCGGCAGGACGGTGGCTTTTACCCAGAATTTGCACTCCTAACAAAGCACGTTCGTATCAATAATAGTGGCTGTTAGGAAAACCGAAAGCATTAAGAAAACGTAACAAATAAAAATAGGTGAAATCAAGGCAATTAATATAAAAATTAAACCCTTGGTGCAACTACGAGCGACGTTGCCCCAAGGCGTTCGCATTATTTTGTAAGATCTCGTTTTTGGAATAGTAGTTTGATACCTTTTTTATTACTTGTATCACGTACCTTAGCGAGTTACACGACGTCGACTTCACTTTTGTACCACATCAGCAGTAGCATTAGTTAGCGTTAAAATCAGCTGCCATTATTCCCACGTGCCATTATTTTTTGGTCTATCCAATGGATCACAATTATGTTTGGGAGAATAAGATACTACTGCAGAAGTTTTGAAATCTGATGCCCTTATATTGGCGTAGCTTCATTATTCACATGCGTATGTATGTAAGTATGAATATCCAATATATGTCCTACATCGGAAATTTAACATTTCTTCAAGTAACGTTGAAGTGCATTTTATTCAGTCTGCATTATGTGAAACATATATCATTAACAGAGCATTTAAACAAGAACATATGTACATATGTACATGTATGAAGATTTTACTGTCTTTTATTCCATTGCCATCACCTCGTTGAAATTTTATTCTCTATAAAACACTGATGCACTTCAACTGCCTATGGACACAATAAAATAATTCACATTCGATGATTATATGTCGGCAAAATTAAACGCAAATCTCCCATATGTACATACCACAACCTTCAAATTAAATTAACGCCGCAGTGTAAAAGCACCCGTAGAATGGTGGTGCAGTATATTTAGTTTTCTTGACTACACGTTTCGTCAGATGCCCTTTGACTATATGGTGCCCATAAGTACATATGGGGTGGCTTTCCTGCTTGCATTCATCAACGCAATTCCAATGTGCAAATTATACACGTCGTGGTGGAAAATTTGCGTTCGCGTTTGATTAAATGCACTCGATTGGATCAAAAGCTTCCGTAGTTTCGCTAGTTGAAAGTAAAAGAAATCATGGAGTTTTTTTTTTTTTTTAACAAGTTCTTTCACAAATATTTAGTGAATTAATTTTTTTATTTGTTTGCCTGCGACGTAAACACTTATAATATTACGATCATCGCCAACATAAATAAATTTTTTGCACCATTTCCAGCAGTTGAGCTTCGCTAGATTTTTCCGCATCAACAGTAACATAGTTCAACAACGGATATTTGCTCGTATCGACAATCAATGCATCGAAATCTTTACCCACCATGAAATTTCCAGTAACCTCGCCCAACGCCAGTGCTTCAGCGCCACCAAGTGTTGCCAAGAATATAGCTTGTTTGTAGTTGAGTGGTCGATATTCATTATCTTGAGCATTTAGGCGACCACTGCCTTTGATCTCCTGCTTCTTCACAAATTCCAGATGGTGGGAAACATCCACAGCACGCAATATGGCATCTTCTATGGACATCGAATTTCCACCCGATACGTCTGTGCCTAAACCAACTTTAACGCCATTTTTTTATGAGTCGCATCACATCACAGAAACCTGAAGATAAGTTTGTATTAGAGGACGGGCAATGGGCAACCGAAGTACCGCGCTCACGCAAAAGCGCGACTTCCGCATCCTCTAGATGTACAGCATGCGCCTTAACAGTCTTCGGTGTCAACAAACCCGCATTATCATATGCCTCTGCATAGCATGAATTGTAGACCGATTTGACATATTCAATTTCCGCCAAATTTTCGCTAATGTGGCTCTGAATATGCAAATCATTTTTGCGTGCTATTTCACCCAACTTTACCATTAATTCCTTTGTGCAGCTCAATGCAAATCTTGGTGTTATTGTAGGCTTTACCAAATCTGTCTTTAGTGTTTTTATCTCATTGACAAATTCCTCTGTATTCGCTGCTGATGTTTCCGTGGTTTCAACATAAAAGTCGGGGCTGTTGCAATTCGAGCAAACTTTGCCAACTAATGCTCGTTGGCCCTGTCGCATTGCCTGCTTGGATAGTATTAGAGTACTATCTTTGTTATTGCTACCAAAGTAAGACGCGAGAGTGGTACCTGCTCTAATTGTGTTTTCCACAACTTTAGTGTACACATTCGCTGCAAAATCTTGATCATCATATTTCGCCTCCAACGGGAACGTATATGTATTCAGCCAGTCCAATAAGGGCATATCTAACCCAAGTCCGATTTGTGCTACCTGAGGCGCATGAATATGGCAGTCCACAAAACCAGGCATAACAAACTGGTCTGAAGTGAGATTTTCCTCACTTGTACCCTTAAAACCGGCGTAGTCGCTCTCGTTTCCTATACCAGCGATTTGGCCTTGCTGGTCCACTGCAACAAATCCGCTCGGAAAAACCTCAAATTCATTAAGAGATTTCGTATGTATAATTTTTCCAAAGAAAACTTTAGCCATTTTCAACCTTTGAAGAGGTAAGAACACCTGTTGATATAAACTATTATAAATCAAATTTATAACAGATCCACGTTCAGCTCGTGTAATGCAGATTACTGAAAAGAAAAAGAATGAATGGAGATTCAATAGCAATTGTAAATTAAAATTGTACAATTAATAACCTACAATACTTACCGCTCAGCCTCGTGGCAGCCATTGTGTACAAATACAAGTGAGATATCTTAGCAATAGACGTCATCCTGGGCCACAGCTGAGATCATCTGTTTTCTAGAGTTGCTTATTTTGGTCTAAAGTGCGGTTTTTTGACCTGAGTTGCATTAAATAGTCTCTTAAAACTTGGTAGTATTTGCTGTTCAAATGGTAACATATATGCCCAAAAACTTGAAAAATATTAGATGATTGCTTTTTAAAAATGCTATTTATAAAATTTGGTTTTGATTGCGACATTAGAAATATACAGATTATAAAAGTTTTTCACATATGTTTTAAGATTTTAAAGCTTTTAAAATGTACGGTAGAATGCAACAATGTGCTTGAATTTGTTTGCTTCTTCGTCAACTTATTCGTTTGCAGACTAGAAAAATGGCAAACAGCCATCAAAATACACACAAATGGGTGCGCGCAGCAAAATTCAGCCCTAATGGTAAGTTCATTTCATCGTGCGGCGACAAGTTAAGTTAAGAATTTGCGATACATTTTCAGGCGAATGTATGCGAACGTTCACCGGGGGAAGAGGTATGGGACGACAGCTGGCATGGCATCCAGACGGCAATCTGGTGGCTTTAGCATTAAGTTGTAACCGCGTTAAGATATTTGACAAAGCTGAAGGCGAGCTAATCAGTGTTGCCAGAACTTTTTGGGCCGACCGGCTAGATTGGCAAAAAAAAGCGGCTAAAAACGGCTAAAATGTTTTAGTGAAATTTCACATAGACTCTGGCAAAAAACGGCTAAAATGTTTTAGTGAAAATCCACATGCTTTATTTAAATAAATCGCAAGAAACGAAAGACTAGTTAACACCATTAATTTATATCGAGTGTATATTCCTCATCATCAAATGAATCACTATTGTATATATCACCTGAATTCATTAATTTTAAGAGATCGTCATCTACAGTAAAATTATGGCAGCATTTTTCTTCACGTTTTAAACCGTATCTTATATATAAAATAGCGTTTAACGTTTTAACGCACATTGGATTTCTTTGCTTAGTTTTTATTATATTCATTGAACTAAATATTCGCTCTACTTCTGCATTACTTATAGGGAAAACAAGAAAACTAGGTTGCAAAGGTCAGCAAAAGGGTTTTCTCCTAGGGCATTTCGAAATTGATAAACTTCGGCCCAAAATTTTACAGTTGAGTCTAAATTACTCCAGGTATGTAACGTTAACCGTTGCCATTGCATCTCTATGGATGTTTTTTTGTCGGCATTATATTTGTGTTTTTGTTGCTGTAGTTGAACAAATACTTTTGGTTTAATTACTCTTAATGCATTTCCAACCGAAAAAAGTGTTTTTTTTTAGTTTGGCAATATTTGTAGGGAGGCGTTGGCGTATTTCCTTTATTAAAGTGATAATAAAATAGCGACCATTTTCTCGAATTATTTTCTCGGCTTCGTGGTCAAAAGCGTTTGTGCTTACTTTTGTTTTTAAATACTCTTCAAAACTGTGATAAAACTGAGGAAATGGAGCAAGGTATGGTTCCAACGGGGAGCATATAGGATCAAATGTGTCCGCGCTAATAACCACTAGGCAGCATAGATGCGAAAGTAAAACATTGAGTTCATTAAAAATCTTCATTGGGTCTGCATTATTGCTTTCGAAAAACTTGTTTACTTTTTGCACCTGAAAATTAGGCAAATAGTAAAATCGGCTAAAAACGGCTAACTTTTTTTTACAAACCGGCTAACAAATCGGCTGCCGGCTAGATCAAATTTTCTCCGGCTAGTTGCTATCAAAACCGGCTAAATCTAGCCGGAAAACGGCTAAAATGGCAACGCTGGAGCTAATACAGTGCATTCGTCGCCGGAGAATGATGTTGCATTTCACCCAAGTAGAAATTTCTTGGTGACTGGCGGCGATGACGATACAATAAGATTGCTTGATTTATTAGAAGATCGGCCAATTTATACACGGTAGTAGTGCACTTTAGCGGAACCATATAAAATACATTTTTTCCTGTATTCAACAGTTGCCCGTTTGGAAATCTAATTTGCATACATTTGATGCCAATAGCGCGCAACAAACAAGCCAGTTCTCAAAGAGCCCAAATTGATTTTAGTCATGCAACAGCTCCACATAACTCCGCCATAGACACACCAGTTGCTGGAGTACCAAAAAGCTGTGATGACAGTATTTTAATTGATCCACGACAATCGGTGGCATATGGAATGCGTGATGGAAATTTTCTGGTGCTTGATAGCCAATATACTACAAGAGTGAAACGCTGTGATAGTATTTTTTCTCAAATTTTCATCTTTTATTTGCAGTTACATTAAGAAGCTCATAGAGGACAGAGCGGTTGGTGAGGAAGGTGTCGAGTTACTGCTGTACTGCAACTGGGAAAATCCGCATTTCGCACGTGCTCCACTCGTATGGAATAGTAGCTTATGTCGAAAGGCTGGTTTTAGTATAATGCGGCATTCGCAGCATACCCTCACTGGCGCCGAGCCGTTGAAGAAATTTTGGATAAATAAACGTGCAAGAAATAGTTCCGATACTAGCACTGGAGATTTATTTTTTTAATATACCTTGTTTATACCTACACAAAATCCGGATTAGCAAAAAACCGATTGGACTCAATATATATTTCTTTACAGCATTTATCCCCCTGTCTTTATAGCGCACTCGATAAAGTCTTATTCAAAAGTAAACAA
>NW_023458555.1:96984299-96985302 GCF_013731165.1 Rhagoletis pomonella | reverse complement strand
AAAAAAAACGTACAAATGCAATGCACTTGTTAACTTCAAGGTGTTTTCTTGAAAAGTTATTTTTGAGTTGTATGAACATTTATTTTGAGCAAATGAGTTGCATGGTCATTTTCCACTGCAATACTCATATTATATGTAATTAATGGGGCATATTCATAGTCAAAATAAAGTCGACACTAAAGTTAGTTACAGATTTTTGACTTAATTTTCAATAGAATATCTGTAAAAAGCTGCAACTATGTAAGTTTAGAGTCGACTTTATTTCTTACGCATGCGCATACGGATGTATGTATGTACTTACAAATGCGCTACATATGTATGTAAAATGGACATACTCCAAAATCATATATGAATTGATAACGTTCCTCTCTATGTACTTATGTGTACATACATACCTAAACAACCTCGCAAATCATTTATTGATAACGTTCTTACAGATGCACATACTATAACATACATATAAAAACATCCTTCTTATTTGAGGTTCACAAACTTTAACTTCAGAGTCGTCTTTATTTCGTCTACGAATATGCCCCAATAGTTTTGCAGTCAAATGAAAATGCATTTCCCACGCATATGTATGTAAATACATACTCCATTAATTGATAACATAAATACATACATGCATACATGCATATATAGATAAGCACATATGTACATACATACACACGTATGTGCATATTTCTGCCAAATACTACGCACATGCATAGATATGTACAACTCAGCATACATACATAATCACGCACATATTCAAGTACAACAAGAACTATTTCATTCATAAACGCATGCGCGTATTTCTCAAGGCCAAATAAATTCATTCATAACAACCGCAGCTCATCTCCCCGCAAATTCATCACCTACAAGCGCAACTTTTTCAGTCCGACACAAAAATTCTAAAATCTAAAATGTAAGAAATCTCGGCCAGCAAAGTGAAAAGTGGCAACTATTTCTCTATTTCCAGTAAAATTAGTTATCTCGAATTTTGGTAATTTTTGGCAAAACA
>NW_023458555.1:96981609-96984199 GCF_013731165.1 Rhagoletis pomonella | reverse complement strand
TTTTTTTTTGCTAAAAATTACTTGTTTCATTAACAGGTCTATTCTGCGCTGGTAATATAAATTGTATAACCGGTAATTAAAGTGTCTGTCAATTTTTAAACCTTTTTCGCATTCTGTGCTCTCTTGTAACCGGTAAATTTGGTTACCATCTAATAAGCTGGTAACAAAATATTGCCCCGTGAAATATGCAATACCGGAATTTCCACAAATCTTCATAGCAGCATGCTTTCTATCAAGTGAAAATATGGCTGTCAAACTATCAAATTGCCTGCAATAGATGTCAAGCAATAAGGCGGTATCCATTGGAAATATATTTTGTGACAAGGTTATCACGACATTGGTGGTTTCCTGTGAAAACAGGGCCTTACCGAGCACCGAATTGCCGAGTACCAAGCCCTAATTTTTGTTATTGAACATAACGAAAATAAAAATATGCAGCGCTATGATATTGTTCGTTTGTTCACATTTTGACGTTTTTCGACATGGACTATGAATCACAATACATGAAAGGTTTGTTCAGAGAACGACAATGAACTTTTGGATGTACGTTGCCACAGGTGCACGACATGTTTTGTAATGCATACAAATTTACAGCTTTTTTCATTTGTATTTGGAAAAGTATCAAAATTGAATAAAAGTATCTCTCCAAAATTCATCGAAAAATGTATCAGTTTTGATCCACTTGGATCAAAACGGTCACACTGCTCCCAAATACCTTGCGTAAGGGGAAGGAGTAAGAGTATGCCCATTTAAGGAAGGTAAGTTAAAATTAGGAATCTTTATCCTTGCAGTGAATAATAGTAATTCGGTCTTCAAGGTATTAACGTTAAGCCCGCAGCTATTTGCCAAAGAACTCAATTCCCTTAGTTCTCTTTGAAGCATTTCCCTTATCACATTTATGTACAATCTGGATACCATAATCACTACATCATCTGCATACGCGACAACTCTTACCCCTTCCCTGCTGAGTCTTAGAGGAATGTTGTTTAGTACGCAAAGCTACAGCAGTGGCGATAATACCCCGCCTTGCGAAGTCCCCCGTTTTGAATGACTGATGACTACGCTGGTGCTTAGCTTAGCGTTTACAATCCTTGTACGAAGCATGGTAGAGATCCAGTTTACCAGGAAGTTCTCAATCCCCAGGTTTCTGAGTGACTGCTCTATCGCCTTCAGGCTAACATTGAACGCCCCTTCTATGTTCAGAAAAGCCGTCAACGTATATTGTTTGTTTTCCAGCGATGACTCTAGCAGTGATATCTACCCCTGAGATCTGATTTGGGTCGCAGCCTGGAAAATGGGTACGAAGAAGGAGTTGTAATATCTCCTTAGAACTATTGGTCCATCCTCCATCTTCCTTTTTTAGGAAGGAAGGATTGCTATGCTCCTTGGATAGTATCATCCTCATTCTGGGGGGTTCTTTGTCGATTCTATAGAAGAGTAAAACCCCTCCAGGATTCCTGCTTTGCTTTGCGAATTGCCTTTGGGTTAATTCTTAGGCTATCTTTATATGTCTGCCAGTTGCCCGTGGAATAGCTTAAGTTGAGAGCTTTACGAGACTCTTTCCTAAGATCCGAGATCTACTCTCCTCACCGATCCCATAGCCTTTACGAATTTGTTGCACTTGGTTTCTATATCTTTCAAGGTCGTTAAGGCACTATTGTAATGTTTCCCAAGTTTGTTACTAACCACACTGGCAAACCGCCACCATTTTGTTATCTTTGGGTTACGAAAAGGAAGGGAAGCACTCTGGCTAACCGATAAGTTGAAAAGTATGTACCTATGATCAGAAAATTATTTCCGATCTTATACTTCCAGTTGTCTACCTTAATGCTACCTCTACAACTACAATCGATTACAAATTATTAGATTAGTGCTAAGAATGTAATCGAAAAGAAACTCACCGCGAGGATTTATTTCCGAGCTGCCCCAGACCGAATACCTGGAGTTGTAAGCGCATCCGATAAGTAGATTATCCCATTGAACATTCTCAACTAAACTACGAACCGCATCCGGTGGTGCGTCCTCGTTGTGTGGCATGTAGCACAAGGCGGCGATGACCATGCTGGTATCACCAGCCACTTGAGTCTCGTAGCTGTTGAATCCGATGAGCTGTGAAGGGATGAGAAAAGTATGGTATTGAGATTTAACCACAACACAAGATCTAGATTTACCGTCCGATTTTTTGTAGAAGACCTCGTATCCATTTAGGTGTAGCCCCTTAACCTCGGTGTTCCATACCCAGGGCTCCTGAATGAGTGCGATGTCGACATCTTCCTCCAGCAGGAAGACGGGAAGGTTGTCCGTGACCAGCTTCGAGTGCTGTAGGTTAATCTGGGCAACCTTGAGACCCATTTTCAATTTGGGTCAGCGAGCAGCATACTTTCCAGCAGTTTGTTTTCGTCGTCGACCACGTCAGGCTCTTCTTCTTCAGCATTTTTCGCCCGGAAAATTTGGCTCGTCGGATATCAAAGCGAAGGAGGTAGTCGGCCTTTACCAATGAGGAGTAAGAAGGACATGCTGGTTGTTGTGACTCCTCAGCTTTAAGGATCACCCAATCGTCCATCGGGATTTTGCGCTTGTGCGCACGCAG
>NW_023458555.1:96945929-96981509 GCF_013731165.1 Rhagoletis pomonella | reverse complement strand
CACAAAATTAATTTTTGAATATGAACACAGACGCAACTTACACGCCGAACCTCAGCTACTGTTATCCATCGTCAGGGATTTCATATGGCCTATAAATGGTAGACACCTAGCGAGGCGCACTGTACATAACTGCGTTAAATGTAGACGACTACAAGGCAAAACAATTGTGCCTATCATGGGTAACTTACCGTCTTAGCGTGTCACTACCAATTTCCCAATCAGAGCTGTCGGCATAAATTTCGCAGGTCCATTTTGTATATTAAACAGAAAGGGTCGCGGATCAAAGGTAGTAAAATGTTATTTATGTATTTTCATTTGTTTAAGATATAAATGTGTTCGCCTAGAAGCGGTTTCTGATATGACAAAAGATGCCTTCATACTTACGTTTCGAAGATTTGTCTCTAGGCGAGGGCGGCCAGCCGAGGTATTCTGCGATAACGGACGCAACTTTGTCGCGGTGAAATAATTCGTTTTCTTTTTTTAATCTAACAAGACTTCTTTGTCTGATTTTGCAAGTAACGAAGGAATCAAGTTTTTGTTTTCGCCTGATTACGCTCCTCATTTTGGCGGAATTTGGGAGGCCGGGGTAAAATCGGAAAAATTTCATATAAAGCTAGTTATGGGAAATTCTCATCTCACCTTCGAGGAATTGTCTACACTTTTTGCACAAGTAGAGTCGGTTTTAAATAGCCGCCCATTATGCCCTCTTTCCTCTTCACCTAATGATTTCCAAGCCTTGGACGGCCTCTCACTGCACTGCCATCACCTAGTTTTGAGAATTGCAATATCAATCATCAGCAGAGATATCAGCGCATCCAGCAAATTCATCAGCACTTCTGGCGCAGATGGCAGCGTGAATACATAGCCGAACTTCAGCAGGGCTGCAAATGGAAGAGTAATCCTGCGCCTCACAACATCGGATACATGGTTCTTCTACAAGAAGACAATGTACCCCCGCTTTGCTGGCGCCTTGGAAGGACACAGCGCCTTCATCCTGGTTCTGGCGGAGTAGCCCGTGTCGCTGAAATTGCCACTATACGGGGATGTGTCCGTCGCCCCTTGGTGCGCCTTTGCCAGTTACCTACAGCCGAAGAGATGAACAAGTGAAGGTTGCAAGACTTTCATCTTTCAACGGGGGGATCATGTTCGCGCCTACGACACCCTCATAACGTTTTTCCCTAACACAAAGGGTGGCAAGATTCTGACTGTCAATACTTGTCTGTCAAGGGAACTGTCAACTTAGACTATCAGCACGTGTTCTTTTTCACTTGCCTTTTTTTATCTCATCAGCAAATGTATCAACCTAAGAACTGTGTTTTAATATTGAAATACACATTGATTGAATTATAGCCAAAATTAAACGATTTATTTGTGTGCAATCTTAACAAATGGAGTTAACTGTTAGCAACAGGGAACAGGGTAAGCAGGGCGGTATTAACAATACAACTGGGGTATTCGAGGAGATGGGTGCAGACGAACAAAGTGTTAGTCTAAATGAAATTGGTTGGGGGGTTAATGAGGGGATTTTTAAGAAGTGGGAACGGGGGCAACTACACCGAGAAAATTGGTGTTCGGAGCTCAATAAGAAACTAAGATCAATCCGTAGAATTAGTTGTCGGTTCCAGCGGGAACGACGCAGGGGAGGTGAAGGTCTAGCTCAAGCTAGATCACATTTTTCAGGATATGAGGATGTATAAGGATATGCTTTTACGAGTTAACGCGGACTAGTGCAGAAGATTTGTGGCGGAAAATAGGGACGACCCTTAGGGGCAGATGTACTGGAGCTGTCGCGGTCATCGAAGTGAGGAGATCACCTAGCACCTCTCCTCGCGTTGGTAGCACCATGTTAACAACGTGGAGGGAGTGTGCGGGGCTTTGTTAGGTGCGTTCTTTCCTAGTACGGAAGTTCAGGTTCCTCAAGCACAAGAGGTGCCTGTCCCCCCACTAGATTTTGGGGAGTTGGGCTACGCATTCGCGCTAGTTAGGTATAGAAAGTCACCAGATTTTGATGGTTTGAACGGTGAGATTTGCAAATGCTTGTGGAAGTTCATTCCAGAATGCTTGGATGCTATCTATGCACGTGAGTGGAAGGTTTCTGGGTCGTTCCTCTTCTAAAGTCGCCCGGTAAAATGAGGAGTGATCCTCAATCTTATCGGGGCATCAGTCTTCTTCCAGTGTAGTAGGTCGGATAGGCAGTATGGGTTCAGGAAAGCGCGCTGTATTGAGGATGCTTGGCTCAACGTTAAGGGTTGTGTTAACAATTGTACTAATGTGTATTTTCTTGGCATATTCATTGATTTTAAGGGGGCATTCGATTGTTTACGTTGGGATAGTGTCATTGAGCAGCTGGAGAGACTTGGGTGTCCGGAGTTACCTTTATGGTGGAGTTGAGGTTGAGGTTCCTTGTGGTTCTCCGCAGTCCATTTATTTGGAACCTCATGATGGATACCATGCTCAGCCAGCTTGCGCCGCTTTGCAATTTTAGCTCGTACGCATATGGCCTTCCCATCTTTGTAGAGGGGCAGTCGAGGGCTGCAATAGAGCTGAAAGGAAATCAGCTGCTCGACGTGGTAAGGAGATGGGGTGCGAATGTGGATGTTAATGTGTCGGTAGAGAAGAGAGTGATGATGCTCCTCAATGGAAAATTGCCGCAGGGTCACCCGCCGGTCATCCGCTTAAACGGAACCACTCTCAGGTACAAGACGAAAGTCAAATACTTGTGGCTGTTGATGGGCGAGCGGATGAAATTTTGTTTGCATTTCGTACGACTTACGCATCGACTTCTTGGTGCTGTGGATCAGAAACGCCGCATTTTTAGGTTTGATTGGGGCCCAGTCCGACGTGCTGTTCGTACTATATATCAGAGCCTGTTTGTGGCTTGTGCCACTTATGGTTACGCTATTTGGTATGAATCTGTTATGACGGTTGTAAGTCGCAAAAGATTTTGTCGTGCCAGAGGGTAATGCTGCTGTCTGGTCTGCCGGTATGTCGCTCAGCTTTCAGATTTGGTGGTAATAGAACGCTCTATGACTTTCCGGTTAAGAAGAGGTTTGGAGATGCCGTTGCTGGATGGGTGAATTTCGGATGCTGATTTGGAGAGATAGTATTTGGAGTGCAAACGCTCCTTGTGGGAGACGGTGCTTAGTAAGTGACAGGACCGCTGGGACAATAGTTCCAACGGCCGGGTGACGTATGGTTATATTCGTGACGTTATTTTTTCCGTGAAAACCCGGATTTTAGAGTTTGTCTTCTAACCGGGTATGGGCCATTCAATGCGTTTTTGCATAGACAGAATCTTCACGATTCGGAAAGTTGTGCATGTGGTGCGCAAAGCTAGGATACAGGACACATTGTTTTTGAATGCCCGATGTACTCTGACATTTACCTGGGACGGGGATCAGAGGGACTGACGGACGGTTTCTTTTTGACGATACTCGCTCTTCGAGCCAGCATGTTTAAGTTCTGAGGGTATTTGCACGAGAGTTGTTTAGGCGAAGAAGGCGTGCAATCAGTTGAGGGGGTAAATGATTGGGTGGAGGCGACCAGTCAAGAGTGGTACGGAAACTCAACTGGTAGTAGTTACGGCTACGAGGTCTGACCGGAGACTTAATTCTGGTACCACGGGGAACAGTAGCCCCCACAGTTTACTCTGGCCTGTTCTTGGATACGGCGAGTATCGTGGAGGTTGTGGTTTAGCACCCAAATGCGGGTAGAGTTGACATTTGTTAGCTCGATGTGGAGTTGCATTGCAACCACGTGCAGGAGCCATGGTACGGCAGTGGTTTAGATAGGCCTCGAACCTTACCAAAGTGGTAAGTGTGTCCATTCCGCACTGCCAATTGGTACCGATATGCTTGCAATGTGGGGCGCTGATCTTCGCATTTATTTGACCCGCTGTGCTCTTGAGCGCCGTGGAATAAGGTCGGTCTCGGCAGGTACCCACGGAAAATATCAGCATACCTAGACGCAGACTGTTAATAAGTTAATTTTACAAATCCATATTTTCCCCTTTATTTAATAAATTCAAGTTGTGTTAACTAAATACAAATAAGTACAGTGCCTAATGGTGACTAACAGAATGACAAAGTTAACTATGTAGGGATATAAAGAAATTGTTCACTGAACTTAATTCCCTTCAACTTTTTTTTTGCTCTGGTTCTAATATTTTTTCTTACGGATTACTTAAAACTAGATCCCTAACCTACCTCAAATTTGTATATCAGAGATGGGTAAACCCACACTATCACTCACATGCGCTTGCGTCTTCCTCAACAGCCAGTGCTCGCACTGTACCGCATTTGTGAAAGAGATTCCATTTTTTTGTTAAATTACATTTCTACTACGTCTACCACTGTATGTTAAAAAACTATCACAACTTCTCATTCTTGAATCCCTAACTTCCTGTTTCTTTTATGAGAATGCATAATTTTGGTATCAAACGTTGAACAGGTAGTAGTATTAGAGCCGCTCTCTTTTTGATTTCTTTTAACAAATATTTCAAAATGTTGAAAATCAGTTTTTGGTACATTCGTCTAACTCAGGAGCACAAACGCTGATTACAGGGTCCTGCAAAGAATAAATCGATGCCTCTGGATGCAAACAAAGTTACCAAGAAGAAAGTTGCAGCAAGTTTTATATATTTTTTTAATTTAAAATACTATTATTTAACTTTTTGTGTGTATTTCACATATCACACTTTGATCTTAAAAACATCTAAATTACTTTTCGACGCTTTAGAGACCATAAGCAACATAAAACTACACGTGAATGTTGTTTTCGCTCTAATACTAATGGTGCACACGGGAGTATCCGGGAGCTACTCGCCTTTCACATAAAAGTCGTGTGTGCGCAGCTAACGAACTGTTGCAACGCTAGCAACAAATTAATTTTGCGTTTGCTAGTGTACGTATACTAACACAAAACTGTTCGCTCGTATTGCTAGCTCTGTGGACCCTGTGGACCACTGCTCTAATACTATTACTTGTTTAACTTGCCTTGATTTTACGCAAACATCTCCTAACTCCATTTAAAATTTCACTTCGAAAATTATTCGTCCGAACACTGTCAACACCAGCGAAGCGTCAGTCAATCGTTAATTATCGTAAGATGCACGAGGCCTAAGATAGTATACATGTCTAGACGTCGCCGTGAGGCCTGGTGATCCACTCCTTTCGAGTTGGCATGGTAATTTTATAGTTTTTGGTGAAGGTGTTTGATAGTATGCATTAGTCAGTACTTGCAGGTATCGGTATGGGCGCCCTTGTCCCTGGGATTATCGAATGGCCTGATGGACCATGAGTCCAGGAGCCTGCCTTTCTAAGTCTTAAGGCTGCAATAATGGCTGTTTGCCGAGCTACTAAATCAAGCGCGGATAGATGTAGGACCCCGTTAAGAGCTTCGGTCGGGGAGGTACAAAGAGTTCCACTTATGCATAACTCCGCACTCCTTTGTACCTTTTGAAGTTGCTTGACCGCTGTTCTATTATCAGGGGTAGGCCACCATACCAGGGCTCTATAAATCTGAATCGGGCGAACAGTGGCAGATCCAGTGAACTATCTTAGGTGAAAGGATACACGGATCGCCTTTTTACATGGGAAGAGTGCTGAGGTGCCTTTCTTGATGCGTTCCATTGTGTTGTCATTCCAGAACAGTTTGCTCTCAAGAATCACTCCAAGATACTTAGTAGTATGTTTAAACTCCATGCTTGAGTCATCAAGTCCGAAGGGTGTAAGAGTCGGTACTGTGAATCGCTAAAAATCGCCAGGTTTAGCATGAGAGACTCTGCCTGCTTTCGGTATGAACACTCCCTTGACTTCTGTCCAGATTCCGGGTATGTAGCCGAGTTTTAGGCAACTGGTGAAGATAGTCTTTCGCCATGGTCTTGTACGTTCCATAGTGTGTTGTAGCTGGGCCGCATATATTCCATCCGGCCCTGGCATCTTATAGGGCTTGAAATTAGATATGGCCCAACAGATTTCCCTGTCGCTTATAATTGGTGTAGCCTCTGCCGATTGTGGATTATGTAACGTGTCATCGTTGCCTTCTGGGAAGTGATTATCTAAGAGTAATTTTACGGTTTCGGAACTTGAGTCAGCCCAGTACCCGTCATCCTTTTGAATATAGCTAGGTGCTGTAGGTGATTTTGCAATTACCTTATGGAGTCTAGAAGCTTCGAATGTAGTCTCTATCCCACTACAAAAATCAGTTTTGCTTTCCTGATGGCTTTCTTGTATATGTTAAATGACGATTTATATTGTGCCCAAGATGACTCTAGGGCATCGCGCTTTGCAGCATTGAAAGCTTTCCTGCATTCTTTCCAAAGTTTACTTAGATCGGAGGACCACCAGGCACGTTTGTACGCCTGCATGGTTTTCCTCTTGGGACATGCCCTGATAAGTGCTGGCTCGCAACTCTCAGCGAAAAGTCTAACTAATTGATGAAGTTCCTCCCTACTTTCTGGTGTGTTGAATGGTTCAGAAGGTTGCTTGATACCCATTTTGCAATAACTCATTTAACTTTTCAAATAATTTGAATAACTATTATTTTTGAAGGGGTGGCAGCTATTTTCGAAAAACTAAAACCTCACGGCACCTCTACAGCCCAAGCACTTTAATCTGACACGTCATTTTTCAAAATTGAACGATCGGGGCGGATCGTATGGCATTGATTATTATACACTTTTAATTAAATTTTTCATCACGTGGCAACTCTTTTCGAAAAACGACAACTTTACTGCACATCTACAGGCCAGTCCCTTTAATTTGGCACTTCATTTTTGAAAATCGCACGAATGGTGCAGCTCTGATGACCTTGACAAAAATTGCTTCGGGTATTAAATATATGGATTATAAAAAATATATATAAATAGTTGGCAATCTTCGTTGAAATAATTATCTTTGAAATTTATTTCAGTCCGCTTTCATTTATTTATATTACAAAAGGACTTTTATTTCGGACTTAAAAAATATTTGGCCAAAAATAAAAGTCCGGGTTGACTGATTATTTTATTTAAAATAAAATAAAAATCCAAACTTAACATAACTTTTTTCTAAGGAGTTTTATTATAAAAGTTATAAAAGTCCCGGTCCCTGCTTCTAAGCTTTGTTTCGGTCCACAAAAAGATTTAAAATGGATTTACTAAACCAGGGTTTCCTGTTATCATATTTTAATGGTACGAAAATGGATATACATGCCAAACAAATTATTTACCAGCATTGTAAATTAATCTAGGTTTTCATCAACGTCTGAACGGAACTGGCAGAAGTTCCAGTCCAGTGAATTAGTTACGTCAGTTAAGTCCCTCAAGTTGGTAATTTGATGTACGTACTTTATCGAACTCAACATTAAAACATAAAATTTATGGTCGGATACTCCTGCTAAGGGAAATTGGTCAACATGGTTTACGTTATCAACATCTCTGACAATAAAGATATCTAAAATATTGGGCTTTTTTTTAGGTGCAAAGCCAGCCCTGACAGATGTACGGATTTGCAGGGGCGAAAATGGTTTTACGGATTCAACGTACGGATTTTTAGCTTTCCGTCAATATGTACGGATTTTTGTATAGATTTTTGGAGTCTTTTTTTTTCTTATAGTTCCTGAACCCTTTTTTGCAACATTTTTTGGTAGAAAAGAAAACGCCATAAGAACATACTGCTTGGTGAAAAGTTCTAGTCAGAAAAATAATGTTTTCTGTGAAGCAATCAATAAATAGGACCAGTGGAAATATGTGTTGCTTTATTTGATGTTATTAAAAGAACGATTCCTGTGTTCACCTAAGAACAATCGATTTCGTTTTCCCGCCAAACAAATTTGAGCGTATGGATTTTGTACGGATTTTTCGACCACAACTTTTTGTCCGTGTACGGATTTTAGGCTCTAAACGTCTGGCAGCCCTGTGCATAGCGTGTCGAATATTTATTACCAAGTGTGATGCCAGTACTGTTAAGGTTGCTCAATGAATGTTTCGACTTAGCGTTATCTGTTAAATATGAACTCTAAAACTTTTGTTTTTAAATTTACACATTTAAAGAGTTTCATATAGCCAATTTCCTCTCCTAATGTGTGCAATTTTACATACCGTGTTAACCCGTAATGAACACACGGGGTCCAGTGGACCCCAGCCCAACTTTTCGGCTATATATTTTAGGTAGAAATAATTTAAAATCGACTTTCTGGCTTTACCTGTTATTACTATTTTTTTCATAGGTTTCAGCGCTTTGGAAAGCTAGCGTGGCGTCAGTCGGTTTACTCAGATCGATTTGTACGGATTTGTATTTTCATTGGACCCCGTGTGACCATAGTCTGGCAAAATCGAATATTTAACACATACGTTCACTGAGAAAAAAAGTGTTGTTAGAATAAATTTTTTTTATTTAATTACCGTTTAAAAATGTTCGTATTTAAATCGAGTGAAAAGTGTTAACAAAATGGATTTTTCCATTATACATACCCTACGTACCCTGCAGCAATTCAGACTCACCCTAGGTTAGCCCTCAGATAGTCCCTATTGTTGCCAATGGTTTCAAGTGCCATTTTTGGCATTCGCGTGTCATTGGAAAAGGACCGGTCCAATCAACACTGACCGTAAGATAGTTCTGGACCAGTCCAATTTTGGAGATTATTTTCGTTGGATTAAGATTGCGTTCTGCACTTCGCAGATGCTTTTTCATAATTCGGAAACACAAAAAAAAGACAAATTTTATCATTTTATAAACCATGTTGCTTCTGACGGAATTTGAACCCGGACTCTCCTGAAAGCTAACAAATAGTGGCAAGCATCTCTACGCACTGAGCTGCAGCCACGCATGTAAACGTGTGTTCAAATGTTCACTTTGCATCAAGGCCAGACCAAGCGATTGGGACATTTACAGGGCGGTGTTCTTTAAATTTTTTTTATTGAATTGCAAAACAACACCTCCCTGTCACTGCCAAACTTTACTTTTCTTCTATCTCTAGGCCGGTTCCTTGGGGACTGGTGGAAGGCTGACATTTTCGATCAGCGCTGACAACGCATACACACATACATAATATGACACAATGCACTAATCGCGCGCTATGATGTTGATTCAAACTCAAAATTTGAAAGCACATTTACATGTATGGCTGTAGCTGAGTGTGCAAAGACGCTTGATATAATTGGCTGCGGGCGAGTGGGTCCGGGTTCAATTACATTTTTTTTTCTTCTTAATTACGAAAAAGTATTTGTGCACTTCATAACCACGTATTTTATAACGTACATACTCAAATTTTAAACGAGGTGGGTTGGTGCTCTTTCGTATGCGTACTTTTTTGAATTTAGCACGTTTTTTTAATTCTATAATTTTTTCCCCTCATTGTTGTTTGTAACAGACAACACGAATTGAGATAGATATAGACAAATGTATACATAAATGATCAGAATGAAAAAATAAATCGATTAAGCGGGGACTGTCTGTCCGTACGTCCGTCCACCTGTGCACACGATAACTCGAGTAAGAGATATCTTAACGAAACTTGGTATGTATACTTATTCTCAGCGCAGGACGGATTGACATTGGGCAAAGCCGGACAATAACCACGACTACCTGCCATATAACGGTAGTTTCAGAAATACGAAAACTGCGATACTTACGTAACTGCTGAAGCTTATTCATTCTAAATTGACATTCACAATGATCTTTAGACGGAAAATAGGAATATTATAAATTTTTTTAAAATGGGCGCGGCCAAGTCCATTTATGATTACATGTGTGTACCTCGGTACCCGCTCCACCAATTTCTCCCAAGCTTGGCACGGTTATTGGTCTTGCTACAGCATATCAAATTTTTAAAATCGGATAATAATTATGCCCACATCCAATATAAAGGTAATTTAGAGAAATGCGGAATCTTCGTTAATCAATAAATACCTAAGCTAATTTATTCAAAATTGATGTTTGCAATAATTCATGACATATGATTTCTTTCTCCAAATACGTAAATGTACATACATATGCATACATTCAGCGAATGGCGAAGCCTCGAGCATCCGTTACCGGCTATTAGTAATATATGTATGTAGCTATGTGCGAGTGCTTAAAATCTATCACAAATTTGTACTTTCTCTGTAGAAATTTTAGGTCTATGTTATGTAGTTTTAACTATTGTGAATTAAATCTAATGCTTTGTATTGCATGCGCCCCACGTTTTTCATTTTCAATCTCATAAATTGCTTATAATGACTTTTGCTAAAATTTTAAAATCAAAAGTTATCAAACCAAATTCTATGGGACTGAGAAATATATAATATTTTTTTTAGTCTATTTATAAAAGCGTGGTATTTTAAAAAGTTTTTATTTTATTTTATTTATTTTCATTGCTGAGTGGTATGACTGCAGTCGGCGACCGCTGTGGTGTAGTGGTAAGCAGTGCGCCCTTCCACCCCTCAGGGCCTGGGTTCAAGCCCAGGTCGAAGAAACATCGCAAAAAAATTTTGAAAAAAAGGTTTTGTCTTAACAGCGGTCGCCCCCCGTAGGCAAAGGCAAACCTCCTAGTGCATTTCTACCATTAAAAACAACTTCTTATAAAAATTCAATCGCCATTCGGAGTCGGCGTAAAACTGTAGGTCCCTCCCTTTTTGGTGACAACATCAAGGCTAACGGAGGAGAAGCTCGGCCAAACACTAACATATGTGGAAGCGCCAATATATTATTATGACGCGGTTAAATTTTATATATGGTTAGTCCTTTATCTTCTGTTGTTGAGAGAAGGCATTTTGTTTTGTTCCGACTACCAGAGCATTATATTTTGTTGCACAACTGCTTGCCGAAATGAAGTTGAAACTTTTTTTGCTGTTTTTTATATTAATACGAATATAATTTGCTCATTTTTGCTCTATATTGATCTCGTTTGTGAAGTCCAGCAGAAAATGGATTCCTTTTTTGAGACGCTTAATAAAATACATAAAATACAAGTGTATGTGAAATATATTTAATAAACAATATTTTTTAGTTTTTATGAACCTGAAAGTTATTTTATTATTAATTTTAAACATCAAATTGATAAGTTTAAGATATGTATAACATTTAGTTTCCTTTTGTCTTATCAAGACATTGTCTAATCGACGATCATTATTACTCATAACTAGTACTATGTAAAATGGTTTTGTAACTAGTACTATGTAAAATTTAGTTAGTACTCTAGGTTTAAGATTAAATTACAACGTGACGATTTTTACTAGGAGGGCCCCATCCAAAGAATTTCCCACGGGGCTCAGATGGTATAGTTACGCCACCGGCAGTCGCCTTGAAACGTCCGCCGAAGGCAATTCGCCTGGGCGAGTCGTTTTATTATTACACTGATGGAAAAAAATTTTTGAATAAAAAAAAACGTGCTTAATTTAAAAAAATACGCATATGAAAGATCACCAACCAAACTCGTTTTAAATTTGAGCATGTGCGTTATAAAATATGTGATTGCGAAGTGCATAGATGCTTTTTCGTAATTAAGAAGGAACAAATTTAGTTTTATGTACTCAGACCCTCTTGGGCGCAACCAATTGCATCAAGCGTCTTTGTACACTCAGCTGCAGCCATGCATGTAAATGTGCTTTGAAATGTTGAGTTTGAATCAACATCATAGCGCGCGATTAGTGCATTGTATACATACAATTACTTTCTTAATTACCCTGCAGTGAAACCCCAAACTAGTCAAGAAAAATACTAGTTTACAACTAGAATTTCCTGACTGAAACCGAACTAGTTCGAAAATTACCAGACTTGTACCAAGTACAAACGATTTATTCATGCCCTGTTTTATTTGACTTCGACAGTTTAATACAAAAAAGTACACAAAATATTATAACTTTTATTTGGGTATATTGTAAACCATATTCAATTATACCAGGCCTATTAAATAATGATTAGTATTCATAATGAATATTAATTAAAGCATGTTTCTTTGGATAACCGTTTAATGAGTGATAATAAATTACCTAAAAACACGTTAATTAAATCACTAATTTTGATTACATATTTTTTTTTATTATTTTTGATCATTTTCAATTATTTTTGACTTGTTTTAATTACACGATTATAATTATTTGATTAATTCTATTATTAAATGTCAAGGAAAACTTTTAACAAATTTAAGAATATCTAATAACTGCTTGAATTATTTATTTATTTTATTCTTATCCAAATTTCAAATTGTAAATATTAATTATTATTTTTATACGATTTTAAAAAGAAAAGACTGAAATGTGCAAAGTGAATAAATTTATTTTGTTTTAATGAAAACTTTACTTATTTTTATTTTAGTTTACTCCAAAGTGAACTTAAGTATTCATTTTATTCTTAATTAAAATGTTTTCTTTTGCATATTCAATATTATTAAAAAAACAAAAATTTAGTATTTATTGTACCTGAAACCTTTTACTTTTAATAACACTTAATGAAAAATGTGTAATATATTAACGTGTACTTAATCAAAAGTGTTTTATTGTATATTTATGAATTAATTTTATTTTTTTGACTCCCAAAGTAGGGGTTTTGGTCCATAATTGGACTAGTATTTTTCTGTCTATTTTGAACTAGTATGAGACTGGTATATTTCTGACCCAAATCTGACAATTGCCATCTCGTAGCATGATTCAATAATTAAAGGTTTGCTCATTATTGACATTCGAATTTTGACACTCCCTTAGCTCCCTTACAAAAGCTTTGCATACACACACGAACCCACACACAGTGCCTTGCTAAGGGAGCCGATTTTGTCACGAGGGAGCGAGAAAACTGTTTTTTGAGCAAACCTTTTATTATTGAATCATGATCTCGTAGGACATCCCCATGTTAAAAATATCAGTTGATCCCATGGAAAAAGGATAGTTGGCTGACTAGTTGTGCATGCGGTTCATACTAGTTGTGAGGTAGTTAACAACTAGTGCATTTGACTACCGGGTACATATGAAAATGCTTCATTTTAATACAGGCGTATTTGAATTGAATATTTCCATTATACGCAGTGTACGTATAATGGATAAATCCATTTCGTTAACATTTTTCACTTGATTTAAATACGAACATTTTTAAACGGTAATCAAATAAAAATTGTTTATTCTTACAACACGTTTTTTTCTCAGTGTACATGAATGAATCGTCTTGTTATTGCTGCAGGCAATGAATAATAATTTCTTGGAACAATTTTATTATTTTTTAGTGTTTTATTTTATTTTTTATTACAAACATAATTTGTAAACGAAATTAATTGTTTTCGTCGTTATGGGACTTCCTACTTTTTTAAGGCTATCTTGAGCTTAGATGCTTTTGAAGAATCTTGTTGACGCGAAGTTCATCAGTTTGGGAATTTTTGATAACATATTGCTAAAATGACATAAAAGAAATGATGTTGCCGATTTCTCACTACTACACTCTAAAAAGTGAATGTAAAACTACTACTGAAAAGTGTTTATTTTTCAACCAGAATCTGTTCAAGTATACGCACAAGATGTTCAAGACTTGATTTTGAACATGAGTTGTTGAAAATATACACATGAAATGTTTAAAATTACAAACATTTTGAAAGTAAAAATATATTTTTTACAAATAATAAATACTAAGTGCCTGGGGCGCACGCAGGGTTATATTTTTTGGGGGGAAAGGGTTTATACTTCTAAATATATATCATCAGCAAATACTGAAAATTCGCTCTTTAAAATACATTTTTGAAAGTTTTATTTACAGTATGAAATAAATAAATAAACTTTTTAAAGTATCATCAATTGCATTTTATTTACATAAAATTAACAAAGAACTCAGAAATTTTTAACCGGCTTCAAAAAAGGGGAGGTTATCAACTCTTTGGAGTATTTTTACTTCTTTTATTTATGCCACCGCATAACTTTGCACCGCGTGAACCGATTCAAATAATTATTTTTTTTTACCGGAAAGATGGTACCTTAAGGGTCGTCTCGTAAATTGGTTTAGATCCGATAATTAAATCATGAAAAAATTAACGGTTAAAGATGCACTCAACTTTCAAAAGTAATACAATATTTTACAAAAGAATTTTGTAAAATTTCACGAAATTATTACACTTTTTTATTCATTTTAGTCGATTTCTGGTTTCTCGTTTTTTAATACTTCGAATAACGAAAATTGAGTGAACTTGTATTTTTATCATGTTAGCAAGTTAAACTTTAAAGAGCTCTCAAGAAAAAAGAAAAATTCTTACAAAATGACGCACAAGAAACGGAAAAGAAATTTTTTTCTATCAAAATTTCTTAAATCATAATAAATTTAACCCCAAAACCCACCCCTGTGTGCGCTACGTGACAAATTTGATATGTAAAAGTAAATAGACAGTGTTTAACTTTGCACACAGTAGGAGAGGAAACTGGTTACCTCCCTTTATATGCGTAAATTTAAACGAAAGTTTTTAGAGGAAATTTTAAACATTTTATGTGCAAACTGTGAACATGTGAACAATAAATGTTTAAAACTCAAAAAACAAATTTGAAATTTGTTCTACGCCACACATATGATAAGTAAAAGTAAGCAAGCAGTGTTTAAATTTGCATTCATTAAGAGAGGAAACTGGTTACCTATCTTAATATGCGCAAATTTAAACAAAAATTTTTTAGAGTGTATGCCAAAAAATATGGGCGATAATGCCTATTTCTCATGTTTTCATGGTGGGTATACAGAACTGTCTCGTTGTTTGTGTATAGTACAATCAACGTAATTGTAATCATCTAACGTCAACTTTTACGAAAATCAGTAATCTGTCTGTTAACTACACACTCTAAAAAGTGCATGTGAAACTACTATTGAAAAGTGCCTCTAGAATGGGTGTAAGTGTACGAATGAGATGCTCAAGATTTGATTTTTACCATAAAATATACACATAGATATACAAATGAAATGTTTAAAATTGCAAACATTTTTAAAGTAAAAATACATTTTATACAAATAATAATCATTAAGTTCTCATATTTACTCAATTTTAAACATTTTATGTGTAATTTTGCTCTACGCGACAAATTTGGTATATAAAAGTAAATAGACAGTGTTTAATTTTGCACACATTATGAGAGGGACGTGGCTACCTCTCTTTATATGCGTAAATTTAAACAAAATTTTTTAGAGCAAATTTTAAACATTTTGTTCCTAAACGGTGAGATTGTGAACTTTAAGTGTTTAGAATTCAACAAATAAATTTGAAACTTGTTCTACGCCATACATATCATAAGTAAAAGTATACAAGCGATGATTTAATTATCACGCTGTGTAAATTTGCATTTGTTAAGATAGGAAACTGGTTAAATATCCTAATAAGCGCAAATTTAAACAAAACTTTTTAACAGCGCGCCCTTAAAAGTGCATGTAAAACTACTACTATAAAGTTTTCATTTTTCAACCAGAGTCTGCGTAAATATACTTCTATGATGTTCAAGATTTCATTTTTGAACATAAGTTGTTTAAACTACATATATACATAAAGCAATATAAATTTACGAGCCTCATAAAGGAACTGTCAAAATTTTGTATGGAGCTCTATTTACGAGCCCCTCGTATAATTACGACGCAAAATTGACGCGCAAACGACCTCGCAAACTTCAGCGTTGCCGTGGGGTCGAAATTTTTATACTAAAATGTATGATAAAATATGAAAAAAAAAATAAAAAAATAAGCTAATAAAGTAAATTAATTTCATCTACAATTGACTTAGGTTTTGTGCTAATTTTCAGAATTCTTAATTGTATTTTAGACAAGAGTGATAGAGACAAGATGGCGGGATGTTATGGAAAATGCTACCAAACAAAAATTGCGCCACAAAATCCTGGTTGATCTGTCAAACAGTCACCTTACACACCGATTTACACCTTTTCTCAAAGGGGGCGTTCCCATAAATACCTCGTAAACTTACGATATTGCACAGTTTTAGACATTACGAATTTAAGGGAATACCCTAATTGTAATTTTATTAACCTGTAACGGAAACACCTCAAAAAAATAGCGTAATGGTCTCACGGGACGGAGTGGACCCAAAGCCAATAAACAGATGCCACGTAAGTTCTATTTTATATGCCATATATCGACTAGAATCCTGTAGGAACTGACTCTAACGTTAAAACTTCCTATGTGTTATCTAATAAGATGTTTATCAATTTTTAAATTTTAACCCATTTTTAAATTTTAATCCATTTTTACTAATTTTTAAATTGAACACCGTGACATAAAAAATTCCAAATTATTGACTTTTGCACAAATAACTTCATAACAAATAAAAATTTTGGCTATATCCAAAAAAACTATGCCTTTACCATTGTGTTGCAGAAATACCACATTTAAAGAAGTAGGTAGGGTTTTGATGAACTTTGAAAAAGTTTAATTTATTTTCAATACCAAAGCTAGTTAATTTCGTAAAGCTCGCGAAATCAAAGGATAAACCAAAGAAAGGGAATATCGGTTTTTTGTATGCTAAATAAATCACTTCACTTATTTTAATACAAAATACGTACTTTTTAAATTAACATGTTACATTGATCGCATCTACCGAAATCGACCCACAATGTAATGTACGAATGAGTACTTGAATCTACGCCACAAATAAAAATAGGTTCATTTTTTTGTAAGCGAGCGACAAAAGAACGCTCAGCTCATGTAACATTTCCTTTTAGCTACTTAAAGGCAACCCTGTTGGTAGCTGGCAAGAAACATGTGATTAGTTTAATGGGATTTAGATACAATAGCCAATTTAAGTGAGTAATTATGCGAGGGATTTGCGTAATATAATACTTAACTAACTAATGTAACACATAAACAAATATAAAAGTCTAAGTTCGGGCGGAGCAAGTATCAAATATAGTTTTTTTCACCTCTCCGAAAACTACCGCTATATGGTAAGCAGGGGTGCATCCCTATTTTAAACATCTTCCATAAACTTATACTGTTATGTATATCATGTATGTATCTCAGTAACCGTTCGAGCAATTTGTACCAAACGGAATGATTATTGTGCCTGCCACCTAAATGCTAAACGCTGAAAATTATTGAAATCGGACTAAAATTACGCCTACTTTTTACATAAGGGTTAATTTCAGAAATGCTTGAAACTTCGATATTTCGAAATTTAAGGACGCTAATTTACACAAAATTGAACTAACAACAATCACTTGAAAAGCAGTAACATTATTATAGAATTTTGGAAATGGCGTGATACTGCCCACATACACATAACTGTATAAGTTTATCGAAGATGTTTAAAATAGGGATGCACCCCCTAAATGCGAAAAAAAATATATTTGATACTTGCGCCGGGTATCTAATGTTCGGCTGTGCCTGAACTTAGATTTTTATATTTGTTTATGTGTTACATTAGTTAGTTAAGTATTATATTACGCAAATACCTCGCATAATTACACACTTAAATTGGCTTTTGTATCTAAATCCCATTAAACTAATCACATGTTTCTTGTCAGCTACCAACAGGGTTGCTTTAAGTAGAAATTTTACCTGAGTTGAGTCGTTAAATGCGATCAATGTAACATATTTATTTTAAAAAGTACGCATTTTGTATTGCAATAAGTTAAGTGATTTATTTAGCATTCAAAAAACCGATATTCCCTTTCTTTGGTTTATCCTTTGATTTCACGAGCTTTATGGAATTAGCTAGCTTTGATATTCAAAATAAATTAAACTTTTTTTTCAAAGTTCATCAAAACCCTACTTACTTTGTTTAAATGTGGTATTTCTGCAACACAATGGTAAAGGCAAAGTTTTTTGGGATATAGCCAAAATTTTAATTTTTTATGAAGATATTTGTGAACAATTCAATAATTTGAAATTTTTATGTCACGGTGTTCAATTTAATAGTTGGTAACAAATGGGTTAAAATTTAAAAATTGGTAAAAATCATATTAGAAAACGAATAGGAAATTTTAACGTTAGAGTGAATTCCTACAGGATTCTAGTCGATATATGATATATAAAATAGAACGTACGTGGCATCTGTTTATTAGCTTGGGGTCCAGTGGATCCCGTGTGACCATTACGCTATTTTTTGGAGGTATTCCCATTACAGGTTAATAAAATTACAATTATGGTATTCCCTTAAATTCGTAAAGTCTAAACCTGTGCAAAACTCGTAAGTTTACGAGGTATTTATGGGAACGCCCCCTTTGAGAAAAGGTGTAAATCGGTGCGTAAAGTGACTGTTTGACAGATCAACCACGATTTTGTGGAGCAATTTTTGTTTGGTAGTATTTTCCATAACATCCCGCCATCTTGTCTCTATCACTCTTGGCTAAAATACAATTAAGAATTCTGAAAATTAGCACAAAACCTAAGTCAATAGTAGATGAAATTAATTTATTTTATTAGCTTATTATTTTTTCATTTATTTTCATATTTTATCATACATTTTAGTATAAAAATTTCGACCCTACGGCAACACTGAAGTTTACGAGGTCGTTAGCGCGTCAATTTTGCGTCTTAATTTTTCGAGGGGCTCGTAAATAGAGCTCCATACAAAATTTTAACCTTTATTTTATGAGGCTCGTAAATTTATATTGCTCTATGTATATATGTAGTTTAAACAACTCATGTTCAAAAATAAAACCTTGAATATCATAGAAGTGTATTTACGCAGATTCTGGCTGAAAAATGAAAACCTTTTAGTAGTAGTTTTACATGCACTTTTTAGAGTGCACTCTTAAAAAGTTTTGTTTAAATTTGCGTTTATTAAGATAGGTAACCAGTTTCCTCTCTTAATAAATGCAAATTTACACATCGTGATAATTAAATCAATCATCGTTTGTATACTTTTATTTATGACATGTATTTCGTATAACAAATTTCAAATTGTTGAGTTCTAAACACTTAAAGTTCACAATTTTACAGTTCACAAACAAAATGTTTAGAATTTGCTCTAAAAAAATTTAGTTTAAAATTACGCATATAAAGAGAGTTAGCCACGTTCCTCTCCTAATGTGTGAAAAATTAAACACTGTCTATTTACTTTTATATACCAAATTTGTCGCGTAGAGCATAATTACACATAAAATGTTTAAACTTGAGTAAATAGGAGATTATTATTAGTATCAAATGTAGTTTTACTTTAAACATTTTTGCAATTTTAAACATTTCATTTGTAAATCTATGTGTATATTTTAAACACCTCATGTTCAAAATCAAATCTTGAGCATCTCATGCGTACACTTACACCCATTCTAGAGACACTTTTCAATAGTACACTCTAAAAAATTTTTGTTAGGTAACCAATTTCCTCTCTTAATGAATGCAAATTTACACACTGCTTGCTTACTTTTATTTATCATATGGGTGGCGTAGAACAAATTTCACTTTTTTTTTGAGTTTTAAACATTTATTGTTCACATTTTCATAGTTTACACATAAAATGTTTAAAATTTCCTCTAAAAAATTTTCGTTTAAATTTACACATATAAAGAGAAGTAACCAGTTTCCTCTCCTAGTGTGTGCAAAGTTAAACACTGTCTATTTACTTTTACATATCAAATTTGTCACGTAGTGCACACAAGGGGTGGGTTTTGGGGTTAAATTTATTATGATTTAACAAATTTTGATAGAAAACAATTTCTTTTCCGTTTCTTGTGCGTCATTTTGTAAGAATTTTTCTTTTTTTAACTTGCTAACATGATAAAAATACAAGTTCACTAAATTTTCGTTATTCGAAGTATTAAAAAACGAGAAACCAGAAATCGACTAAAATGAATAAAAAAGTGTAATAATTTCATGAAAAGTTGAATGCATCTTTAACCGTTAATTTTTTCATAATTTAATGATCGGATCTAAACCAAATTGCGGGACGACCTTTAAATGCCATTTATGAAACTTTAAAAAGTTTATTTTTTTATTTCATTCTGTACATAAAACTTGCATAAATGTATTTTAAAGAGCGAATTTTCAGTATTTTCTGATGATATATATATATTAGAAGTATAAATCCTTTCCCTCAAAAAATATATTCCTGCGTGCGCCCCTGGCACTAAGTATTTATTATTTGTAAAAAATATATTTTTACATTCATAATGTTTGTAATTTTAAATATTTCATGTGTAAATTTTAAGGAACTCATGTTCAAAATCAAATCTTGAACATCTTGTGCGTATACTTGAACAGATTCTGGTTTAAAAATAAACACTTTTCAGTAGTAGTTTTACATACACTTTTTAGAGTGTAATTTTACATGCACTTTTAAGAGTGTGTAGGTTACAAACAGATCAGTGATCATTTACGTTGATTGTACTATACACAAACATCGTGACACTTCTGTATACCCACCATGAAAACGGCAACATAATTTCTTTTGTCATTCCAGCAATATGTTATCAAAAATTCCCAAACTGATGAACTTCGCGTCTACAGGATTCTTCAAAAGCATCTAAGCCCAAGACAGGCTTAAAAAAGTTGGAAGTCCCATAACGACGAACACAATTAATTTCGTTTACAAATTATAAGTTTGTGTTAAAAAAAATGAAATACTAAAAAATAAAATTGTTCCAAGAAAGTATTATTCACGGCCTGCAGCAATAACAAGATGACTCATTCATGTACACTGAGAAAAAAACGCGTTGTAAGAATAAACAATTTTTATTTGATTACCCTTTAAAAATGCTCGTATTTAAATCAAGTGAAAAATGTTAACGAAATTGATTTTTCCATTATACGTATACTTACAGTGGCCATCCGTCTTTTATTTTAAAGGATAGTCCTTTATTTTAACCCCCTGTCCTTTATATTTTTTTTCAAAATAAAGGACGCCTTTTGTAATTTATTTCTTAAACTGTCCTTAAAATCAACTCTACATTTTTCTGAGGTAAATTTTTAAACACAGAATAAGAAATATAAAAATAAAATAACCCCACTTACGGATCTTTATTTAATAGGCAATCTTTGCACAATCTATAAAGCACAGGGAAAGTTGTGCCCAGGATCGTGTTGCACGCTGAGTTTCAAGTTCCACTGAAAGAGAACAATAAACCCCCTACTGCACAGTGGTTCAAAATTGGCATTTAGTGTTCGTAATTCACTGGAGCCTTTATGGTTTTCACTTAATTTGATAATATTTTTTATGAAAGCTTATAATATTTGCAAGAGATCAGTTGAGCGTGATTTGTGAAGTTTTATTTTATTGTTTTAATTTTTTAGTGCAAAATGCAGAAAAAAGTGGCAATTTTGAAGAAAATGTCTTCTCCTGTTCCAGTTAATAAATGATACATAACAACGACTAGTTCAAAACAATTGTATGGTTCCCCAAAACATTTTCCACAAAAATTTTCACCAAAATAATTTTTTTGTTTTGTTTTAGGCTCATTCCACGGTAATCGATACCGAATGAAACGAAAATAAACTAAAGAATATGACTGTATTATTTCTAGTAAGTAAGAGTAAATAAATCTAACTTTCAAGACTGAAAGCCAAAAATCTGAAATTTATCTCAAAATCAGATATTTTTTTACTTTAGGTTGTACCATTTACAAACCCATATGAGATGTTAATTTTTTTCAAAATTTACAAGACTGATTTTCGTAGTCTATTACCTTTTTGCATTGTTTAAACCGTCAGTGGAGAGACAAATTCGTTAGCATTGTAACGGCGTATTTTTAAAATTTTTCGGGCAAGTACTAAATATTTTATTATATATTGAAGCAAAGCATATTTTAATGTCCCGCCCGTCACAAGATACACAAAATAGTTATTTTTTGAAGGAAAACACATATTGGACAGTGTAAAAAAGCTGACGAAAGTAACGCTATGACACAGGGAAATATGTGCGAATTGCTTTTAAGTATTTTTATGCTTTTATTTTCGAAAAAAGAACCGATTATGTTGGTCACGACCGTCACATGTCACACCCGTCACAATTTAAAGTTTGACAAACTTCAATAAATTCGGCCAGGGACTGCTAACGTTACTTATCAGCTAATCTGAAATGTGTCATATATCTGTTTGTGATCAGCGATGATAAAGCTTATCATAACGATATGTTGCTCGAGCGATGGGAAAACTTAAGCTATGCTGTCACGGATAAAAAGATATCATTACTTCGCTTGTCAGGGCAAAAAAAGTATCTGAAACGGGTTTTCAGGTAACGGCCTCGGTTTGACAGGTAATAGCCTCATACTACATCCGATCAAGGATTATCCCGTCTGGCAGGCAGAATCTTGAATGTGTTCGTAAAATCCGATTTTTTGAGAAATAAAGTTAGCTTAGTTGTCTAATAATGTGTATTTATGTATTCATGCTCAACTTGTCACACCCGTCACAGAGTCAAGTCACACCCGTCACAGTTGAATTTGGAACACATAATCTATAATTTTCAATAGCGGCCAGCAACTTTGGCGTAAATGTTGAGAATGTTTATTTAACTATACAACGAACTATTTAAAACCATAAGCAGAAGACATAATTAGCAGAAAAACTCTGATGCAAGTAAGGAGTAGTTAATTTGGTTTGCCACACCCGTCACAGTGACTAAAATTCATATAACTCGTTCGGAATAAATTGTTTTTGGAATTTTTATTCCTGGCATTGTGTATATCTCGGAAGTTATAAAGAATTTTGTATTACAGTTTAAGAATTAACCCTTAAAATGTGAGTTGAAATGTCACACCCGTCACCGTGGAATGAGCCTTTAGTAAAAATTGATTGAAAAATGAAGACTACGGTGAATTATGAACATTAAATTCCAATTTTGAACCACTGTGTGCTGGCTTCGGCGTGCAGTATGAATTATGGTAAACGCATTTTGGCAGCAAAGGATGGCGAAGTCCTTGGAAAGGATTTGGCTTCATTTCGGAATCAGTTAATTAACTGGCAAATATCTGATTTAAATTACGATATGGGTAAGGTACTTTAACATATGTACGTATTCCCAAATCATTTTGAAAAAAAGTCCTTTATTTTACGTTGGTTAATAGAGCTGGGATAGTATCGATAGTAACATCGATAGTATCGATAGTTAAAAACTGTCGCCACTATCGATCGTTTTTGAAAACTATCGATGTCAGTTTTAGCAAGACTTCAGAATGTCTCTTCATTACATCTCTACATTAATTAATTTTTTTTTTATGCAAGAAAATTCACAACACAGTCGGGAAAAATAAAAATTAAGTCACTGGGATTTTTAGCAACTATAAGCTTACACTGAGTTATAGTAAAATTTAATAAGCTATAAAACTGCTTACAAAAAATTTTTATAGAAACTCGAATTAAAAAGCTTGAATTTTTAATTATATGGTAGTTTTTTATGTTTTGTAAATTTTTGTTTAAAAATTAGCAGACACTAAATAAACAAAAAAAGTAGTCAAAACTGCTAAAAAATGTTGTGGTGCTATTATTTTGAGCAGTACTATTATCGTTTTCTTATAAAATGGTAAACTGTTAATAATTTCCCTTGTACGGATTTTGATATGCTCCTCCGCATTTGATCTCAGTTGAACTTTTATACGAATGAGTTGTCAATTTAAACGAATATCTTTTATTTTTTGTTTTGTAGTATTATAAATGTAGTTTTATAGCGAATTTCACTTCTTTGCACTTTAAAAGGGACAAACACAATCCGACTTTAATTTTGCCATATAAAAAATAAATTCAGATTTTGCCTGTCGCTATTCAAGGGGATGCAAGGGTATGTATGTAAGCTATTCAGACGCATAAATTAATAAGTTTATTTTATTATTATAAAAAGTTATTTTTGATGCACTCAAATCAAAAAAAAATATACAATCTCTTTAATTTACAAAGTAGTTTATAAATTTTATAAATTTATTAATCATGTAATTTTCAAGCAATTGAGCATTTCAATTCAATACCTTCACGACGATAGTACTATCGATACTATCGATGTTTTCAACTATCGTTTCGAAAACTATCGAGTGGCGGTACTATCGATAGTATCCCAGCTCTATTGGTTAATATGGTCACCGTACTTATACTGCGTATAATGGAAATATTCAATTCAAATACGCCCGTATTAAAATGAAGCATTTTTCACTGCACGGATGGCGCTTTGCACGTCTCGGATGCTTTTTCATATGCAGGCATGGGCAGAGAGTTAGCAGGTGCTAAAAGACGCTCTTTGCGTTGCGTGTACGTATACAAGCGAGAGCGCAGCGATGAGAACACGACAGCATGCAAAATGAATTAGGTACACTAACACATGCTCACTTTTAGCTCACGCTTGTTTGTGGTAGTGCCCACCTCTGTTCATATGTAATTAAGAAAATAATTGTATGTATACAAGGCACACACAGCGGTGACAACACATACACACATACCTGATATGACACAATGCACTAATCGCGCGCTATGATGTTGATTCCCTGCAAAAAATTGTGCGACTAATCTCTAAAGAGAGTATTCCGAGATTTCTCTCAATCGGGTACAATTCGGCATTAATTAGTCGCAACTAGTCTCATACGGGTACTATTGGAGATCAATTAGTCTCGACTCATCCCTTATGGTAGGGCTGCCAGACGTCCCAGTTTTCCCGGACATGTCCCGGTTTTAGACTATTTGTCCCGGTGTCCCGGTCCAACCTTAAAATGTCACTTGTTTCGTTTTAATGTCCCGGTTTTTGATTTGATTGCACAAATTTGAATAAAAGTTCAAAAATCACTACACTAAGGGAAAAAACGCGTTGTAATATTCAGAAAATGTTATGAATTCACTGAGGGAAATAACGCATAGTAAACATGAATATTTTCCATTTGATTATCGTTTAAAAATGTTCGTGTTTAAAAATAATACTTTCATAACACGCACGCGTGGTGTTGATTCAAACTTAACATTTAAATGCACATTTACATGTCTGGCTGTAGCTGAGTGCGCGACAATGCTTGTCACAATTTGCTAATTTCCAGAGGGTCAGGGTTCAATTCCCATTACAACCAGCATGGAATTTAAATATTTTTTTAACTTAATTATGAAAAAGCAATCGGTAATTGCAAATCGCTTCATTTTAATATAGGCGTATTTGAATTGAATATTTCTATACTAAATACTAAAATTTGTATACTTAAATGTATTACGAGTTGGGTTGGTGCTCTTTCATATGCGTGTTTTTTTAATTTAGCACGCTTTTTTAATTCTAAACTTCTTTCTCTCAGTGCACCGGTTTAATTTGTGAAATAGTCACATTTCGAGATAGTTGAACTTTGCACAAGCAATAGTTGATGATTAGTATATCGATGGCTGAGTCGAAGATCGGCAGCCAGTTCGAAAACGCCCTATCTCAGAAAATTTTTCAACAACGCTTTATCCCAGAAAACTTTTCAAGAACGCCCTACTTCAGAATTTGATTGAAAAACGCCCTAGCTCAGTATTTGGTTGAAGAACGCCCTATCTTATATGCCGATTCAAAAACGCCCTATCTCAGCTTATTTTCAATGTATTTTCCTTTGAGATAGGGCATTTTTGTACCAAATTCTAAGATAGGGCGTTCTTCAACCACATTCTGAGGTAGGGTGTTTTTCAATCAAATTCTGAAGTAGGGCGTTCTTGAAAAGTTTGCTGAGATAGGGCGTTTTCGAACTGGCTGCCGAGATAGGTCGATCTTCCACTCAGCCATCGATATGTACCTAATACGTTCAAAATGACGCATACAGAGTTTTACAATTATATTAAGGAAAAGACAGAAGTTTTGAAACAAGTTCACAGCAACGAAAACTATGACTGATATTTTCGTTCCCACGACAGTCGGGTCTACGTAACCGGAACGACCCAGGTGGCCAAGGACTGCCACCACTCCAGCAACACTCCCCAAAATCTCTTTAGGGAATTTGTATGCTGTTACAACAACAACATGACTGACATTTTAATGTTATCTTGTACTTATATTTTTTTCTTTCATGAAACCTAGAGTACTTATAAGTACAGTGCCGTACAAAACTATTGGCTCTTTAATCAGGTCACAATTTCTAATCAGATCTTTTAGAAAAATTTTTAAAATGTAGCTTTTGAGCCAATTAATAAAGTGCAAGTCTGAAGTTGCCAGCAAATTTCGTGCATTTTTAGCATTTATTTTTTTGCTGACAGTATCTTCCATATAAAAAGAATTATCAAACATAGTTTGTATTAGAGATGGGAACGGGCCTAAATTTTCAGGCCCGGCCCGGTACGAGTGCAAAATCAACTTTCGAAAACACGAACGAGCCCGCACGTAAGAATTTTAGTGGGGCCCGGCCCAGCCCGGCCCGGCGCGACGGGACACGTTCCAGCCCGGAAATAAAGAGCCAACTTTTATTGTATGTATACATCTGTACATATTTTTAATTTTGTGTTTACGTATGTATATTTACTAAAGCGAATCAATTTTTTACATCGAAAATTTCTATAATATTGTAGCGTATTTAATTATAGAAATGTATTTTTAAAGAAATTTTATTTTTATATAAACTTATTTTTAATTTAACGTATTTTAAATTTCAAAGAAGAAAAAATTCTGAAGTAATCAAAAATTTTCTTTTTGATTTACATAAATTGAAAAAGAACTTAATTCAATAATTTCAAAAATAACAAAGTACAAAAATGAACAAAGTACAATAGTAAATAGTATTAACACTACAATACTCCCCCTTCCAGAGAGTTATTATTATACAAATTGAAAGTAACTTGTTTCTTTTTAGTCGTTGTTGAAACTATATGATTGTTAGTGTTATGTGGTTCTGTTATTTCAACTATTGCTGGCTTAAGTCTGTCAATCGAAATAATTTTAATTTCATTATTCACATCTACCTTAAAATATTTTTTGTCTTTTTCAATAACTCTGTAAGGCCCTTCATAAGGATGTTGAAGAGAATGCTTGTTAACAATGCGAATGAAAACAAATTTGCAAGTTTGTAAATCTTTTGGAACATAAATTCCTGAATCGGAATTTTTGTGATGTTTTAAATTTGAATGAAAGTTTTTAAAACGTTCCCGTAAACTTCCTAAAATTCCGGCGGAAGTAACATTTTCTGTAGTTGGCACAACAAGTTCTCCAGGTAGACGCAAATTTTGGCCAAAAAGCATTTCAGCTGGAGTGGCTGCAATATCTTCACTGACCGCAAACCAAGAAGAATAATCGGTAGCTCATCGTACCAATCTCTAGTTCCATTCCTAGCCAAAATTGAAGTTTTCAATTGTCTATGGAATCGTTCCACAATACCATTACTTTGAGGATGATAGGAAGAAGTTGTGATATGATGACTACCAAGTAATTTAGTAAGTTCCGAAAATAATTTGGACGTAAATTGAGTACCCTGATCCGTCGTGATTTCTAAAGGCACACCGAAACGCGAAACATATTCATTAAAAAATGTATTTGCAACTGTCTGTGCAGAGATATCCTTTACAGCATATGCTTCCGGCCAACGAGTAAATCTATCCATAATTGTTAAAATGTAGCGGTAACCTCTTGAAACAGGAAGCGGTCCAACAATATCTAAATGTATATGTTCAAATCTGCTCTTCGGAATTGGAATTGTGCTCACAGGAGATTTTGTGTGACGATAAACTTTAGATTTCTGGCAACTTATACATCCTTTTGACCATATGTTTATCTCCTTGTTCATACAAGGCCAATAATACTTCTTCACAATTAATCGGCGTGTAGCCTTGGTACCAGGATGAGCAATTCCATGTAACATATCGAACACTGTCCTGCGCAAATTATTTGGAACGAAAGGTCTAGGACTTTCTCCTGACACTTCACACCAAATATTAAAATTTAGAATAGGAATTTTAATTAAATTAAGATTTTGAAACGTTTGTCCAGAAATAAGTTTATTAAGTTCACTGTCCTGTTGCTGTTCACTCTGTAAAATTTTGAAATTAAGTTCTGAATTTTTAATCACATCTATTTCAAACGCACGAGATAACGTGTCAGCTACAATGTTGGTCTGTCCTTTAATAAACTGTACGCCACTAGTAAACTGTGCAATAAACTCAAGATGCCTTGTCTGTCTTGGACTACGGTCAGTTTTGGAATTTAGAACAAAAATCAAGGGTTTGTGGTCAGTAAAAACCGTAAACTGTCTTCCTTCTAATAAATACCGAAAATGTTTAATATTCAAATAAATTGCTAAATGTTCCCTGTCAAAAGCACTATATTTCATTTCTGCTGGAGAGAGTTCACTGATAAATAAAAAATTTTCAGGTAAAAGTGTCACCGTTTTTGAAATATTTACATTTTTTCGAATTTAAAAAAAAATCGTGCCTTTTCATGTGTTTTCTTTAACTGCAACTACAAACCGGGCAATACTTAGTAAATTTTTTATGTAAAATACTTCCAGATAGTTGCCTCTCCATACTCAAATGCAATGTAGTTAAAATAAATTAAGGAACCATCATAAAATTAGGACTATTTCTGGATTTTTAACTTTTTGATATTTTCTTCCCCAACTTTGACTATCTCGGGTGAAAAAAAAATGTACTGAGCTATAACTTTACATTACATAAAAAAATTGCTCATTTAATAAAGATTTCAGAAAGGTGCCACACTTACTGTTTTGAATAGAAAAAAAAAAGTTATAGCCGCTTTTGTGGGTAAAGGACTGAGACACGCTAGAATGTATTTAATAGATTTAAATTGAATTTGCTCTTGTTACCGTCAAATGACATGCTAAATAGTACAAAGGTACATAATTACTTGCTCTTGACATTATTTTATGTTACTTACCGGAATTAGTGAAAGTGGATTTTGTGAAATTGGACCCTTCGAACATTGTGTTATTAATACTATGACAGAGAACACGCAGTATACGTCGCATGAATATGCGGATATTCACCTAATTTACGGTGAAGCTTGCTGTAATGCCAGAGCTGCTCAAAGACTCTATGCAGAGCGATACCCCAATCGTCGACATCCGGGTCGAGAAGTATTCGCCCGGACCCATAGAGAAATATATGAAGGTAAGTGATTTTTACACCTTTCTTGTTTGCTTGCTTGTTAACTATAATTTTTCACTTTTTTAAGGTCGCATACCTGGAAGGCGTGGCGGCGAAACAGGACGTCCTGCAACGGTAGATGTTGAAGCTGTGTTAGAGGAAGTGGAACTAGCTCCATCGACTTCAGTGAGAATGATGGAAAGAGGGACGGGAATACCAAAAACTACAGTTCACAAAGCTTTAAAAGACCATCGATTTCATCCCACATTCAACGTGTTCAGGCTCTACAGGAAAGAGATTACCTGTCGAGGGTTAGATTTTGCCGTGAAATGTTGCGAATGCATGAATCAGACCCCAAATTTTTTAATAAAATAATTTGGAGCGATGAATCATCATGCAAACGTGATGGTTATTTTAATTTACATAACCTTCACAGTTGGCAGATATACAATCCTCACGAAATGAGAGAAGATCGTTCGTTAACTACATTGCATTTGAGTATGGAGAGGCAACTATCTGGAAGTATTTTACATAAAAAATTTACTAAGTATTGCCCGGTTTGTAGTTGCAGTTAAAGAAAACACATGAATAGGCACGATTTTTTTTAAATTTGAAAAAATGTAAATATTTCAAAAACGGTGACACTTTTACCTGAAAATTTTTTGTTTATCAGTGAGCTCACCCCCCCACCTACCTTGCCCTAAAGTTTGGCACGTTACTTCTGGGACACCCTGTATAACTCCAGTAAACTCAGCTAATTTTGAAATATATCTATGGTAATAGTTAACCATACCAATAAACTTTTGCGCTTGTTTTATTGACTTCGGTCGTTCAAAATTGCGAATCGCTTCTACTCTGTTTACAGAAGGCTGTATCCCTGCCTCAGATAGACAATGTCCAAAAAAATCTATACTTGGAACACCAAAAATGCATTTGCTTGGTTTGACGTTCAAACAATACTCAGACAAATGTTCGAAAAGTACCCGTAAAAGAAATGTTGTTCTTCACTCTCACTTGCAACCAGTAGATCATCAATATACGCGAAAACAAAATCTAATTTACCTACTACTTCGTTGATGAATCCCTGAAACGTTTGCGCTGAGTTCCTCAGCCCGAAAGGCATTCGGGTGAACTCAAACATACCGAAAGGAGTAGTAATCGCCGTTTTAAAAATGTCTTCTTCTGCCATTGGAATTTGGTGATACGCTCTAACTAAATCTAACTTTGAAAATTTATTTTGATTCCTAAGGTTCATATTAAAATCGTGAATATAAGGCAAAGGATAACGATCCGGTACAGTCACATTATTAAGTCTTCTAAAATCACCACAAGGACGCCAGTCATTAACTTCTTTCTTTTGTACTAAATGAAGTGGAGATGCCACGGATGAATTTGATGGTCTACAAATCCCTGTTTTTACCAAAAAATCGAATTCAGTTTTAGCTATTTTAAATTTGATAGGATCTAAGCGCCTTGGCTTAGAAAAAGGAAGGTTTCCTTCAGTGACAAGTCTGTGAACCGTTGTATGCTTAACCGGTTTTGAGTAATCTGGCTCAGAAATAAGGGAAGGAAATTCCTTCAATAATTTTGTATATTGATCATCTACTGAAAAAATTTTCGGAAGAGGGACATTGCAAAAGTACGAAATTGTATTAACTGATAGATTTGTTAACGGATCTACTAAACACTTGTTTTTAATATCAATAAGAAGTCCATATTTACACAAAAAATCAGCTCCTATAATCGGCTTCGCAATATCAGCAATCAAAAATGTAAAAAGGAACTCCCGCCTTAAGCCCAAATTAATATTCAAAAGTCTCTTCCCGTATGTAAAAATAGTTGAGCCGTTAGCTGCCGTTAAAATTATATCTGAAGATTTCCTAGTATTCGAAAATTTAGAAACTGGAAGTACCGAAATTTCTGCTCCGCTATCAATTAAAAAATTTAGTTTGTTTGTTTTATCAAATATAAAAAGGCGACTTGTGGAAATGTCCAAATTCCGGTTGTTTGTCGCTGCCACAACGGACGACTTTAGTTTGTTGGACTATTATTTTTTGAAAATGCACATGGTTGTTCACATTTTTTAGCCTTGTTTCCAAATTTATAATGATATCTACATAACCAATTCGGATTGTCGCGTGATTTTGATCGATATCTAAAAGGGCTCCTAAAACGATTCCTATTCACTGAACGTGACCTTGAATAATTTTGATTCATTTCACTTCTCATTTCACATAATTCCAAAGAAAGTTTTTCAAAATTTTTAAAAATAAGAGAAGTAGTGTTAACCAAATTAGCCATGACTGCATTTTCACCTTTTGAATTTTGAAAATCATTAACTGAAGCTATCTCGCTTTTGCTAATAACCTCCCAAACATTATCAGCCAATTTCGTCAATTCACTAATACTGCTTGAATTAGAACTAGCTAAAATCACGCTTAGGTTCTTCGGTAACTTCCTCATCCAAAGTTTCTTAAGAATTTCTTGACTAAAATTGGAACCCGAAAGCAGTACAAGTGACCGATAAAATTCCGAGGGCTTACGATCACCCATTTCAGTATCCGATAAAATTTTGACTAATTTCGCATTCTCACTTAATGAATGCCTTTCAATTAAAATTTTCTCAAGTGCAGTAAATTTATTATTTTCGGGCGGATTTTGAATAAAGTCTAAAATCGTTATTATAACTTCTTGCGGAAGTGCAGTAATTGTATGTTCATACTTTGTTGTTTCTTGTGTAATATTTTTGGTACTAAACTGCATTTCCGCATGAATAAACCACGCTTCCGGACAACTTGTCCAGAATTGTGGTAGTTTGACCGATGTAGCACAAATCTCATTACTATTTCGATCGACATATGGATTTGTTAACTGTTCATTAAGCGTACTATTTTGTAAATCAAAAAGAGTTTCATTTAAATTATCTCGTGTAGATGTATGTGTATCATGTTGTGGTGAACGAAACATTTTGATTATTTGAATTTGAGCAAATATCAAAAGACGTCAGAAAAGGGAAGTTTACAATTAAAAAATTAAATATTATATATGTAATATTTAATAAATAACAATTAAACTATGTATTTAATTATTTTCAACAAAACTAGCGCTAAAGTTATACAATACAGCTCACCAGTAAAACTAAGATTGTTGTTGATGTTAGCGCTACTGCTGCGGTCGCTGCTGATGCCGCCACTGCTGCGGGTGACTTCGATGCTCTAGCCTCGTTGCCTGTGTCCGCTTCTTCGTCTTCTTCCTCCTGCAGCAGCAATGGCAGTGATGTTGGAGATATTTTATTTCGTTCTGTTAATGCGCTACTACCAGCTGGAACTTCTCCTATTACGCTCAAAAAGGAGCATTGAGCACCGCTCAAACTTTCCGGTTGCTGTTCTTGATCTTGAGAACGCTGCTGCTGCTGCTGGTTATGTGGTTGTTGTTGACTGGTTGATGCAATATCAGCACTTAAAATAGCTTCTCCAGTGACTGCTTCTAATGCAGATGCATCAATGATATCGGCAATTGTGCTAGTGTCGTTGAATGCGCATTGGTGCGTTTGAAGCTGGTGCTGTTGTTGCTCTACTAATTGTGATTGCTGATCTTCAACAAAAGGCAATGGGGATATTGCTTTCTGATGTTGCGGCTGCTATGATTCAAGTGATGGTGATAACGGTGGTGGTAGTAGTGCGTGTTGGAATATGCCAGCTGCTCGCAATGGTGCTACTCTTTTTCACTGCTGACTATTGCGACGCATTGCACTTCAACATTTTGGTGTAACATCTCATCATCTGTGGACTAGTACCGCGGAACAACAAACCAAGTGTACAAAATCAATATATCAGCTTAATGTAATTTCTTATATTGCTCCTGGCAGGATCGCCAATTGTAGCGTATTTAATTATATAAATGTATTTTTAAAGAAATTTTATTTTTATATAAACTTATTTTTAATTTAACGTATTTTAAATTTCAAAGAAGAAAAAATTCTGAAGTAATCAAAAATTTTCTTTTTGATTTACATAAATTGAAAAAGAACTTCATTCAATAATTTCAAAAATAACAAAGTACAAAAATGAAAAAAGTACAATAGTGGAAGGTATTTTATGACAGATATGTAAACAAAACTATTAAGTATCTTATTTCCTCTATTGGTTTCCAAATATTTCTTTTTTTGCTTTTCTTTTATCAAAAGAGTTTTAATATGTACTATTTTTTTTGTATAAAAAGAATAGCTTATCTAAATTTGTAGTACTAGCAACGGACTTTTTCGTGCTTATTCGTGCTTTTATGAAATTTTACTGAACGCCCATGCACGCACGAGTTCGTGCTGACAGCAAATATTCCGGCCCGCACCCGCGGGCTTATGCAGGGGCCCGCTGGGCCCCTGCCAAAAGCCCGGCCCTTGCCCATCTCTAGTTTGTATGGAAGAAACTCTCAATAAAAACAATACCAAAAATCAACTAAAATTTAATGGGCTGCAAAACTTCATTTTAAATATTTTTATAAAAAGCCTGATTAGGATGTTGCAAATTTGTATGCAAATTTATTGAATTTTCCCGAGTTTAGCACAAAGTTTAACAATTTTATTTTTATGTTTTTTCGTACATTTAGTATAAACTGTATTTTTATAAAGAATAAAAAAGAATCATGCAATGTAAAAAATTCGCTGTGCTTTAGTTGTGATAAGTTGTTTTGTTTTGTTGGCGTACGTTGTAATGATCTCATGATCTCATGTTTTTATGTTTTTGTTTTTGTAGGTCAAAATAAAATTTCCCTACATCCTTTCGCACGTCGAAATGAAAGAGAAGGGAGCAAGAGGCCCTCCCTAAAGTGTCCCGGTTTGGCAACAGAGATATCTGGCAGCCCTACCTTATGGGTATAATTGGAGGTCAATTAGTCCCCAACTCATCTCTAACGGGTACTATTAACGATTTAATGATATGTACGCACTTCGTCAATGAAATTTCATGTGCGGCGTTGGCGCACAGAGAGAGTATTCGCCTGACAAAACTGAGAACCCCGGATTGAATCTCAGCTGGCGCAAATTTTTATTTTTATTTTTTTTAATTGACTAGTCGCTTTTTATACCCGTTCGGGTATAAAGGTGAACAATTAGTCTCTTCATACGACATGCTCGAACAAAAGCGAACAGTTCATTCCATACAAAGAGATCAAAAGTGGTATTAGTCGCATGCTCCTTTGCGATTCCTCCCGGAGTCATCCCGGATTAGTCCCATTTTTTTGCAGGGGTCAAACTTAACATTTGAAAGCACATTCACATGTATGGCTGTAGCTGAGTGTGCAAAGACGCATGATACAATTGGTTGCGACCAAGAGGGTCCCGGTTCAATTACCATCAGACAGAACATAAAATTAATTTATTTTCCTTCGTAATTACGAACAAGCATCTGTGCACTTCACAATCACATATTTTATAACGCACATGCTCAAATTTAAAACGAGTTGGGTTGGTGATCTTTCATATGCGTATTTTTTAAATTTAGTACGTTTTTTTTAGTTCTAAAATTTTTTTCCCTCGGTGTAATAATAAAACGAATCGCCCAGGCGAATTGCCTTCGGCGGACGTTTCAAGGCGACTGCCGGTGGCGTAACTGTACCATCTGAGCCCCGTGGGAAAATCTTTGGACGGGCCCTCCTAGCAAACATCGTCACGTTGTAATTTAATCTTAAACCTAGAATAGTAACTAAATTTTACATAGTACTAATTACAAAACCATTTCACATAGTACTAGTTATGAGTAATAATGATCGTCGATTTGACAATGTCTTGATAAAACCCTGTTGTTTAAAAAACAAAAGGAAACTAAAGGTTATACATATCTTAATCTTATCAATTTGATTTTTAAACTCAATAATAAAATAATTTTTGGGTTCATAAAAACTAAAAAATATTGTTTATTAAATATATTTCACATACACTATCTATTTTATGTATTTTATTAAGCGTCTCAAAAAACGACTCAATTTTCTGCTGGGCTTCACAAACGAGACCAATATAAAGTAAAAATGAGCAAATTATATCCGTATTAATATAAAAACAGCAAAAAAAGTCTCAACTTCGTTTCGGCGAGCAGTTCTGCAAAAAATATAACGCTCTGGTAGTCGAAACAAAACAAAATGCCCTCTCTCAACAACAGAAGATAAAGTACTAACCGTATATAACAGCTAACCACATCATAATAATATATTGGCGCTTACACATATGTTAGTGTTTGGCCGAGCTTCTCCTCCGTTCGCCTTGATGTTGTCACCAAAAAGGGGAGGGACCTACAGTTTTACGCCGACTCCGAATGGCGATTGTATTTTTGTGAGAAGTGGTTGTTCATGGTAGAAATGTACTAGGAGGTTTGCCTTTACCTGCGGGGGGCGGCCGCTGTTAAGAAAAACCCTTTTTTTCAAAATTTTTTTGCGATGTTGCTGTGATCTGGGCTTGAACCCAGGCCCTGAGGAGTGGAAGAGCGCACTGCTTACCACAGCGGCCGTCGACTGCAGTCATACCACTCAGCAATGAAAATAAATAAAATAAAATAAAAACTTTTTAAAATACCACGCTTTTATAAATGGACAAAAAAAAAGAAAATAATATTTCTCAGTCCCATAGAATTTGTTTTGATAACTTTTGATTTTAAAATTTTAGAAAAAGTCATTATAAACAATTTATGAGATTGAAAATGAAAAACGTGGGGCGCATGCA
>NW_023458555.1:96907343-96930929 GCF_013731165.1 Rhagoletis pomonella | reverse complement strand
AGACTCGAGATTAAGCTACAAGGTGCACATTGGTAAAGCCTGTGAGAAAGCGGCAAGAGTGACTACGGCTCTAACAAGACTAATGGCTGACATCGGCGGAACGAGCGAAAACAGACGAGCGCTTCTAGAAAAAGTGAGCCAATCCATACTAATGTATGCAGCACTCATCTGGGGTCCAGCAGCGCAAGACTTACGCGAAGGCGGCAAAGTCGGTGTACCGACTAAATAGCATCAGGGTGGCTAGCGCCTTCCGTACTGTGCCACACGAGGCGGTCGGAGTCTTGGCGGGCATCATGCCCACAGAAATAATGGCCATGGAGCTAAAAAGAGTCTTTGATAAGTCCCGAAACTTAGGCAGGTGCCTGACAACCGAAGAGCGGAAACAAGAGAGGGAGGCAAATCTAAATGAATGGCAAGGACACTGGGATGTGACATCCGTTGAAAAAAATATATATGTATATATATATAATGATGCGAAAGCACTAGCGCACGCAAGGATCAATGTATGTAAGTAAAATATATCTAACAATAGAGAAAAATGCACTCACCTAGTTACTCCAGCGATGTTGGTATGCCGTTGAAAACCTGTGTGGGGAAGAGCTAAAAATGTAGCATACATACATACAAGTGCCTAAGCTAGGGTGTAAGCCTTTGACTTCTGCTAGCTCAATCACTCGCTTGTGATTGCGGGCATCGAGCGGGTCACCTTTTAAACAATGACCAAAAAAAACAATAAGTAGTGCACATATAAACGTAGATTAGTACATAAGAAGCAAAGAAAAAAATGAACCCGCGGTGGTCGATTGCTCACGTCCCGATTAAATCGCGTAAAACTAAGGAGATTTACTATTTTTATACTAATTAATGATTGGCTAAATTTTTAGAAACCGAAAGCATAATTAAAATTTATGCAAGAAAACGCGGTTGTTGAGAAAAAAATGTTCGCGAAGAAAGCAGGTGATAGTGCGAAAGTAACTAAACGGTCTATAAAGACTGTTTAAAAGAAAGGCGGCGAAATAAATTAAAAACCCAAAGGCTGAACTAAAAAAACTTAACCTGCATGCGAAAAAAAATCATTTAGGTATGTACGAAAAAAAATATAAAAGAAATAAAAATAAAAACCCAAAAACCCACAACCGAGTTGAACGCTAAGTCTCAATACTTCAATAAATCTCAATACTTCGATAAATAATGAAAATTTTTTATAAAAATGGCGCGATCTGGCGAATCAATACTTCAATAAATAATTTAAATTAAAAACAAAAAATCGCGCAATTGTTTATTAAAAATTTTCACCTGCGGCGCTTTTTCCATCAAAATCAATACTTCGATAAATAACTGTAAACCATAAAAGTAGCGCTGCCATGGTATAGCGAAATTTGCTATTATATTTTGGTTTGAATATTTTATTTAGGTGAAAGTAAAAAGAGAAGAAGTGTATAGTGTAAACTGAGTGTGATAGCGCAAATGAAATGTGAAATAAAGTGGCAATACCAACGATTTGAAGTTATAATAATTGTGGCAGGCGCAAAGTCTATTTACTCTGTTTTATTAACGAAATAATAACCGCAGACGTTTTAATAGTGTTTTAAAAGTAGAAACTGGTGTTTTAGAGCATTTTTGACGTGGTAATTGCACATAGAAAACAACGAAATTTAACAAAAGTTTTTTGTTTATAACTTTTAAATGGTTAATAATATTAGCCCTCCCCCAAGATTGTTACAAGGGGGACCGAAACGTGTCGTTTGGCACCCCTCCCGACTTTTCCGGACCCTTTTTAGGGGTTGTTACCCTATACTAGAGAATCACCCACTTTTGTTTTAAAAATTATAATTTACTGTTTGCTCTGTTTTGTTTTTCACTATTTATTTGTGAAGATATGGATATGTATATATATTTGCTTTCGTGTGTGTGCGTGGTGTTGCCTTGGCAATATCATAGTGGGGTCCGTAAGTCCACAGTCCACGGTCGAAGTCAACTAATTCCCCATTGCTTGCAACTAGGTGTGGCACAGCTACTGTCAGAGTATTGGCTCCAAGCGCGGTTGCCACCCTACCCTCTTAGACCCAAAGAAAAATTACTCCCTGTAGACTGCGCCATAAACCTCACGTGTGCATAGTGCATGACCACACCCACGGTAGCTTAAATAGCCTGCCTACCCAAAACGCCAATAAAACGAAACTCATGTTGTGCCAGTACCAAATTCAGAAGTCACTTTCGGGCGTGTCGAAGCTACCGAAAGGTACTCTGGAGTTGCACTGGTCACCGCGCCCATTTTGTCAATCTGGCACAAATAAATCCTTGTTGCCCTAGACTAATGCTGCCTTCCTAACCCTAACACGTCCGAGAAGAGAAAATTAATAGTCGCAGAAGATACAACAAAAACAAGCATATAGTGACTTAGACTAAAAAAAAAAAAATAGAAAAGTTAAGGTGATTGTAAAAAGAAATGTTAGTGGGCTATACGTTGGGTGCCATTGTAATGTTACCATATGCTGGGGAAGTAAGGCCAGGTGGCATACACAAAACCCTTTCAAGAATACGCCAAAGTTACTACTGGCCCGGTATGGTATCGGATGTCCTGGAATATATAAAAGGATGTGAAATTTGTAAAAGTAATAAGACGCAAAACTATTTTCATAAACCACCGATGGGAAACCAGCACTTGACTGAGCGACCTTTTCAACGTTTGTTTGTCGATTTCATGGGTCCGTATCCACGCACGTCTGAGAGTAGTGTCTTTGTTTTTGTGTCTTGATCACTTCTCTAAGTTTGTGTTTTTAAAACCGAGGCGAAGAACTACCTCAGCAGATGTTATTAAGTTCATGGAGAAAGAAGTTTTTCACGTGTTCGCGGTACCCGAATGTGTCCATTCAGATAATGTAAAGCCATTCACCTCGGAAATGTTTAACTCACTCTTAGAAAAATATGGGACGAAGCACATTAGAACGGCGTTTTATTCTCCATAAAGTAATGCAGCAGAAAGAGTAACCAGGTCGGTGCAAATTGTACGATCGTATGTCAAAGAAAACCAGAGGAACTGGGACAAGCACATTAGTGATGCAGCTTTCGCCCTTCGCAGCGTGGTGCACGCATCTATAGGTAGCTCCCCATATTTCGCTGCGTTTGGTATCCCGATGATATAGCATGCTGCCTCATACGGGATGCACCGTAAACTCGGTGCATTGAAGGATGTTGATTGTGAGGTACTGACGACTAATGATAAGATGCAAATAATAAGATATAAAATCATGAAGGAGCTGTAGCTAGCGCATGATAGGAACGGAAAGGTTTACAACACAAGAGCTAGAGAAATGAACTTTCAAATAAAATAAGTGGTATACCGCCGAATCTTTAAGCAATGTTCAAAAATTGATGGGTATAATGCCAAACTAGCCCCATTGTAATGTTGCAGCTTGATTGGGCAAGACGAGGCGGCATGCAGGCATGCTTGGAGGGGGTCTTCGCTACCTGACTTACCTCTTTACAACATCAACAAAAAAATTTACTCATGCCTAGAATGTCAAGATTTGGAGAGAGAAAAAAGAGACAGAAGTACAGGGCAGAAGCGAAAGAGGAGAACCAGTCCGAGTCAGGTGGAGTCGACCCTCCCCTAGTTCGTGTACTTCACACGAAGCCGTGGGCGCTGCTATGACTTCCTTTTTTCAGTAGCGCCCCCTTTTCCTGACCATGGTTCGTCAGTCAGCCAGTCAGTCCCAGTCAAGTCAGTTATGTCATCTTGCCTATACCTACGGTGACCATCCCTCCTTTATTTTAAAGGACAGTCCTTTATTTTAGCACCCTGTCCTTTATAATTTTTTTCAAAATAAAGGACGCCTTTTGTCCTTTATTTCTTAAACTGTCCTTTAAATCGGCTCTGCATTTTTCTGAGGTAAACTTTTAAACGCAGAATATGAAAAATGAAAATGTCCCTTATAAAATATAATGAAAACCTTCCCCAGTTTGTTTCGCGTCCCAATTAAGGGTTTCTATTTAATCGGTTATCTTTGTACAATCTATAAAGCACAGGGAAAGTTGTGCTCAGGATCGTGTTGCACGCTGAGTTTCCAGTTTCACTGAAAGAGAACAATAAACCCCCTGCTGCACAGTGGCTCGAAATTGGCATTTAGTGTACATAATTCATTGGAGCCTTCATTTTTCACTTCACTTGATTAATATTTATTTTTTTTTATGAAAGCTTACAATATTTGCAAGAGACCAGTTGAGCCTGATTTCTGAACTTTTATTTGATCATATTAAATTTTTGTGTGCAAACTGAAGAAAAAGTAGCAATTTTGAAGAAAATGTATTCTCCTGTTCCAGTTAATAAATGTTTCATAACAAAAACTAGTTGAAAACAATTGTATGGTTCTCTCAAAAAAAAAAAAAATACACAAACAAAAAGTTTGAAATGTTATAAAAAAATGTTCACCAAAATAAATATTTTTTTGCTTTTTAGTAAAAATTGGTTGACAACTTAAGACTCCAGTGTATTATAAACATTAAATTCCAATTTTAAACCACTGTGTGCTGCCTTCGTCGAAGTCCTTGAAAAGGATTTGGCTTCATTTTTTGCTAGAGCATTGCAAATTGGACAATTAAATAATATAATTAACTGGTAAATACTTGATTTAAATTACGATATGGGTAAGGTACTTTTATCATACAAGTTGTATGTACGTATTCCCAAATCATTTTGAAAAAAAATTTCCTTTATTTTACGTTGGTTAATATGGTCACCGTACCTATACCCCACGTCCCTCTGTTGCTCAAGCACAACACCCACACCAAATTAATCACCGATTAGCACTCCATTATCACCATATATGCCCTTCACCTATAATAAACTTTAAGACACATATGCATAGTATTGGTTTTTTCTTTTGCTCTTACTTTCTATCTCAAAAATTACAATAGTACTGTCTCCTTGTAGCGAAAATTACTTCATCAACAATTCCAACTCATACGTCGTAACGCAAAACAACCTAATGAATTCAGGGCTTAACTTAATCCTAATGAAATTCGATATATTCGTACATGTCTAGCTATATATATATAAAGCAAATCCGTAAAGGAAAGAGTATGATCTGGCAATAATTCACGTTAAAAAAAAAGAAAGAAAATATATATATTATATATAAATTGGCGCGACCACTCGATGAAGGGTATCTCTATTCGAATCAGCAAAAAAAAACTCAGAAAAATATTCAATCTCTAGTTTCCTTCAAGGGTTAACACGAAATATTCATATAGGTATTTATATGTATTAATATGTGTGTATATACCTATGTACCTACGTATGTGCATACCACTGACGAAACACTGCAGAATCCACACTACTCAGTATGTACACATATGTACGTACATATATATATATATATTATGATGCGAAGGCACTAGCGCACGCAAATATCAATGTATGTAAATAAAATATATCTAGCAATTGAGAAAAATGCACTCACCTATTTACTCCAGCGATGTTGGTACCAGCATGCCGTTGAGAACCTGTGCGGGGGAGAGCTAAAAATTTTGCATACATACATACAAGTGCCTAAGCTAGGGTGTAAGCCTTTGACTTCTGCCAGCTCAATCACTCGCTCGTGATTGCGGGCATCGAGCGGGTCACCTTTTTAGCAATGACCAAAAAGAAACCAAAAGTAATGCACATATAAACGGAGATTAGTACATAAGAAACAAAGAAAAAAATGAACACGCGGTGGTCGATTGCTCACGTTCCGATTAAATCGCGTAAAACAATGAAGGGCGACTTAGAGCCTGCCTGATGATAGCTAATCATATTAACGCCTTTCTCATTCCAGAATTTACCAATAAGGACAAGATTGCAGTGAAGGTGAGCCTATCTCTCGGAGAAAACACGTAAGAGCTAATCATTTGCTCAGCATATCTCTCCGGCGACTCCAGACATTACAAGTTTCTGCCACTACAGGGACTAGTGGACTATTGTGGCAGACATAAACTGCAAATCATCGTGGGATGTGACCCTAATGCACACAATACCATATCGGGCAGCAGTGACATAAATCAAAGAGGTAAGTACTCACTTTAATTTATTAGCCTTAAAACGGGAAGAGGTTCAAGATCTTACTCTATCCACTCAAAAAATGGAAAGTGGCCAGAGAAGTTTCTTTATCAGATCACATGCACATCTGTTTTGAAATTGAAATCACATTACCAACTACTACCACCTACAGAAGAGCAAGAACCACAGATTGGGATCTATACGATGCACTTCTGCAGGACGGTCTGAAAAGGTGCAAGCGAAAGGTAAATGACTTAGTCGATCTTGAACTTAGCTGCTCAGGTCTGACATCAGCCATTTTGAATTCCTACCATGAATCCTGTCCAGAAGTCACTAGGCTTAACAACAGACAGACTCCATGGTGTAATAACAAATTGGCCAAACTTAGGGCGAATACCCAGAAACTCTTTAACAGAGCTAAACGAACCGGTGAATGAGAAACGTATAAAATTGCCCTCACCGAGTACAATAAAGAGATTAGATGTGCTAAAAGGAACTCATGGGCTCTTTTCTGTACAGGGATCAAGGACCTTACGGGAAGCGCAAGAATCCACAGAGTCCTCGCAAAGACGCACACTAATGAGTTAGAGCTCTTGAAAGACCCGATGGATCCTTCACGAACAGCTGCATGGAATCCCTTAACATGCTAGCCGAGGTGCATTTTCCTAACTGTTTGCCACTGAACACAACCAGAACAATCCACACGCAGTCTGGGATAAAACACTCACACGCAGCGGATTAGAGCCAAAGGTCTGTTCGACGAGGATAGAATAAGATGGGCTATATCTGCCTCAGGGTCTTTTAAAGCACCTGGAGCAGATGGCATTTTCCCAGCTCATCTCCAAAAGGGACTGCCCCTAACTACCTTCCTGATACCACTTCCTGATAACACTTTTCAGAGCATGTTTCGCGTGGGGGTCCCTTCCACCACAATGGCAGGAGGTGACGATCCGACGCGATCAGACCAACCAAAGTCATACCAACCCATTAGTCTTAAGTCCTTCCTACTAAAAAAAATGGAAAGAATCGTAGACAGGCATATCAGGGATAGTCTCCTTTGCAGGAACCCTTTGTACAGACACCAATATGCCTATCTTCCAGGAAGATATACCATCCACGCTCTTCAGAATCTAACAAGGAAAACTTAAAAGTCGCCGGAGGACAAAGAGGTGGCGGTGGGTTGTATCTTGGATGTGGAGGCCGCTTTCGACAACACAAACCACTCTCTAATAGACAATTGCGTCCGGCACAGAGGAGTTGATCAAACCACATGTCGCTAGATAGCTAACGTCCTTAAATCCAGAATTAATACATCCAGTCTAGGAAAGGAAAGGGTCAGTTTCTTAGCTACGAAAGGTTGCCCGCAGGTGGAGAGATCTCCCCCCTGCTATAGTCCATCGTAGTGGATGAACTACTCTGCCTTCTTAGCGAAAAAGGCTTCGACGTTCAGGGCTATGCGGATGACATTGCCATCCTAGTCAGGGGTAAGTTCAAAGATACCATCTCTAACCTCCTACAGAATGCTTTGACATAGTCGCCAATTGGTGTAGTAAAAATGGGTTAAACGTTAACCCAAAGAAGTCAAGTATAATCATTTTCTCCAGGAAAAGGAAAAGGGACAAATTAGTAAGACCATTCCTTCAAGGTGAAAAGATACACTTCTACAAAGAAGTCAAATATCTAGGAGTCATCCTTGATGACAAGCTCTCATGGAATCCACATCTTGATAGAACTATTCAAAGGAACAGGGCCTCTATCTGGACCTAAAGTGGCGTGGTGGATGTTTGGTGTCGTCTCCAAACCGATTCTTACCTATGCTGTACCCGTTTGGTGGAAGAAGGTGGAAGTGAAGTCCACGCAGGCCAAACTCAGCAAACTACAGAGACTGACCTGCGTGGGTATCACAGGCGCGATGAGAACAACACCAACGGCGGCTTTTGAGGTGCTTCTTGACCTGCCTCCTCACATTGTAATCAAGCAAGAGGCTCTGCTGTTTACAGCAAGGCTTATCTCAGGGGGCAGTGTACAGGACAGTGCTATAGAACAAGAAGATGGATTGCGCATAAGTTTTGTGGACCTGTGCCTACCGAGGTTTAACTTCTCACATAACTTCAAGGTCTGTCACTATGTAGAAAGTGGGGCAACCAAAAAACACATCTACATACACTCGCTCTTAAATCGCACGAGGTCTCCTCAAGGCTGTTGTGGGATTGTCTTTAACTTTTAATACTGATCGCCTCAAGAAACCGGGTATACCTCATATAGATATTCGCGCCAGAAAAGGGGCTGCACAGGGATTCATAGGCCCAGGACCCTTTACCGGTCTGCCATGGAGCTCCGATAGACGGAACTACTATATGTGGATGAAGAACGAAGCACAACATTACTGGACCAATACCGAAGGTAACAGACAGGCCAAGTCCTTCATATTGGTTATATCAACAAGTAGAACCGAAGAACTCCTTCACCTCAGTAGGCATGAAGTAAGAATTGTTACAGGGTTTCTTACTAGCCACTGTAGGGTAATGAAACACTTGTCAAATATATGAATTGTCAACTCTGACCAGTTCAGGTCGTGTTACGAAGAACAGGAAACAGCAGAACACATTATGTGCCACTGTGAAGCCCTTATCAGGACCAGACTTCGCTTCCTACGATCACCGTACCTAGAAGCATACGACCTGAATGGCATTCAGCCAAAGGACATCGCGAGGTTTCTTAACCCTAGAACACACACCCGGGTACAAATGTATCCACTTTCAACTTTGAAGTGTTGTAACTTTTGAACCGCTATACCTCTATACCGCTAACTTCGGATCTAGGAAGATTATTTAGTTTTGAGTTCAAATTCAAAATTTGAACCAGATCGGAGCTACAGCCTTCCAAACACATTATATACGTAAACACAATACCCCAATAGTAAAAATCCTCATAATAATAAAAAAAAAAAACATTTTTTATAATATTTTTTTATTTGAAAAATTAAAAATATTCATTTCACACATTATATTATTGACTTTTATTATAAAAATTATAAAAATGCATTTTATATCTAAGGAAAATCATGGCAAATAGAGCAATTTGTTGATGTGACCGAATGTTCAAGACACATTGGCTTCTTACATTTGTCGCACAGCTTTCTGGTTTTTCTACGGCATTTTTCCTCTTGTGCGTAACATAAATAGCAAGATCCGGACACAGGTTTTGGCGTGCGCGCTGCGGCAGATGTTGATGCTGCTGTTGACACCATTGATTCCACCGGTCGGTTGAAATATGCTTCAATAGCAATTTTAGTCGAAAAATTTCGCGTCACTTGACGATTTATGGCTCTGGCTTCAATAATGGGCATACACAATGCTTTAGCCAAGCTGCGCAGGATCTGCTTACGCTTGTTGTTTGTTCTCCAAGGCAACATAGGGTTATTCAAATCGTAGACAATGTAGGCTGCAAGAGCTGTAATGTCCAACATGTTGAAGAACATCGCTAGTGGCCATCGTTTTGTTTATCTTTGTGTTGGATATTCCGCAAACATTTGGTCCATTCGATCAACACCACCTTTGGTACGAGAGCACATTGTCACATTATTTTTGAAGCCAAATGTCGTTGAACCAATTGTCCTGTTTTTGTTCTGCTTCATTTCTTGAGGAATATATGATTTGTTTTTGCGCAAAGTTCCAACGATCGTGAGTTTCCAGGTGAGAAGCAGTTCTGCAACTGGCAAGGTCGTAAACAAATTGTCCATTGTAATGTTTCGGCCACTTCCTTGGTATTTGGCAGACAAATCCTTCACCACTCGTTCGCCTTGGTTCGTTTCCCTACCAGTTTCTGCTTGGCCAGTATATATTTGTCCATGCAGTGGATATGCATTTGTGGCATCGCAAATCCACCAAACCTTGATACCATATTTAGCAGGTTTTGACGGTATGTACTGCGTAAACCGTGTGCGTCCACGGTAAGGAAATAATAGTTCATCAATCGTCAAGCATGAGCTGGGCTTGTAATGTGCAGCAAGATTATTGTTCATCATCGTCCACAACTCACTGATCGGTGCTGCTTTATCAGTTAGTAAGCGTGTTGCACGAGTGTTTTTATCGTCAAACCTTAGGAACCGCAATATCGAACAGAAACGGTTGACTCCCATTGTGGCGCGATATAAAGGATAGTTTTTGACGCTCCATAAATCTCGAACATGTTCTCCATTGCTATGGTTCGCACCAGTCATAATAAGTATGCCAAAAAATGCATACAGCTCTGTTATTGACACAGGCGTCCATGACTTAGGAGTTGTGTTTGGATGCGCATTGTTGTAAGCATTATAAGTTTCTTTTGCTAACTTATTTGTGTGGCGCATAATTATATCAGCCATTTCAACGTTCATGAAACATTTGAATGTTTGCTCTATTGACAACATTTCAGTGCATCTAGCTGGTCCAGAACGTTCTCTTATAATATTTTGTCTGAGTACCTGACGACTTACATTTGGTTCTTTCATCCACTCAGTACCATCACGTGCAACAAATTTTTCGGCACTAGCAGGTAATTCATTATTTTCTTCTACTTCTTCTTCTTCATCGTCTTCTTCATCATCCTCATAGTCCGCATAATCAGGTAATACTTCTGCGGCACTTTGCGAAACTTCAGCATCGTCATCAGCAATTTCAATGTCATTGATTTGAATTTCTTCTTCATCTTCGGAGTCAAAGTCATAGGGAGCGTCATCGTCACAAATTTCATCAAATAAAGATTGTATATATGATTCTCGCTGTTCCTCAGTTAGCCTGCATAATAAAAAAAATTAGTATATGTTTACATTGTTGCTTATTTTACATTTTTTACCTTCTATATGCTGCACTTGATAAATATTCGTTTCTTCTTGAAGTCATTTCGTATCCAGTTATTTATAGTTTCAGTTATATTTATTTTCACTTATATTTTCACTTCTTACACTTTTGAGCACCAAAACAATAATGAAAATATCAACAGGCAGCATTTATAACAACACCTCGTGTGAAAACAACCCTTGCAGCTGCATATAAAATACAAAAACCAGTTATACCAGTGTATTTGCTACCTACGTACCCATACCTTGCGCGACCTTTTTGCACATATCTTTTGAACCAGGTAGAATATTTCAATGAAATAAAAACCAAAATGTGTATTCGTTGTTACTCTACAAGTATATTATTATAAATTATATTATTTTGTTTTGCATTTATCAGGACAACAACAAAAACAAAAATCCACTGTTGCATGTCCTGACTTTATTTGCCCATATCGCTGGAACCAGTAGGAATATTCGAATGAAACAAAAGACAAAATACTTGTTATATATTAAAATATACATTTCAAAAAAAAATCATAGAAATCGGTTGAATAAGCATTAAAAAAACCGCAAAATAAGGTCCCGGGTACAAACGTATCCCGGGTGTGTGTTTACGTGGTATTTTCTGGGTGTGTGTTCTAGGGTTAACAGTACGGGGATCAAATATGACCTGTAGTTGAATATAGGTTTGTTACAATAGATGGTTTGGGTCGCGGTAACTAGGTGACGTGCTCCCTCCTCTAAATTTAATCTAATCTAATATATTGTTCGGTTTCGCCTGAACTTATACTTCTTTATTTGTTTTATCCTGATTTCTTTTCCACTGCATGATTAGTACAAATCCTCTACACATTTAAGCTTTTAGATCTCTATAAGGTTTCTTCATTCAGAATCAGCAACAAGCAAATTTATACACTTCTATAAATTTTAATTCTTAGAGAAATTGCGCATTGTCTTTTCGAAGTAGGGTTTGTCTTCATGAAGATCATGAATACTATTCAGTCATACCATTTCGTATTTTGCTAGATAAGAAAAAATGCTTTGTGTCTGAATTTATATAGTTATTATACATATACATTTTCGCAATCCGTAAAAGCAGCGATGAATCGGAGTAACTTCAAAAAGGTATTGCATAATTACTTTAAATCTGCACAATGAATGTGGTTGCGATTAAACTGTTATCATTTCTCTGTCTCTGTCACTTCTACTATTAAACCAAATTTTGTATATTGGTATTTATATGCCTGACCTTTTATTATATCTAGCCTTAAATTTAAAGTCTTATTTTTAATTAAAAACGCAAATACTAATATTTTTTTGTTGCTATTTCATATTTTGTTATTATACCCGAGCGCACTTGTGCACAAGGGTATATTAATTTTGTTCACAAAACGGTTGTTTGTAACAGCCAAAACGGATCGAGGTAGATATAGACAAATGTATACATAAATGCTCAGAATGAATAGAGAAATCGATTTAGCCATGTCTGTCTGTCCGTCCGTCTGTCCGTCTGTCCGTCCGTCCGTGTACACGATAACTCGAGCAAAAATTGAGATATCTCAACGAAATTTGGTATGTAGGTTTCCGTCCGAAATCGGACTGTAAACACGCCCACTTCCCATATAACGGTAATTTCCAGAAATACGAAAACTGCGATATTTTAGTAACTACTGAATATAATTCACTCAAAATTGATATTTACAACAATTTTTAGACGAAAAATAAGAATATGAAATTTTTTTGGAAAATGGGCGTAGCCCCGCCCACTTATCGTTACATGTGCATATCTTGGTAACCGCTGCACCAATTTCTTCCAAACTTGGCACAGTTGTTGGCCTTGGTACAGCATACTAAATGGCCGAAAATTTAAAAAATCGGACAATAACCACGCCCACATCCCATATACCGGTAATTTAGAGAAATACAAAATCTTCCATAAATAAGTAAATATTAAAGCTAATTTATTCAAAATTGATGTTTGCAACAATTCTTTACCAAGAAATACGTTCATGATAAAATTTTGGAAAATGGGCGTGCCACCGCCCACTTATGTTCACATATATGTATCTCGGGAACCGTTCTACCAATTTATACCAAACTCGGTATTTTTATTGTGCTTGCCACATAAAAGCAAAGCTTTGAAAATTATTGAAATCGGACTAAAATTACGGACGGTTTTCATATAACGGTAAATTTCAGAAATGCTTGAACCTGCAATATTTCGAAATTTAAGGACGCTAATTTCCTCAAAATTGATACACCCCGGCTTACCATCTAGCGGTAGGTTTCGGAAAGGTGAAAAAACATATATTTAATACTTGCGCCGGGTATTTAATGTTCGGCTCCACCCGAACTTAGACTTTCATACTTGTTTTTAAGTTTACTTCGTGCAAACATTGAATTTTAGAACCTGTAAAAGACTCAAAAGTCTTATAGATATAGCCTCATTTCTTAAATAAATATGATAAAATATGGTGTGTTAAATTAACTGTTCTTCCTCTTTTCGAAGTTGGATTCCTCTTCACAAAGATCATAAATATTCCTTAACCAAACCATTCCAGACTTTAACAGATAGCACAGGCCTGCGATGGTATCTCCCTTAAAAAACGAATTTTAAATTTTGGAAGTTACTAAGCTCCGAAAAAAATAAATAAAATATTCCATCACGCAATTATTATTATTTTTGAAATTTTATTTCATGTTAGAGCATATTACTGGCTTTAACTTCTAATTTCCATAAGTCTTTCTGATTAACTGAGGGTTTTATATAAATTAACTCAATTCATAAAGGAATTAGCATTGTTAAACTCTCCAAGTATACTATTTTGGACTTTAATACACAAATTGGTTTTATAACTGTCTTTGGATAGAAATCAAAATTTCAATTCAAAAAGGCAAGAATAAGCTTAGTGCTGAGAACGTGCGTTCCACACTGACTTGGGTCGCTGGCACTTGATGTATAATACATGCCAGATCTCTTATGGTCTGATTATGGCAACTTAACACGTAACTTACGGCTCGCACTTAAAAATTCTGTTAAATGGATGTTGCTTATAATTGAACAGCCGAAACTTAACGTAACTTAATGCCACGTCGATATCTGTTTCATTTTGATTCTCTGAGTTCTACGTTAATTTAAGTTAAGTTATAATCAGGATTTTAGTCGGAGATATATAAATGTTTTACTCTCCCATCCGTATCAACATCAATGCGCTTCTCCTTATAGGTACCTATTTCCATAAATGCTTTTCGAACGTTATCTTCGGAAAAAGTAAAAGTCTAGTTTAAACTTTTAAATTTGACTGCAAAAATTAAAGGTCAAATTTTAACTTTTATTTTTGACCGAAAACAATAAAAGTCATACTTTAACTTGTATATTTGACCGAAAAAATAAATGTCAAGTGTTAACTTTATTTTTTTACAGAAAAACATAAAAGTCATATTTTAACTTTTATTTTAGACCGAAGAAATAAAAGTTCATTTGTAACTTTTATTTTTGACTGAAAACATATCGGTGAAAAAATAACGATAATTACGGTCCCTGTTTTTGATGAGAAAAAAAACAAGTTCGAAACGAAAAAAATTTAATTTTCATTTTCCTATTGGAAGCCTTTTCATGCCAGAAACACACTCGGAGGTTTGTCTTTTCCTGCCGAGAAGCGACCGCTATTAGAAAAAAGCTTTTCTAATTTAGATGATGCTTGGGCCATGGTTCGAACCAGGTCCTACGAAGTGGTAGTACGCACCTTTAACCAATGAGTTACAAATGTTCACAAAATTACGTTCAGAAAAATTACCGAAAAAATTAGACAAAGTCCTGAAATTGATATTCAATTAACATTTCCTTTCCTAAAATATTTTTGTTTCGTATGACATTTCTCATGACAGTGTCAGACCAAGGGTTCTACTCAAGGTGCCTTATAAAACATTTAAATATTTTATGAACTCATTTTGTAGACTACTATTCTTGGGCCCACTTGCAGAACATCCAGAGTTAAATATATAAATACAGAGTTCAGTAGCTCTGAGTTAAACTTCTATTTTATTAACTCAGACAACGTCTTGCAGCAAACAAAATCAACACAGAGTTAAGTAAACGAAGTTGCTGTCGTGCAATTTTTAAATTTGTTGGCATCACAAACCGTTTTTTGTCATTTGTTTTGAATACTGACATTTTTTTGATGTTTGATGATAAAAATATAGTAAGGTAAAACCGTTCTCTCAATTCGTCGGCCATGATTTTTTTTTTGAAGTGTGCCAACATTTTAAAATCATATAAAATTGAGAGCAAAAGAAATTAATTGTTCAAAGTTGTTGTTTGAGATTGAAAATGAGAATGTGTGTGTGAGTTTGTGTGTAAAATTTAAAAATTAAAAAGCTACATTACTTTAGCGGTTAGGGCTCGATATGTCGACTTTCTCCGATGCTCTTCGTTATTTGGGAATCCGAAAAATTGGAAGATAGAAGACCTTTTCATAACCCAGACAAACCTTGTTTACACATAAAGCGGTTTAGTATTTTATATGTTGGCCGAATTCAATACAGCACGCTATTCGATACCATTCTATGCTAATCGACGCCTATTGGAAATGCTAACTGATGCTAAGTCCTTCTCCAACTGGTCTTTTTATTCTCTGCCACCACCAACGGCCACAGCGTTTCTCATAGATTTACAGAAATTGTATTTTTTGTTAATTTTTCATATGAATTGCTTTTAACTAAGAACTTGTGAAGCCGCTCCTGAATTTTCAAAAGTAAAATTGTCATTTAAAGTACATTCTCTTATCGGATCTCTCTTTCTTTTTTCAATATTTCGGCACTCTGATGTTGGGGAATGTACTTTGAATGTACTTGCAATATAGAAATATTACATACATGTGCCCAAAGCTCAACAAATATTCATTCAATAACAGAATAAAATACAAAAAAATTATTACTTCAAATTATTCTTACAGGTATGCAAAACCACACATCATTTTACATTATATTGAATTGAATTTTTTCGTAGTTATTTCACTGCAGTTTCAACTCGTTAAAACTATCTTATTTTGGTCATGGACAGTGATGCCAGACATTCTCTGTTAAAAATCCCACGAAAATGAGGAAAAATCCTTCAATTACCCACATCTTGAAAATTTATCCCGCAAAATTCCCAACGAATTTAAACATACCCATGTTTCAGTAGTAAAGTTCATACAAAATAATAATAATAGTTTGGCGCTTACACATATGTGCTTTTCCTCCAAATTGTGGCGGTCCCCTTGATGTTGTCACACAAAGGGGAGGGACCTTCAGTTTTACGCCGACTCCGAATGGCAAGTGTATTTTTATGAGAAGCAGTTTTTCATAGTAGGAATACACTCGGAGGTTTGCCATTGCCTGCCGAGGGCCGACCGCTGTTAAGAAAAAACCCCTTTTTCTGCATTTTTTTCACTCATTCATTTTTTCACTTTCATTTTTTTGCTCACTCACTAAGGGCCTAAAAGAATTTTTTGGTGACTTAAAAATTGAAGCACATTCATGTGCTATTTAACATTTCATCAGATAATTTGTTCCGCTTTTTACATGAAACACCAGTTACAACTGAAAAGATTCTTTCTTACTCAGCTCTTGAATTAGTTAACGTAAGAAAATTTTCGAAATTGTCCTTATACTTTTTAACAATTATATACCATTTCACTCCACATCACATCTTCAGAACGATTAATTACGTAAGAATGTCGAATATTCTTGAATTTTGATCAATTATGCAACAATAACTGCGTCAAAAGAAAATCCCTTATTTATATGAAATGTCCCTTTTTTCCCTTTTAATAATTTTTCATGCAAAATATCCCTCAAATAGGGAAATTACCCACAATCTGGCATCACTGGTCATGGAATCGAAAACTAAACGCGTTCGTGCTCCTAACTTTGCTACTAGCGAGAGCTTGCTTTTGTGCTTGAAAAGTATAAGCATATCCTAGAAATTAAAAAACCGATGGCAGTAACCTTTTAGCAAAGTAAAAGGCGTGGATAGAGTTAACGCGGGAATTCAATTCGATTTCCACAGGATACTGCCGCACCGTGGAAAGTTTGCAAACAAAAATTTAAAACCTTAAAAAAAGACTAAAAAAACGCATCTTCTGCAAAAATGAGTATTCCGAGTATGAATATCAAGCACTTTGGAATTTATTTTTACTGTAATGCTATTATCTAATTTTTTTTAGTTGATAAGACTACTGTAGTCGAAAACGTGGAGGAGTACGATATGTCTCCTGGTAGTTGGGAGAAAGTTGCCAGCAATACAGGTGCGTCGGTGGACGCTTGCCAAGAAGCTTTCTCGGCAATTATCAAAGAGTCGGAAGCGGAAGAAAGAGATATATATTAAAAATTGTCATGGGTACTGGTCAGTAGTTTTCTTTATATACTTAAATATGCTATACTTTCGTGTATTGTTACGAATAAATAATATTCTTATGTCAGGTGGAGGACCGATGGCAAAGTGTGTCGACAACCCCCTTTTTAATAAGGTTAGGGGTTTAGTCGGACCTGCCATTGACGGTTGCTATACAATTTATGACGGTGATAGCAGCCTCATCAAAGCTCAGAAGGGCATAATACCTATCGAAGCAAACTTAAATTTTGAAGGTGATTTTTCTTAATTATCTTAAGATTTGTGATATATTAATTTTAGTACAGATGAACTTCCCATACAAGAACCGAAACAAAAAGAGGAAAAGGAAGAATACTTCACAAGTGATAGGGCAAATTTAAAAAAAGAATCCTCATCCTCTGTTGGCACGTAAGTTAACGATAACGTCGACATATTTGTAAGGTTTAATTGCATCATTTCTAAGATTTTATTTGTTCAGATATGAAAAATTATCAGATCGAGGGCTTATATTGAACACCCTCTATCTGCCATTTCTGTGGGTTAACTGATTTTAACCCTGGAAGTGCTTCGCTCTTTTGACCCTGTCTGCGGGCTTGTTAGTCGAAACGACTAACACCAACTTTGAATTGAAATAACAAACTTAAAAGAGTTAAAAACGAAAATACATTTTATGAATTTTGGTCCTTATAGTTTTTCAAATACATAAACAAAGTATTAAATACATATTATTTTCTCTGTTACATAAAATAAACAAAATGGTAAATTACTTCAGAGAGAGGTACGAAGCGAAACACGATTTATGTTAGTCGAATCGAATAACGAAGCACGTCCAGGGTTAATACATATACCAACTTTGAAATCTGCTGCTAATAGTATATACTTTTAGCGAATGAGGAAACTCTTTGAAGAAAGTTATCACTTTAAAGACATACAGTGGTGGAAAAATAAATGGGGACACCACATTTTAACCAATTTTTCTTTTATTTATTTATTATTTATTATTTTTTTTTTTTTTATAAAAACATAGTTCATTATCTAACAAAAACCATTTAAATTCATATTTAAAACTTTGTGCAAAAATTAAAAGAATTAAAATTTGCATCTAAATTTTCACCTTTTTAATCAGTATGTAGTTTTATAGCCCATTATATTTTATTTTTTTTAATTTTTGCACAGAGTTTGAAATATAAATTTAAATGGTTTTTATTAGATAATGAACTATGTTTAAAAAAAAAATCCAATATATGCACCAATTTTTATTGTAATATTTTTCCGATAATTTCTTATAAAAATATGGTCTATTCCACAACAAAAAACATAAAGATATAATTTCTAAACTATGTGAAAAACTCGCGAAAATTCCCTAAATTTTCAACTTTTTAATCAGATTTTTTAGAATTTTCTTGAGTATGCAGTTTTTTAGCCGATTAAATTCTAATATAAAAAAATGCAAGCTCGGAGTTAGTCAAAAATCGTATTGATTTTTCAAATTTTTTTGTTGAAGGTGTTTTGCATTTTTTCCATACAAAGCATATGCATTTTCGAATTTTTTTTTGTATGGAAGAGACTGCATGAAAAAATTGCCAAAAATCAACGGTAATTCGTAGCAACTTAGGACTTCTACTTTATTACAATAAAACTTATTGTACTACAAATCTGGATACTCCACAAAATTCTAAAAAATCTGATTAAAAGGTTGAAAATTTGGATGAAAATTTATTGAATTTTCGCGAGTTTTCCAAAAAGTCTAGATATTATATTTTTATATTTTTTGTTATGGAATGAACCATATCTTTATAAGAAATTGTTGGAAAAATTTTACAATAAAAATTGGTGCATATATTGTGCAAAATTCACTGTGCCAATACTTTTTTCCGACAGTGTATGTAAAATTTCCTTAAATTTAGGTAAACGAAAATTGCAAACAGCCGCTAAGGAAACAGTAGCCAGTAAATGTAAATTATTAGCCGAGGGGAAAAATGCCATTGGTATCGGCCCAAAAAGAACTTATTGACATTGAATTAAAAGATAAGGAAGAGGTACTACAACACAACAGCCTATTAAGAAAAATGGAAATTGAGGAAGCGAAAAAAGATACGAATACGATGAGCAAGAAAGCCGGGAAAATAACCGGATATTGAGCTAAATGGAAATAGAAGACAAGAAGAAGAAACTAGAGCAAAATGAGGCGATAAGAAGTCTTGATCTGGAAAAATATAGGCAAACTTTGTAAAAAAAAGTTTTAATCAAGCCTCTCTGATATTCACAAGTCCAGATGCAAGATCGAATCTTGAAGAAAAAAATATCTGAAACTATTAATCTTCATCTTCTTGTGCAATGGGGTATAGTCGTTGCGCTGGGTATGCAGTTACAGTTGCATGGCTATACCAATCCCGACTCTTGCGTCCTCGTTCGCGCACTCAGTGCAACGTGAGCAACCTATGTGCGAGATGCGGTAACCAATCCGAGTGGAGCCTTGGGTCACGGCAGAAAGAGAGGGAGCTTCGGTGGGGCCACCGCGACTTATTCGGTTTAAGGGCTCACTGAAGTCTTCAGCGTCTGTTCAACAGTATGTGCGGCTGCAAGCGGGTGTCTGCTTGGAGCAAGCGACTCGATATATAAACGTGTATTTGGTTGCGAAACCACCCCCGTCCCAGCAATGGATTGTGCGCTGGGCTTGGGACCAGCCACGTCCAGTGAAGAAGCAAGGCAAAGCCTCGGATGAGATCCCCCCCCCTCCCCCCCTTATGATGACGACCACGGCAAACATATAAAGGACTACGATTTGAGGGCATGCACCTGGAATGCCCGGACCCTTAATGGGGAAGGTGCCTCTGCCCGGCTGGTTGGTTGTCCTCGTAAGGACAAAAGCTGACATCACCGACATCCAAGAAATGCGTTGGACGGGGCGAGGCAAACAATGTCTGGGGCCTTCCGACGTCTACTACAGCTGCCATGTAAAGGAGCGCAAATTCGGAGTTGGATTTGTGGTGGGAGAGAGACTCCGTCGCCGAGTACTGTCCTTCACCCCGGTGGACGAGTGTCTAGCCATAATCCTCATCAAAGCGAGATTCTTCAGCATCTCGCTCATCTGCGCCCATGCCCCGACGGAAGAGAACGATGAGGCATCCAAGGATCTCTTCTATGAGCGCTTGGAGCGCACGTACGCTCGCTGCCCCCACCACGTTATCAAAATCGTGCTTGGCGACTTCAATGCCAGGGTGGGCAAGGAAGGGATTTTTGGAACCACTCGCTCGACTTCGCCGGGGCCCGAAACATGGTAGTATGCAATACTAGGTTTAAGCATAAAAAGATCCATCACGCTACGCGGCTGTCTCCGGATCGAAAAACGAGAAACCAGATCGATCATGTTGTGATAGCCGGAAGGCACGCTTCCAGTGTTTTAGACGTACGCACACTCCGAGGCCCAAACATCGACTCGGACCACTATATTGTTGCAGCCAAGATACGCACCCGCCTCTGTGCAGCAAAAAATGTGCGCCCAAATATGCAAGGAAAGCTTAACGTCGAAAAGCTGCAACCACAACAGACAGCCAGCGCTTTCGCTACTCGACTCTCACACCTGCTCTCAGAGAGCACTCTTCAACAAACCGACATATGCGAGCAGTGGAACCACATTTCCCACTCATTAAGTACCGCCGCCGAAGAAGTAGTTGGATTTCAGCGAGCCCGAAAGAACAACTGGTACGATGAGGAGTGTCAGGTAGCTGCAGAGAAAAGATGCCGCCTACAGGGTCACGCTGCGATCGGGTGCAACGCGTGCTATGTGGGACCGCTATAGGGATATGAAGAGGGAAGCGAGACGTATTTGCCGCAATAAGAACAGAGTAGCCGAAATACGTGAGTGCGAAGAGCTTGAAATGCTGGCCAACAGGAAGAATGCCCGAAAATTTTACCAGAGAGTTAGGCGCCTTACGGAAGGTTCCAAGACCGGGGCGTACTCCTGTAAGAACAATAATGGCGACCTAGCAACGAAATGCCCAGAGCGTACTTAAATTTTGGAGGGATCACTTTTCCGCCCCACTAAATGGTAGCAGCACGGAAAATTGTGGAGAAGAAGAACCCGAGCCCGCAGTCGATGATGGCGGAGTCGACGTTCCACCGCCTAACCATGACGAGGTACGTATAGCAATAACGCGGCTGAAAAACAACAAAGCTGCTGGAGGTGAAAGCCTGCCAGCTAAGCTATTCTAGTACGGCAGCGAGGAGTTGATAAGGTGCATGCATCAACTCTTGTGCAGAATATGGTCAGATGAACGCATGCCCGACGATTGGAATTTAAGTGTGCTCTGCCCAATCCATAAGAAAGGTGACCCCACCATTCGCACCAACTACCGCGGGATCAGCCTTCTAGGCATAGGTTACAAGGTCTTATCGAGTGTATTGTGTGAAGGACTGAAGCCCACTGTCAATGAACTGATTGGGCCTTATCAGTGTTACTTTAGACCTGGCAAATCCACCATAGACCAGCTATTCACAATACTCCAAAGACAAAGGAAATACCTCTCCGTGCCGTTCGCCACGAAACGGGGTTTCAGACAGGGCGACTCCCTTTCATGTGACTTCTTTAATCTGGTGTTTGAGAACATAATAAGAGCTGCACAACTGAACCGCTCAGGAACAATTTACTACAAGAGCGTGCAATTGCTGGCTTATGCCGATGACATCGACATCATCGGTAACAAAAACCGCGAATTCTGTTCTGCATTTTCCAAGTTGGATAGGGAAGCAAAGCGAATGGGTCTGGTGGTAAACGAGGACAAGACGAAGTATCTCCTGCCATCAAACAAACAGTCAGCACATTCGCGCCTTGGCACCCACGACTCTGTTGACAGTTACAATTTCGAGAAAGTAGATAATTTCGTTTACTTGGGAACCAGTATTAACTCCGACAATAATGTCAGCATTGAAATCCAACGCAGAATCACTCTTTCCAACAAGTGCTACTTTGGACTGAGTAGGCAATTCGGGACTAAAGTCCTCTCTCGACGTACGAAAACCACGCTCTATAAGTTGCTCATCATGCCCGTGCTGGTATATGGCGCAGAAGCATGGACAATGACAACATCCGATGAGGCGGCTCTTGGAGTGTTCGAGAGAAAGATTTTGCGGAAGATTTACGGGCCTTTACGCGTTGGCGACGACGAGTACCGCAAACGACGGAACGATGAGCTGTATGCGCTTTACAACAACATGGACACAATGAAGCGAATTAAAATACAGCGGCTCTCCTGGCTTGGCCATGTCGTTCGAATGGACACCGCCGCTCCAGCTCTGAAAGTATTCAACTCGGAATCCGCTGGTGGTAGCAGAGGAAGAGGGAGGCCCCCACTGCGATGGAAAGATCATGTGGGGAAGGACTTGGCTTCACTTGGCGTTTCCAATTGGCGTCAGTTGGCACAGAGGAGAAACGACTGGCGTGCTTTGCTGAACTCGGCCAAAATCGCTTAGGCGGTTACAGCGCCAAAAAAGAAGAAGGAGAATGAATATATTGTTCTTGAGAACAGAATCTAGATATTGATAAACAAAGTATTTTATAGCAGAAAATCTTACTCCTTAGAATGAGGGTGCCCTGAAATATTTATGCATTTCAACAAGTTCGTTGGAGTCCGAGGGTATTTTACGCAAAACCTGATTAATTAGATATTAATTAAAGGCGATGTTGTTTAAAACCTAAACAAGTAAACTGGTTATTTTTTTAAACAACTTTTTAATAAATCAATAAATATTTAATAAATAAAAGGGGTCCTAAGTCTATAATTTTCATGTCATTTAACTTTGCATCATATGAAATCAGAACAACATATTATTATATTATTTAAAAGTTTTTATGGTAGCTAAGTTCGAATCAGAATGAAAATACCAAAATACATAATGGCCGAACCAATATGGCGATTATGAATTGTATTGCAAAACAAACCCTCTGTTTCTCATGTGTTGTTGAATAAAAATATCCCTTAGTTTAACAAAGGAATTTATTTTAATTTTTAGTTTACGGGTTTTCATTTATTTTTTAGTTTTGAACAGAGAAGCTTAAATATAGGACTTATAAGTATTTAAAGATTAATCTTCTTCTTCTTCTTTTTTGGCGCTGTAACCGCTTAAGCGATTTTGGCCGATTTCAGCAAAGCACGCCAGTCGTTTCTCCTCTGTGCCAACTGACGCCAATTGGAAACGCCAAGTGAAGCCTAGTCCTTCTCCACCTGATCTTTCCATCGCAGTGGTGGCCTCCCTCTTTCTCTCGAACACTCCAAGAGCCGCCTCATCGGACGTTGTCATTGTCCATGCTTCTGCGCCATATACCAGCACGGGCATGATGAGCAACTT
>NW_023458555.1:96903537-96907243 GCF_013731165.1 Rhagoletis pomonella | reverse complement strand
AACGACATGACCAAGCCAGCGGAGCCGCTGTATTTTAATTCGCTGCATTATGTCCATGTCGTTGTAAAGCTCATACAGGTCATCGTTCCATCGTCTGCGGTACTCTTTCTCTCGAACACTCCAAGAGCCGCCTCATCGGATGTTGTCATTGTCCATGCTTCTGCGCCATATACCAGCACGGGCATGATGAGTGACTTATAGAGCGTGGTTTTCGTACGTCGAGAGAGGACTTTACTCCTGAATTGCCTACTCAGTCCAAAGTAGCACTTGTTGGCAAGAGTGATTCTACGTTGGATTTCAATGCTGACATTATTATCGGTACGGTGACCATCCGTCCTTTATTTTAAAGGACAGTCCTTTATTTTACCCCCCTGTCCTTTATAATTTTTTTCAAAATAAAGGACACCTTTTTTCCTCTATTTCTTAAACTGTCCTTTAAATCGGCTCTGCATTTTTCAGAGCTAATTTTTAAACGCAAAATATTAAAAATAAAAATGTCCCTTATAAAATATAATGAAAACCTTCGCCCGTTTGTTTCGCACCCCACTTAAGGGTTTCTATTTAATCGGTTATCTTTGAACAATCTACAAAGCACAGGGAAAGTTGTGCCCAGGATCGTCTTGTACGCTGAGTTTCCAGTTCCAGTGTTCGTAATTCACTGGAGCCTTCATTTTTCACTTCATTTGATTAATTTTAATTATTTTATGAAAGCTTACAATATTTGAAGTGGACCAGTTGAGCCTGATTTCTGAATTTTTATTTGGTTATATTAAATTTTTTTTGTGCAAAATGTAGAGAAAGTAGCAGTTTTGAAAAAAAAACATTTGTAATGTTATAAAAAATGTTCACCAAAATAAAATTTTTGCTTTTTAGTAAAAAGTGGTTGAAAAATTAAGGCTCCGGTGGATTATGAACATTAAATTCCCATTTTGAACCACTGTGTGCTGGCTTCGTCTCGCAGTATGAATTATGATAAACGCATTTTGGTAGCAAGGGATTGCGAAGTCCTTGTAAAGGATTTGGCTTCATTTTTCGCTACAGCAGGGGAACTTGTACAATTAAATAATATAATTAACTAATAAATAACACCGGGGTTCAAACCCTGGTCAAAGCAACAACTAAAAAATTTAGAAAAAATGTTTTTTCTTAACAGCGGTCGTCCCTCGGCAGGCAATGGCAAACCTCCGAGTGTATTTCTGCCATGAAAAACAGCTTCTCATAAAAATACAATCGCCGTTCGGAGTCGGCGTAAAACTGTAGGTCCCTCCGCTTTGTGTGACGACATCAAGACGCACGCCACAAATCAGAGGAGAAGCTCGGCCAAACACTAATATATGTGTAAGCGCCAATCTATTATTATTATTATTATAATAAATATTTGATTTAAATTACGATATGGGTAAGGTACTTTTATCATACACGCTGTATGTATGTAAGTATTCCCAAATCGTTTTGAAAAAAAAGTCCTTTATTTTACGTTGGTTAATATGGTCACCGTAATTATTGGTTTTATTGCTGGTTCCCAAGTAAACGAAATTCTCTACTTTCTCGAAATTGTAACTGTCAACAGTGAGGTGGGTGCCAAGGCGCGAAGGTGTTGACTGTTTGTTTGATGACAGGAGATACTTCGTCTTGTCCTCGTTTACCACCAGACCCATCCGCTTTGCTTCCCTATCCAACTTGGAAAAGGCAGAACAGTGCTGTAAAAGCGGCTTTAAAGTCGACAAATAGGTGGTGAGTGTCGATCCTTTTCTTGTGGGTCTTTTCCAAGATTTGGCGTATTGTGAATACCTGGTCTATGGTGGATTTGCCAGGTCTAAAGCCACACTGATAAGGCCCAATCAGTTTATTTACGGTGGGCTTCAGTCTTTCATACAATACGCTCGATAAGACCTTGTAACCTATGCTTAGAAGGCTGATCCCGCGGTAGTTGGCGCGAATGGCGGGGTCACTTTTCTTGTGGATTGGGCAGAGCACACTTAAATTCCAGTCGTCGGGCATGCGTTCATATGACCATATTCTGCACAAGAGTTGATGTATGCACCTTATCAACTCCTCGTCGCCGTACTTGAATAGCTCAGCTGGCAGGCAGTCAGCTCCAGCGACTTTGTTGTTTTTCAGCCGCGTTATTGCTATACGTACCTCGTCATAGTCAGGCGGTGGAACGTCGACTCCGTCATCATCGACTGCGGGCTCGGGTTCTTCTCCACAACTTTCCGTGCTGCTACCATTTAGTAGGGCGGAAAAGTGTTCCCTCTATAATTTAAGTACGCTCTGGACATCAGTTACTAGGTCGCCATTATTGTTCTTACAGGAGTGCGCCCCGGTCTTTAAACCTTCCGTAAGTCGCCTAACTCTCTGGTCAAATTTTCGGGCATTCTTCCTGTCGGCCAGCATTTCAAGCTCTTCGCACTCACGTATTTCGGCCTCTCTCTTCTTATTGCGACAAATACGTCTCGCTTCCCTCTTCAGATCCCTATAGCGGTCCCACATAGCGCGGGTTGCGCCCGATCGCAGCGTGGCCCTATAGCCGGCATCTTTTTTCTCTGCAGCTTCTTGACACTCCTCATCGTACCAGTTGTTCTTTCGGGCTCGCTGAAATCCGACTACTTCTTCGGCAGCGGTACTTAATGAGCGGAAAATGTGGTTCCACTGCTCGCATATGTCGGTTTGTTGAAGAGTGCTCTCTGAGAGCAGGTGTGAGAGTCGAGTAGCGAAGGCGCTGGCTGTCTGTTGTGATTGCAGCGTTTTGACGTTAAGCTTTCCTTGCATATTTGGGCGCACCTTTTTTGCTGCACAGAGGCGGGTGCGTATCTTGGCTGCAACAAGATAGTGGTCCGAGTCGATGTTTGGGCCTCGGAGTGTGAGTACGTCTAAAACACTGGAAGCGTGCCTTCCGTCTATCACAACATGACCGATTTGGTTTCTCGTTTTTCGATCCGGAGACAGCCACGTAGCTTGATGGATCTTTTTATGCTTGAACCTAGTACTGCATACGACCATGTTTCGGGCCCCGGCGAAGTCGATCAGCCTCAATCCGTTGTCGGACGTTTCGTCATGGAGGCTGAATTTTCCGACGGTGGTTCCAAAGATCCCTTCCTTGCACACCCCCGCATTGAAGTCGCCAAGCGCGATTTTATATCATGGCGGGGGCAGCGCTCGTGCGTGCGCTCCAAGTGCTCATAGAAGAGATCCTTGGATGCCTCATCCTTCTCTTCCGTCGGGGCATGGGCGCAGATGAGCGAGATGTTGAAGAATCTCGCTTTGATGCGGATTGTGGGTAGACGCTCGTCCACCGGGGTGAACGACAGGGTCGCAGCCGAAGCTTTGCCTTGCTTCTTCACTGGAGGTGGTTTTTACGTGGCGGGTCCCAAGCCCAGCGACATCATAATTTTTATTTAAAATTTACTTTTGGTCATTAATAATTCTGTTAGTTCTTGTTTCCCCCAAAAATTTTCATTTTATTGAATTCTATCGAACACTGTATGTAAATTTTTTTTCTAATGCACTTATATCAAATAGGGCACAACTCGTATCAGTTTCTACTACAATTTTAATTTTTGTAAGCTGCTCCTACCTAACACGTATCCTGCCTATCCGTCAATCACGTAATTTTCAAGTATGTATATTTTTCACCAAAAATTAAGACATTAATGCGGAAATATGAAAAATGATATGAAAACGGAAAACGGTGAAGAGAACTGAA
>NW_023458555.1:96898459-96903437 GCF_013731165.1 Rhagoletis pomonella | reverse complement strand
AGGATGATGGAAAATTTCATCCGATATCGTATTTTTCCAAAACAACTTCCAATGATGAGGCTAGATATCATAGTTTCGAATTGGAGACACTGGCCATAATTTATGCATTACGACGTTTCCGTATATATTTAGAGGGTATTACATTCAAGATAGTTACAGATTGTAACTCCTTAACAATGACACTAGGCAAGAGGCAAGTTAATCCTCGAATTGCAAGATGGGCGCTGGAACTAGAGAATTACGATTGCCACATACAGCACAGGGGAGGGGCTTCTATGGGTCATGTCGACGCTCTCAGTAGATTTCAAATTGCTTCCATTCTTGATGCCGGTGATGTTGATTCTCTAATCCAGGTTACCCAAGAGCGAGACGACGTAATTAAGAATTTGAAGATTCAGCTAGAGAATTCGCAACTTCATGGTTTTGAATTAATTGAGGGACTTGTTTATCGAGTAAGAAAAGACGGACGAAAATTATTATACGTCCCGCACGAGATGGAGCAGAATGTTATACGATTAATTCATGAGAAGATTGGTCATCAGACAGTTGAGAAGAGTTACGACAAGACAAGAATTTATTACTGGTTTCCAGATATGCGAGAAAAGATAGAACGTTTCATTCAAAATTGTATAAAGTGTATCATGTATGTAACGCCTGTCCGAGAAACAGAGCGGAATTTCTATAATATAGAAAAGAGCCCAGTGCCGTTCGATTCGTTACACATAGATCACTTTGGACCATTGCCATGTATTAACTCGAAAAGGAAACACATTCTTGTGGTTATTGACGCATTTACGAAATTTGTTAAGTTATACCCGACGAATTCGACTAGCACGCGTGAGGTCACTAATATTCTTGATAAGTACTTTAACTATTACAGTAGACAAAGACGTATCATAACTGACCGTGGAACCTGTTTTACATCTCTGGAGTTTGGATAGTTCTTATTAAAGCGTAATATATCACATGTTAAGGTCGCAGTTGCATCTCCTCAAGCAAATGGGCAGGTGGAAAGGGTTAATAGGGTAATTAAAGCATTGCTAGGAAAGGTAAGCGATTCGATTAGTCATGCTGATTGGGCAACTAAATTGGGAAAAGTGGAATATGCCATTAACAACACCTTTCACAGTGCCACTCAGAACACTCCTAGTATGCTGTTATTCGGAGTTGAACAACGGGGAGAAGAGATAGACGAATTAACTGAGTATTTGAGTGATAAAAATAATCTAGAGGGTAATCGGGACTTAGCATTAATTCGAGCAAATGCAGCAAAAGCAATCGTTAAATCGCAAAATTATAATTTGAGTTATTTTCTGAGACATAGCAAGCCTGCCAAACTGTACGATGTTGGCGATTTTGTTGTTATCCGAAATGTGGATACTGCGATAGGAACAAATAAAAAATTTTCCCCTAAATATAAGGGACCGTATGTCGTTCATAAGATTTTAGGAAACGACAGATATGTTATACGTGACATCGATAATTGTCAGCTAACTCAGTTGCCGTATGATGGTGTAGTCGAAGCTAATAGAATGCGTAAATGGATGTTGAAATCTGATGCGCTCAATACAGACGTGGATAATATTAATAAAAATTATCGTAATAATGAATTAAATGTAGATAACGATGAATCGCGGGTAGGTTTTTGTGATATTATACTTAATGACAATGCTAAGGTTAAAAATATTCTGGTTCCAAGTGGACTTTTTGTCGTAAATTGATCGAGGTCGATCAAATGTCAGATTGGCCGAGATGTGAGTAGGGATATTCACTTAGTTTAGATATACTTGTTGTAAGTTTTAAGTTTCATTATTGCTAATTGTTTTATATAAATTCAATGTAAAAATGAAAAATTATATTCATTCTGAAAATTACTTTTTCCAAATAAAAATAGCTTAAGAGAGCATATTGTAAAATATATAAAATCGTCTCTTTTTCTAATATCCTTACTGTCGGTCAATTTAGTTCTTATATGTGATAATTCATGATTATTATAATAACGTTAGAAATATGGAAAATACAGAGTATGCATAAATTAATGGGTATATAAGAAAGGAGCTTTCTATTAAGCGTACTCTTCATGCAAGAATGCATATAAGAAAGAGTTTTCGTGAGATTTCTATTTTTCTTATATGTATGCAATAAGTACTGTAAATCAAATGGTTCCTCGACGATTTTTAATTTATTGGCACATTGACTTGCATTTAGGAAAATTTTTCCGGAAATATTTAGAACATTTTAAATTTGGATTTTCCATCACTGATTCCTACATATAGGCAGTGTTGCCGTTGGATATTTTCAGAAAGTCGCAAAAAAGGGGTCATTGACCAAAGAGAGGGTCACCATATTATTTTTGCTTTTCTTGACTAGTAAAATAATAAATCTGTTGAATTTAAAAAGAAAAGAGCGATACAAACTTTGCACAAAATAGGATTGCAAGCATACACATAGATCTAGTTGCTGCAAGGAGAAGAGTTGCATTTCCTTTGAAAGTTTTAATTGATGCATTTTTTCGTACATACATATATGTATAGGAGGAAATATTTTTTAGTAGCATTGTTCTGATAATAATTCGTAAAAAAATCTTAGAAAAATTTTCAAAAAGTCGGGTCAAAGGGTATTGGCTGTTAAAAAGGGCCAAATTGGCCCTTTAAACGTACCACGCAACACTGTATATAGGTACAAGCCAAGGCTCATAGAATAGAAGGTTACGACATGGTGCTGTCAAAAATTTGGCTTCCTCCAGTGACATAGTTGCGAAGTGAGTTCTGATTGGCTGAAATATTTTACGAAGAAGGAGAGTACACAAAACACAGAAATTATAATTGCCTTATCAAATCGTGGCAAAGCTTATTATAACAACATAAAATGTTATAACTTCACGTGAAATTGGATTAACATAATAATATTCGTACAATAGTGACAAATGAAATGTAAGTCGAATGCTTATTGAAATTTGCTGGTGATTTAATTCTTGAAAGTGAGCAGAACGCACTCACGCATTTTTAAATAAAAAGCGTTTATAACATTGGCAAAATTTCGCTACCGATATTGCAATTCATCTTTAGAGATACGGTAAAACCTGAAATTATCTTTTTCAGCGTAATTTCCGCAATCAAAAACAGCGCACTTAAATTTTTAATAAATTAAATAAACTCAAAGACGCAGAAAAATGCATTAACGTCAACGCAAATTGTCAAACGGTAAATATCAGGGTTACACATATTTGAAATAAAACGTGATATATTTTTGACTAAAATAGTGTATTTTTAAAGGATAATTTTTTTAGGAATCTGGCAACTCTAAAAGTTGAGCCATCTACGTCATCAAGATGGCGGCCATGGGCGATGTCGTAACCTTGTATTCTATGAACCTTGGGTACAAGCCGAATGCATGTGCGCAGTTTGCATAATCGGAAGTAATAATCAATTGTACCGCATTTCCTCTTACTATGCATATGCCTAAATCCATGCAACCAAGTACAATAGCAAGTAAACACAGGATGCTTCTAATGAAATTAAAAATTTTCTGCTGAAATACACAATTTGGAATATTGGAAACAACCGTACCATGCTGTACACAGAGAAAATTATACAGGTAAAACGCAAGTTTTTAAAAGAAATTGTAAAATAAAAGTTTTTGAAATAATTTTACTTCATACAAAATAAAAAATACAGTATTTGTATTTACGACTTTAAAACGAAACATTCGCGAAACAAAAACGATCGTTATAATATATTCACTTTTTTACTGAGGAGAACAGACAAAATTAAAGAAATAACGGAAAAAATGCGTATTTTCAAAATTAAAATGAAATATTTGAGGATTTTCTCCCAACGAATTGTAGTACGACACAATTTTCAACAAGTAAAATAAAACTATAAACTTTTAAAATAAAAAATTTAATTTACTTTCAGTCAATTAAGTATGAAAAATATTTAAAACTAAAATGTTTTGCATTAGAATTTATAAAGCTACCTAGCTATAATGAAAAACATTTCATATGTTTGCATCATTTGTCGAAAAAATTATGTTGATATAAATAAGTTACTTCAATCTTCAAAAAATGTGATGAAGTATATACAAACAATACCGCCATTCTAACCACCTACATGGAACGGACATTGGTGATAAGGTGGACTTATGTATGTATGTATATAGTATTTGTAAAACATCTGAATTTTATTTATTAAATTTTGTAACTCATTTATAAGTATATATTTATAAGTATATATGGGTGGTTTCGCAACCAAATACACGTTTATATATCGAACGAGGACGCAAGAGTCGGGATTGAGTATAGCCATGCAACTGTAACTGCATACCCAGCGCAACGACTATACCCCATTGCACTCCAGTATTATGTTTAACGTGAATAAATGGAGCCGAAATACCAACCTCTTTGAGCATTCTAATGCGTTTTAAGCTTGTCTGAAAGGAAAATAACGCTTACCTTTTGCAAGCGAAATCTCCTGTGGAATGCTTTATCTCACAGAGCATTATAATGATCACTTCGCTCCGCTGTTGATATATTACAGAAATCTGAGTTGACGTAATCAATGGTTTCCTCATCATCGTCAGAATGAACCAATTCGTCCATCTTTTCATTTATTTTTATTTTTTATTTTATTTTATTTTATTTTTTTTTCTAGTTTTCGGCTGAACTGACACAAACTTAACTATTTAACCCTCAAAATTTCCTTAGTTAAACATTTAAGTTTTTATCTTTGAGTTAATGCCTAACCTACTGTTGTGCAAGCCAATTTATCAATTTAACCGTTAAACTTCGAGTTAAATAGATAACCTGCTGTTCTGCAAGTGGGCCTTAGAGTACAACATACAATCTACAACCAACTATAGATTAACATTTTACATTACGAAGTTCCTCTCGTTGAAGGTCTTTTCGGTCTTATAAGAGTTGATTAGACAATTTTATAGAGCAAAATGAAAGAGTATTTCGTCGGCAAAACGTTCTATG
>NW_023458555.1:96895333-96898359 GCF_013731165.1 Rhagoletis pomonella | reverse complement strand
TCCGTTCAATACGAGAAAACACTGTGGCCTCTAATTGCTGGATTTGTCGCTGTAACTCGAGTATTTCGCGTTTCTTCTTAAGCTTCTGCAATTCATGGTCTAAAGCTGCGTCGTCATCATAATTGCAGTTTACGTCAACACCTCGGCCTCCCACAATAGCAGCAGCGTTTCTCATACAAACCGCGGTATCAACATTTTCCTTATTGATGGCGGTAACAGCAGCAGCGGCAGAATTAGCAACGGCATCAGGATCAGCAGCAACAATGGAATTGGAAACAGCAGCAATATCGACAGTATTAGTTTCAGCGACGAAATCGGTAACGGCAGCAGGATCAGCAACGGCAGCAGCAGAGGCAGTGGAATTGGCGACGGCATCAGTATCGCCATCATTAGTATAAGCGCCACTAGCAGTATTGGTAACGGCATCAGCTGCAGTAATTAGCGTTTTATCAACAATATCTCGAAGTACGTAAGCGGGGGGCGCATTCGCTTCATCATCGCGGCTTTTTGCCAATCTCCCAGCAAAAGTAGTGTCATCAGCACCGCACATGTCCTCGAAGCCAACCTGGTGATATAGCCTCTTTAATTGCGCAGTGGTAGCAAACTGAGGAAAATCCACGCCTGCGCTCCTCAAAGCATTTGTCAATTTATCCCTTGATAAACGTTCTGCCATTATAATTATTGGTTTTGCGAATGGTTCACTCCACACCTGAGTTATAAGAACTAAATTGACCGACACCCAGAAGGATATTAGAAAAACAGACCATTTTATTTATTTTATAATATGCTCTCTTAAGCTATTTTTATTTAGAAGAAGCAATTTTCAGAATGAATATAATTTTTAATTTTTTACATTGAATTGATATAAAACAATTAGCAATAATGAAACTTAAAACTTACAACAAGTATATCTAAACTAAGTGAATATCCCTACTCACATCTCTTACACACAACAAGTATTTTGAAATTATAACCTTACAAAACAAATATAATGGGTAGTATTTGTATAAGAGCAGCACACGTCTCTATAGCCAGCTTATTCCTGTTTTCCTACCTTCGGCGCAAAAGCCGGAACGGCTTAACAAAATTTCATTATCGAGGTTATCTGTCTTAAATCGTGGCAAAATTTAACATTAAATTTTGAAGCATTAATTTTAAAATTTTTAATTTCGGGCTTTCTAAAATTTTTTTAGTAAGAAATATCTTGGCATCTGATCCACAAAAATATCTAAGCCGGATATATGATTATTTATATCTTAAGTATAAAATGAGCTTCATAATTTGCTCTAGTGATGAAATTGCTACTTGTTTAAACAAAAATGTTAAGCATATATGCAGAATATATGTAGATGTGCGCTGTTTCTGATTGCATTTCTATTACTGCGTTTATAAGTCAGCTATTCGCAAATAAAAATAATTTGCAAATACCTAACTCACTATTTATTCGACGGTGAAAAATTATTTTTCTACATTGCTTGATTATAAAAAAGCTATAATATGGCCATCTAATAAAAAAATAACCTTAAGAATGGCAAAGTCTTGCGCTTATTTGCAAATAATACTGCTAATCAATACTTATTTGCGTGACTTAGTTATTTGCAGATAAAAAATTAACTCAACGTTTATGCGGCAAAGTTTACCGTTTTGCACATTGTTATTTGCAAATAATACGTGCGTATAAACGTAGTAGATGTTTATATCATTTATCACTTTAATCACTTACTATAGAAGGTATACAAAAAAAATATTTCATTGCGGATCTGAAAGAAATATATATTGTGCTTAAGGTGCGGGCTGCTTCCGGAAGGGCCGAAAATGGCACAATGCACACTTATTTTCCATCACTGGTATGAAATCATTTGTTGCAACTAGTTTTGATATCCGTAGATGGTTCTAGGAATAGGTTTAGTAGTCTATTTTGATAAAAAAGCAAGGCGTAAATTAAAAAAATACTGAAATCATTTTACCTGGTACCGTTGATAACTGATGAACATACGTGCATATATGTACCCTGCAGGGAAACCGCGGACTAGTGAATCAAATTTCTAGTTCGGTACTAGGTCTTTGTCGTCAAAAAGGAACTAGTCCGATAGGAACTAGATCCCCACCAGTACAAAGTCGGCGAAAAGTGATACTAATTTTTATCAGTTTTTTTCACTAGAAATCTATATCTAAAGTGACGAATTTAGAAGTGGTTCGGAACTATAGAAAAAGGGATGTAGAACGAACTAGATCTTATTTGTCGAATTTAGAACTTGTTCGGAACTATCGAATAAGGGATGCAGCGGGGGCTTGTTTACTTTACATAGATATGTGTTGAGCGGCTTTTTCGTTCATATACGCCTCTATTCTGTGCTTCGCAGATGCTTTTTCATAGCTTGGTAATACAAAACTAAAATTTGTGTTAACATTTCAACATCTTGGGACCATCTGGAATCTAAGAAATAACAGCGAGCACCTCTGCAAACTCAGCTACAGCTAAAGGTATGTAAACGTACATTTCTTATAATCATTCAAACAAATTTAATTTCAAATTGAGAACACATTTCTTCCAAAATAACTTAAAATCGCACACACCGAAGAACCAAAAAGATTGAAAAATCATGATACTTTTTTCTTTCGTCTGTCGAAATTAGAACTGGTTCGGAACTATAGAATTTAGGACTAGTTCAGAACTATCGAAAAAGAGATACAGCGGGGGGCAATTGACACTTCCTAGGACATCGCCATGTTAAATTCGCCAGTTGCTTGAATGCAAAAGAGATTTATCGCGAACCAGTACTGGGTCTAAATGTACTAGAAGCGCACCAGTTCAGAACTAGAGATTTTCCCGACAGGGTATGTATAACTACATATGTATGGATGATATAATAGCTCTGATCCAATACTTTTCGTGTAAAATCCTGGAAAAACAGCAAAATCACTCCCTGAAGTGATAGTAAAAGAGCCTTCGCACACTGGACTGTTCAGTCCGCCTAAAACTGGTTTTGTGAGGATAAGAGGGGGAAGAGAGTTCGAGTTTACCT